>NC_090375.1:97485948-97793891 GCF_036365525.1 Heterodontus francisci
TGACCCGAAACGTTAACTCTGCTTCTCTTTCCACAGATGCTGCCAGACCTGCTGAGTGATTCCAGCATTTCTTGTTTTTGTTTCACACTTAGATAGCTTGCTCCTGTTTGTTTTATCTAAGCTGTTCCATGCCTTTTTGAGAATGAAGACCTCTGAGGTTAATAGTAATTAGTAGATGTTGTTAATTATTGAATGAAAAAATCTGGCAAGGTGTTGAAGAATTCTGTACAAACATTGTCACTGTGCAATTATTAAATGTAATTATTTTATTGACAAGATTTTCAAAGGCTCAGAGATTCCTCACAGCTTCTGGTGAGCCCTGTAATTTCACTAGAAGTGGGTGAAACCCCATTTACATGCATAAACAAGCAAGGGGTGAGATTTTAACTGCCAGTGGATTTCCAGAGATAAATCATTCATTTTGTTAGTATCCCAACCACCTGCGAAGGTACGCAGCCATGGTGCTCTTAATTGTTGGGCCTCATTAGCTCCAAACAAGTTACAAACAACTTCCAGCTTCCAGAAAATTGGGCAGTCTCACTGACACACAGTTATGTGTGGGTAGAGAGGTTTTGGGGGCATCTTTTGGTCGGATAGGGAGCAGTCTAAAGTCGGGGATACCTAAGTTTGGTTTCCTACATCATTAATTATGCCACTCCATATTTTCCTGGCACTTTTGAGTTGCTCTGCTGTTATTCACACCAAAATCAGTTAGAAGATAATTAAAATAGTCCTGCCCCCAACACCATCAATGGAAATTGCACTTTTCCTGCATTGAAGTCAGTTTTCACTCCGCTGCTGCTGACTGGTTTAAGTGGCTTGGCTGCAGCGTGATTTATTTCTGCAAGATTGGATTTAGACTCCCAGTTGTTAAAAATGTATTAATGATGCAAATATTAAATAACTAGAATCTTTATGTATCCACTTCCTGCACCTGGGATTTTTAATTTTAATATTGCTCTACCTCCCCATGACCTGGATTTTTCAGTAGCAATGATGGTGAAACTGTCAGCTTTTACAATCATAACTCCTCTGAAACTGACAGCAACTTCTATAATCCACACATGCGCTATTAAATGTGGAAATGCAGAAGTTGCTGTTAATAACCCTGTGCTCCTCCATTAGATGCACTCTTGCAGTCCCCCCAGACTGAAATCAATTAGAAATCACTGAACTGATGAAAATTTGCCCTTTTACACTATTCGTTTCGCTATAAAAGCCATTGAAAAAGTTACACCTTGGTGAATGAGGTGTAACTGGGTTTTTAATGCGTAACTAAGTAATTGCTGCTGAAAAACCATTCTGGCCCTGAAAAGCTAATTTTATATTTGTGGAACATCAAATTTCCCCATTTGTAAAAATAATGAAATTTTAAAATAGTTTTTTGATATTTCAGCTTCTACCTCAGTCCCATGTGTATGTCATTTATTTAACTCTTTATAAAATATAATCAGGTGGCAGGACTATATCTCCAACACAGAAGTCCTTGAAGCGGCCAACATCCCCAGCTTATACACACTACTGAGTCAGCGGCGCTTGAGATGGCTTGGCCATGTGAGCCGCATGGAAGATGGCAGGATCCCCAAAGACACATTGTACAGCGAGCTCGCCACTGGTATCAGACCCACCGGCCGTCCATGTCTCCGTTATAAAGACGTCTGCAAACGCGACATGAAATCGTGTGACATTGATCACAAGTCGTGGGAGTCAGTTGCCAGCATTCGCCAGAGCTGGCGGGCAGCCATAAAGACAGGGCTAAATTGTGGCGAGTCGAAGAGACTTAGTAGTTGGCAGGAAAAAAGACAGAGGCGCAAGGGGAGAGCCAACTGTGCAACAGCCCCAACAAACAAATTTCTCTGCAGCACCTGTGGAAGAGCCTGTCACTCCAGAATTGGCCTTTATAGCCACTCCAGGCGCTGCTTCACAAACCACTGACCACCTCCAGGCGCGTATCCATTGTCTCTCGAGATAAGGAGGCCCAAAAGAAAGAAAGAAAGAATAAAATATAAATGAGATTGGCTACTTGCTGATATCACTGTTTACTGAATGCCTGAAGATCCACTTGACTTGTTGCCATACTCAAACCCAGATGAGATATATCCCAGGCTGCTATATAAGGCAAGGGAGTCTGGACACAAATTTTCAAATCCTCTTTTGCCACAGGAGAGGTGCCAGAGGACTGGAGGACAGCGAATATGGTACCATTATTCAAGAAGGGTAGTAGGGATAAACCAGGTAATTACAGGCCAGTGAGTGTAACATCAGTGGTAGGGAAAATATTGGAAAAAATTCTGAGGGACAGGATTAATCTCCGCTTGGAGAGGCAGGGAATAATCAAGGATAGTCAGCATGGCTTTGTCAGGGGGAGATCATGTCTAACAAATTTGATTGAATTTTTCGAGGAGGTGACTGGATGTGTAGATGAGGGTAAAGCAGTTGATGTAGTCTTCATGGACTTCAGTAAGGCTTTTGATAAGGTCAAGAAGGTAAGAGCCCATGGGATCCAGAGCAATTTGGCAAATTGGATCCAAAATTGGCTTAGTGACAGGAGGCAGAGGGTGATGGTCGAGGGTTGTTTTTGCGATTGGAAGCCTGTGACCAGTGGTGTACCACAGGGATCGGTGCTGGGACCCTTGTTGTTTGCAGTGTACATTAATGATTTAGATGTGAATATAGGAGGTATGATCAGTAAGTTCGCAGATGACATGAAAATTGGTAGTGTCGTAAATAGTGAGGAGGAAAGCCTTAGATTACAGGATGATATAGATGTCCATAGATCACTGAAGGCAGCAGCACAGGTAGATAAGATGGTTAGGAAGGCATATGGGATACTTGCCTTTATTAGCCGAGGCATAGAATATAAGAGCAGGAAGGTTATGATGGAGCTGTATAAAACGTTAGTTAGGCCACAGTTGGAGTACTGTGCACAGTTCTGGTCACCACACTGTAGGAAGAATGTGATTGCACTGGAGAGGGTGCAGAGGAGATTCACCAGGATGTTGCCTGGGCTGGAGCATTTCAGCTATGAAGAGAGACTGGATAGGTTAGGGTTGTTTTCCTTAGAGCAGAGAAGGCTGAGGGGGACCTGACTGAGGT
Source organism: Heterodontus francisci (assembly GCF_036365525.1). NCBI lineage: Eukaryota > Metazoa > Chordata > Chondrichthyes > Heterodontiformes > Heterodontidae > Heterodontus > Heterodontus francisci. The sequence goes on from NC_090375.1 coordinate 97,489,045, forward strand.
ATACAAAATTATGAGGGGCATAGATAGGGTAGATAGGAAAAAACTTTTTCCCTTAGCAGAGGTGTCAATACCAGGGGGCATAGATTTAAGGTAAGGGGCAGGAGGTTTAGAGGGGATTTGAGGAAAAAAAAATTTCATCCCCAGAGAGTGGTTGAAATTTGGAACACACTGCCTGAAGGGGTGGTAGAGGCAGGAACCCTCACAACATTTAAAAAGTATTTCGATGAGCACTTGAAACGCCATAGCATACAAGGCTAGTGGCCAAGTGCAGGAAAATGGGATTAGAATAGGTAGGTGCTTGATGGCCAGCACGGACACGATGGGCCGGTTTCTGTGCTGTATAACTCTATGACTCTAAAATATCATTTGGAAAGAGGAAATCCATGCCACAGATATTGCTAGTTCTTTGCGGTCGGAAAGCTGCCCGCAAATTCCAGAACAATGGGCTGGATTTTACCAAGCCCATGATGTCGGGCTCCATGACGGGAGGAGGGCCACAATATGGGTCCGGCAGCGGCCCGCTACGGAGGCTGACACTGGGAAAGCCCAGCCTGATACTCCCGGCAGCGGCGAGGCTCCATGGTTGCCCCACCGCCGCTGGGCAACGGGAACAGCATTTCAATATTTAAATGAATAACATGAAGATTTAAATAAACTTACCTGAAATCTTCTGAGCCCGCCACAATCGTTGGCATGGCGGCCGGCACACCCGCCGTCTTCAATTCCCCATCCAGGGAAAGCCAGCATAACATTGGTGGGGAGGGGGGAGGAGTTAAGATTTTCAGTGTAGGAGGTGGGGGCGGGGTCAAATAAACATCATGAGTGTCGGGATGGTTGGAAGGGGTGAACTTCAAGCTTTGCACAGTTTGAGGGGGGAAGGTCAGATTTAAAAGGTAACTGTCTTGGGGGGGAGGAAAGGGCAAATAGTTAATGTAATTGTTATTGGGGGAGTGGTGGGAAAGGGGCGTTAGAAATTTATTGGATACAATTTGGGGGGATACTGCTTTAAACATTCAAATTGACTGGCAGGGCTGGTGCCGTTGCTGCACGCCCCTTCCACGTGATTGTGGATGGGCTGCCCTGGCTATTTAAATGAGCTGCTGCACAGGAGATTGCGGCAGCTTGTTAGCGGGCTTTGAGCTCGCCACTGACCTCGCTCTTAAAATCCTGCCTAATATGTCTGGATGCCATTCAATTTATGAGATTGTTTTCCAAATATAAATGGCATGCATTCCAACAGTGCTGAACCTCAGTGAAACCAATAACACGACAAAAATATATGTTTGAATAACTCCAATTTTCTTGTTAATTATTATTTTTGAATCAGTTATGATGTACTTATAGCTCAAGATCATTTCAAGTCCATCGACTCAGGGATTTCCAAAGTATTTGTGAGACAATTTGAGCCATTCGCTCAAGAGCACTGATAAGTAAATGCAGCAAATTGTTGGGAAAGACCATGAGTGATCTTCATTCCGTATTGTAACACAGATTATGTTAGAGTATCAAAAGCATATCCAGCCCTTCTCGTTTATTGTTGAGGGAAATGGATGTAGCATTGTTGCAAAAATCCCAATTAAAATAGAAGCTTGGAAATTGTGCTGTGCTACAATATATTAGGAAAATTTAATACATTTGTATCGAATTCTTCTATCCAGATTTTTAAATGGCAGTAATGATCCATTGATAGGATTAGCCAATTAGGGATGGGCACTAAATGCTGGCCTTGCCAACGACATCCACATCCTGTAAATGAATTGAAAGAAGCATTGAAATAAGCCCCAAGACATCTCGTCTCATTCACTTCCCACTACAATCTAATGTCACTGGTTTTATTTAAACTGTACAATATAATTAAAACCAATTACCCATGTAAATGCACCTGCATTATCACTCATTATTGAAGAACGTTACTGACATTTCCTATCTGCAATCCTGTTTCTTCAGGGTGGAGCTGAACACAATATTCCAGTCATTATATCGAAAATCTCAAAGGAACAAAGAGGTATGACATATTTGTCATATTAATTTTCTCTTGTTTTGACCTTTAGATCTCAACATGAAGTAGCTTGATATTGGATTTTTTTTTTCTCCTGTCTTATTTACAAAGCTGACCTATCTGGCTTGCTGTTTATCGGAGATGCTATCCTACAGGTGTGTACACAGTAATGTTTTCTTATTTAACTTATTACTGCTGACCACAGATAATTGCAGTGAATTTAGGTTTGTCAGCAATATCTTTTCTTCCTTTTTTGCTTTCCCTGCACCATTAGATAAATGGAATAAATGTTAGGAACTGCAAACATGAAGAAGTGGTGAGTACACAATGAATTTCTGATTTTTGTCCCTTTCTTTTCCTGTAAAAAGACACCATTAGAATCTAGTTTACCTAAAAATGCATATACATTTTGGCACCTGTGTTAAACTGTCATCCTTTCTGAAAATAAGCACTTAAGCAGTCAGCAGATTTAAACCTTCCACATGGCAGGAACATTGTTTATGCTCAGAGGCAAAAATGCCAACGTGATCCCGAGACACAACGAACTTCAATTTACCAAAATAAAAACAGTACCAAATATAAGGGGAAATACTCCACTTCATTTTAATGGATGCAAAATCACAGGAAATATCCTGATATGCATTTTCAGTGTGCCCAGAAGTGCTGAAGTGGAAAATCACCCTCTTTTTTTAATTTACTGTTCTGTTTGTCTCAGTTATATGCCTCAGATACTATGTCGAGAAAACCATGGAAAATATCATGCTTTCCAACCCTGATTGGAATATCTACATTCAACTTTTAGAGCTTCACAACCCGACATAATGATGTGGAAGGGTATCTCAGTGACCCCAAAATCTGGTGAATATGGGGTAGAAATTCCGATCAATTCAAAAATGTGTAGAACAATCATAGGGATGGGCAAGGGAAGGTGAAAATAGTTGAGAATCTATTTTACTTGATCCCAACTCAACATAAAGAGTAACAATTTCTCACACGTTATGATTTGGCAGAGATGAAGTAAAGCATAAAATCCCATTCTTTTCAATGGGATCTCACGATACAAATAGCAGTCTATTAAATAGTGGGTGTTAAGTTCAGAAACTTTCAAGTTATGTCCAGAAAGTGAAGATTTTGGTTGCTAGAACAAAAATTGCTTAAATTCATGCCCCCTCTACATTCCTTTTTGGAGGTGGAAGAAGATGGTGAATGAAATGATCTGTGTGTTTACATCAGAGGCAGGCACTTTCCATTACCCAAACAGCCATGTTTATAGACCTACCCAGGAAATTCTGAATAGAATTGCCATCACAAACTGAGATTCACAAAGGGGCAGTGATTTGCTATCTGTTGCAATCTGACCTGTAGACAACCTAGAGCACAAGCCCTACAATTGGTTCCACCACATCCACTGCTGTGGTGGCTGGCTGGTTTGCCTGATTTCTGGTACATGAAAGGGGAAAGCATGGGTTGAATGTGACCCCACATTCAGTAGCCAGCCTCATCTATACCTTTTTCAGCCACACTTCCTCTGGGCACTACCTCAACCCATCCTCCACTGGCTTACATGGGAGCAGACACTTGTGAAGTCCTGTCTAATCCCCCAAGCTTGTTGAAACTAGACATGGGAAAGTGCTCCATATGTCTACTTTAGGCCTCAATATCATCACAGTAAGTGTTAATGGGTCATATTCCCAGAGCTGAATTTTACCCGCCCTCTAAGGATGGGCTGGGAGGCGGGGGGTAGGGCCATAAAATGGCAAGAAAAGGCTGGGGGTGGAGTCCCCATTGCCTTCCTAATGCCATGGAATTTTATCAGTGGTAGGCAAGGTGGAGTGCAGCCTTCCCACCCTGAGGCCAAGTTAAGAGCCTCTTCCTGCTGCTGCTGGTATTTTAATAGCTTCTAGTGGTCCCCAACCACCCCCCCCGCCCCGCCACATGGGGAGAGTGTCCAGTCAAATCTGGAAGTCTCCCTGGGGGCTGGGGTTTGGGTGGTCCTCCTGATCTGGTACTCTGTGGCCCAAGGAGGGCTCCCCCCCTCCCCGGTGGCAAGGGCCACCCCTGTGGAAACAGCTACCCCCCAGCCTCACCAACCCAACCCCTACCCCTCATCGGGGGCTGCATGATTGGCCCCGGCAACCCTCGATCCCAATTACCTTGTGCGGAGGTCAGTGGCCATTTTTGACAGCTGCAGTTCCAGCAGTAGCCACCATTCCCAGTGGTACTGCTGAGACTGAAGAGCTGCCAGCTCTCCAATTAGCTGGCAGCCTTTGAAGGAGGACTCCTGTCTTTTGACAGGATGGGGCCTCGATGCCAGGCAGTAAATTGACTGTGTGCAAAAAAAATGTGGCAAGTCCCTCAAATGGCTGAGGTGGGGTTGTTCCCAGATTTTCAACCTGGCCTCATGACCCCAGCCGCGCCTTCAAATTTCAGCCCTCATTGTGCAAAAGAACATTGTCACTGGAGTAAAAACAGAAAATGTTGAAATTACTCAGCAGGTCTGGCACCATCTGTGGTGAAATAAACAGAATTAACGTTTCAGTTTGGTGACCTTTCGTCAGAACCGGGAGTGTTTAGAGATAAAACAACATTTAAGCCATGCAAAGAAAGGGGGGAGGGGAAAAATAGGCAGTAAGGTCTGTAATAGGGAGAAATGCAAAAAGAACTATTAATGGAACAAGTATAGAAACAAAAGATGCATCTAGAGGCGGTGTAAATGTGAAGACAGAAACACAACCAACAGGAGTAGGACCCCCAACAGAGGAAGTTTGGAATAAAAGGGTATACAAATGTAGGCATATAGATATTGGCCTGGAATTTGCGTACAGCAGTGAAGCAAGGGTGCTCACCGCTGATCTCAAAGTAAGTCTTGCTCAGAGATCCAGTGATCTCCCTGACGAGAATTTTACCTCTAGCTCGGTGCAGTGGTACTGCAACTGATTTCAGTGTTCTTTACTGGGGATTTACAGTGTGGATCTGGAGTGATGGAATCAGGCTGTCCAAGAAGCCAATCACATTAAAGGATTTTCACAGACACACACAAACAGGAATCAAAAAGCAGAAAAATAAAATCACTTAAAAATGTTTACATAGAACAGATTAAGGATTGGAACATACAAATGGGGTAAAGGTAGAAGGTATAAGATTCTGAAAAAAACTTTTTTGGAATATTATTAAACAATTTAATTTTAAAAATCTAATAATTCATCATTTAACAGCACTCCATGATTATAACATTTTCAGGGACAGTTCTGTCATTCATTAAATTTTATTAATGACATCACCACCTGATTGAACAAGGTGTAACATTTTCTGGGGTTTCCAGCAGCGATGTGGGACAGGAAAGTTGATGTTCTTGCTGATTTCATGATTGCCAGCTCTGGGGGTTGGGGTCCACACCTCAGCCTGCATTGGAACCCTGAGTGACAGACCACAACTTCAGGATTTCCGTGCTAATCTCCACATGTCCAGCGTCCTGAAGTTGCAGTCAGTTTCAGAGGGGCAATGACACCGGACACTGACAGTTCACCGTTAGCATGCAAAGTCCGGGCCGTTATGAATGAATATGCTAACATATTCATAGAAAAGTCATATATTCATTATTTTCCTGAAATTGTTAGCCAATTTATAATAAACTTCATCAGAACACATTAACATGTTTGTTAGTTAGATCACACTGCATGACTTCAACCCATTAGTGTTGCAATGAGATGTAATACTATTAACAAAGATAGGCAGCTGTGCAATGATACATTAATGTATCTCTTATTTTTCCCATCTGACTCCAGTTCAGTATACCCATTCGATTAGAGAATCCGTTTCCATTTGGATCCCATACACTTCACTTATTTGATGTTACCATCTGCAATTTGTTGTGCATGCATGCCATAATGCTATACCCTTGTCTCCCAAAAGTGAAAAGAATGTTAAATGTACTTCAAGGTTACTTATATGTAATTACCTGCAAACTTTTTTTGAGAGCTCGCTTGGTGTCAGCCTCAATTATCTGTGGACTGTAATGTTTGTTTATGCTTGCTTCAACACATACTGTTACTATTAGATTTCATATCCTTGTCACAGAAGTCACTTATTTATAAAATTGTATTTCTAATATGTCTCCTTATATTTTTGATGTTATGTTGGATGAATTTTAGTAACAAATGGCTAGAGACAATTTCAAGATGTGCTTCAGGCATGAGAAGCTCTTGTACAAGCCAATATTGTAGCTGGATACATAAAATCCTGAATATATAATTGGTGAGCTGGAGGAACAGGCGGGTTAGAAGCGGAGCTATTTTACAGATTGCTATGGTAGTAATGCTATTGCTCAAAACTAATAACTCAAATTGTACAAAACAAATAATCCACTGTCAGGCAAAGCCCCCATCTGCCAAGATTGAGGCACATATTATTTCACCACATGAACATTAAAACTTTAAAAATTGCAATCTCTGACTGGAAAGACATTTCCACGGTAACAGACAATGTTGAAACAATGAGGATCCAACAGTTGTTTCTCCAATACACAGAAATGGTCAGACCAGTTTTAGTCACATGGCTAACTGGTTGTGACAGAGAAATTTGAATCTCCAACCAAGGATGTGAAGAGACTGTTCCATATAAGGAATTAGTCACATGACTAACCTGCAGGGCAACCTGGGAGTTTTTTGAATTTGAACTCCCATCAATGGGTTTTGACCCCAGAGACAAAGCCATGTGCTCATGGAGTAAACACCTCTCCTGGAACTGAAGCAAGAATTACAGCCTCTCCTGTCTGCATGCTTCATCTCTTCCCACAGAACTGAATCTTGTGAAAACACGTGAAACTAAAAGAGAGAATGATTTCCTACGTGAACAAGGTTTAAGACTAATACTGGGCCCCCATGAACCGCAAGACCATATCTTCAATCAAGGACTACAGCAAGCTCAAGAAACAGTCACAAGGTTTTGCCTCAAACTGTTCTACTTATCTTTTCTTCTGTTCTTCTCTATTCCTATTTGCATGTTTATATCGCGTGTGTATGCTAGCATGAGCACATTGTATATCCGTAGGCATGAACCATATTAGAGTTTAAGTTTAACATTTTAATAAATTTCCTCTTTCTGCTTTAAACCAAAGAAAGCCTGTGTGTGCTCAATTATTTGCCTTATTATTGGAAACCTTGAACAAGGATTCACAAAAAGGAGAGCTCATAACACAATGTGTTTAAAATTAAACCCTGTGACAATAAGACCAGGTAAAGACAGCCAAAGACCCCTAGATACATTGCTCACCTGGTCGTAACACCACTCTACCTCACTTATTACAAGCCTGTTTGTGACACTAGTGCATAGTAAATAATGTATTATTTCCTATTTTTGTTGGATACATTTGTCATAAACTTTTAATCTCTTACTTAGTGAATAACCAATGTCACTTAGGGGTTAATTTTCCTAGATGGCGATTTTTGTGTTTCTGCTATGTTGCTTTTATTGAAAATAGAATGACAGTCAGACCATAAATGTGTGTATAGTTGAATCGTTGACTTGTTGCTGAACTTCCACCCTTTTTGATTTTTGGGTGGACCTTGAATGAGCTCCCACTGGCAACAGACAGGAGCCCAATTATTAAATGCAAATTGGGGTCAGATGACTTTAGTTACAACCCTCAACGTCATTATTGTCTGTTTCCATGTTGCTACCCCCAGATCCTGATCTTGCCCACAAACCTTATGCAGCACAAGCTCGGAGGTGGCCATTTCCAGCAACATTGGAAGAGATCCTCAGTTGTTCTCAGATAAAACTCTTTGGGAGACATTTTTGCATAGAATTGATCCTACAGCACAGAAACAAGCTGTTTGGCCCAACTGGCCTTTGTTGGTGTTTATCTTAAGACCTATATCAGGTCACAGCTCAGTCTTCTCTTTTCTAGAGAAAAGAACCTCAGCCTTTTCTGCTAAGTATATCCTTTCCATTCAGATACCATCCTTGTGAATGTTTTTTGCACCTTCTTGATGCCTCTATATCCTTTTTCATCATATGCAGACCAGAACTGTGCACAGCACTCCAACTGTAGGCTAACCACGTTTGATACAATTTTAACATAACTTCTCTGCTTTTTCAATTCTATCCCTCTAGAAATGAACTCTACTGCTTGGTTTGCTGTTTTCATGGCCTTATTAACCTGTGTCGTTATTTTAAGTGATTTGTGTATCTGTACCACAAATTTATCTATATTGAAATTTATTTTACAATTATGCGCCCATTCTGCAACTTTATTAATGTCGTCCTGTACTTTATCACAATCTTCCTCAGTATACTCTGCCAATTTGATGTCATCTGCAAATTTTGAAATTTTACTTCCGATTCCCAAGTCCAAATCATTTATTTAAATATTGAACCACCATGGTCCCAGCATCCATCCCTATGGAACACCATTTCCCATCTTTTGCAAGTCTGAGTAGCAAATTACCTGTCCCTTACACACGATACCCAATATTTCTTTCCATTGCCATCAGTGGAAGGGAAAATCATGTGGAGCATCTAATTGGCAGCCTATTCAATATTGCCTATTTTGCACCATTGCCCAAAGTTGAAATTACCCCAAATAGCTTTTAACTCTTATAAACATGATAGACTACTTCAACATTACCCATGTGGAAGCTTCATTGTTCTCAGAGCAGTGAGAATATTCAGTCACCCCATTAAATAAGTAAATGGCTTTTTTGACATTTGTTATCATCTTTTGTGATTCAGGCTGATAGAGCTATATGCAAAAGAACTATTAAATTAAAAGTCCAAACAAATGATTCAAGGGCAGCTTGCTAAAGTTTATATATACGCCTATACCTAATATTTCAATAGTTACCTGGGCCGTAAAGTTGGGCTCTGTTTCAGGACAAAGGGTGCTGTTTTGGTACCAAAATAGAGTCCCCACATGCCGAATGCCAGCTTGGTGTGGGTGTTAGTGTGGATCTAAGGAGTGTGCGCTGGAATTATGCACAGTAGGTAGATCAAGAAGTCAGTCAGCATGTAATGTTGATACGACACCAGCGCTGCTATTTTTCATTTTGCTGCTCCAGCTAATGCCCTCTCTTAAACACGCACAGCTGAATATGCATTCAGCAACAGGAAGGAGGTCCTCACAAGAGTGTTAATTATAATGGTCATCAACAACTTTCAGGTTAGTTGTTGATTCCTGCATCCTGACTCTGTTTGTGTGCTTGGTGTTTTGAGGAGATGGTTAAGGTTGGTAAGTTCTGCAGGGAGTGGTGGTGCATGTGAAAAAGGCATTGGTTGTGACTGCAAGGGTTCTGGACACACCACTTTCTCCCGTAGTTGCAATTCCCCTTGGGTTGCAGCATGAGAGGGAGCTAGAACTGAGGCAGCAAAGAAGAGGACAAGCTGCTCGCAGGGGGAGGATGGGGTCGGGGCCTCAACAGGAGGTCTTATGCACCTAGGGTCCTCTGAGAGCACTTCTCTTCCCTCAACATAAGCCAAAAGCAGTGTGTGTGTGTCATCTGCACTTTACAAAGGAGGTGCTCACAGAACTGCTCTGAATGTGACCATGGTCATGAATTTCTTTGCATTGGAATTCTTCCAGGCTGGAACAGGCAACAACTGTACCATTTCCCAGTTCGCTGTCCACTGTTTCTTTTATTCTTTCATGGAATGGGTGACACTGGCAAGTCCAGCATTTGTTGCCCATCTTGACAATTGAGTGACTTGTTCAGCCATTTCAGGGGGCAGTTAAGAGTCAACCACATTGCTATGGGTCTGGAGTCACATGTAGGCCAGACCAGGTAAGGATGGCAGATTTCCTTCCCTAAAGGAACCAGGTGGGTTTTTAACAACAATTGGTGATAGAGTCATGCAGCTATCACTGAGATTAGCTTTCAATTCTATATTTTTATGAATTAATTGATTTTTATTCATTAATTGAATTTAAATTCCACCAACTGCCATGATGGGATTTGAACTCATGTCCCCAAGACATTAGCCTGGGCCTCTGGATTACTAGTTCAGTGACATTACCACTATGCCACCGTCTGCCCTTTATCGTCTCAGGGAGATGACAGGCTGTGTGTGCCAGGAGAGGGGAGTTTATTGGGTTCTCTCTGAACGGTGCGAGGCAGCAGAGTGTGCACATGGCTTTGCCAGGATAGTAGGTGGAGATGCAGAGTGCCATCACTTGTACACATGTGTCTTTATGGGTGCTGCATCGCGATGCTGAGATACATTGCAACTGCAAAGTTTACCGCTTGCTGAATGTGTAATTGGTGTGCGACCACGCTCAGCGCATCATGCTGTTGAATGGCTGTTATCCTGGCAGCAGTCATGATGCTTTCATTCTGCACCAGTCCACTATTACCTCAATCTTTCAGTCACCACATCAAACCAGAGGATGGTTACTGGATGACAGGAGCTTTACACCTGGCTTATGACTCCACTTCGCAACACAACCACATGGGGCCAGTATGTGTACAGCGAGAGCCTACTGCCATGAGAAGCATCATAGAGTAAATCATTGGGGTGCTGAAGCAACAATGCCTCAGCAAAAGCAAAATACTGTGGATGCTGGAAATCTGAAATAAAAATAGTAAATGCTAGGAATACTCAACAGGTCTGGTAGCATCTGTGGCAGAGAAATAGGGCTAAATTTTACAGCCCCCTGACGTCGGGGGTCATGGCAGGGGGGACTAGAAAATGCCTCCAGGAGAGGCCCGCCATGCTCCCTGATGATGGGAAGGTCCCGCCCCATATTACCGGCAATGGCGAGGCCTTGGGGCCCCCCCCCCCCCATTGCTATTTGGCGACGGGAGCCCAATTTCAGTATTCAAAGTGTTACTTACCTTGCCTCATTATGCATTCCACTGCCTCTTAGTCAATAGTTCCGCATATTCCGGTGAACGGGCATCTCTCACGTTTCATCCCGTTCCCGACTAATAAAAGCCGGTTGCAGTGCTTGGAGCCTGTGAAAGTAAGTCTTACGAGATGGGTCTCAACTCTGCGTACATGTGTAGGGAGCTGGGACGGGGGTTGGTATTGCTGGGGGCACAACTCTGCAGGCATCAAGGGACGTGGGGGGGATGGTATTACTGGGGCACAACTCTGCATATGTGTAGGGAGGTGGGAGGGGGAGCGCCTTAAAGGGGGCACAACTCTGCGGGCATAAAGGGAGCTGCTGCTCCCTCAGTAAAGGGTGGCACTCTGTGCCATTCAATGTTTGTGTGAGTGAAGGAACAATGGTACTCCAGGAACCCTGTGTGTGGGAAGAGTGCCATAAACGGTAGGCGTTTAAAGGTCATCTGGCTGGTGGGCCAATCGTTGCAACTGCAACAATCTAAATGTGGTCAAACTGTGCCACTCTTTGTGGAAGCTACAATACACTCCAATGCCACATAGTTGATGCATGAAAGCACATGATGTACCAGTCAACATCATTCTTTGCCTTATTAGGTAACTTCGAAGAAGTGAAGGAACCAAGTTCAAATGCAACTTGGAGATGAGGATAGTTCACCGTACATTCATTGATCCACTTGTCGTGAGGAGCCATATGTACCTCAGGCAAAACCAACAGGCAGGCGCAGCCCACATGGAAGCCCCCCGTCATGAGCAGCAGCGACCCCCAAGAACAGCGCGCCACCATGGATCGCAGCGCATCTGCAGGTCCCGGATGATTTATCTGCAGATGTCAGAGCGCCAGTGTCAGAGGCGACTGCAGATGGCGAGAGAGGCGTTGACACATTTCTGTGCCCTGCTGAATGATGATCTGCAGCTGATGGGCTACCGTAGACATCTTATGCCTGTGGCCCTCACAGTGACAGCGGCTCTTAACTTTTACACCTATGCATCATTTCAGGGACCCACCGCAGACCTTTGTGGGGTCACGCAGTCAGCAGTGCACCGCTGCATCAGGGAGGTCACCGATGCCCTGTACCAGAGGGCCGGTGACTATGTCCGCTTCAGGACAAACCCTGAGAGCCCGGCCCAGAGGGCCATCTGTTTCGGCTCCATCGCAGGATTCCCACAGGTGCAAGGGGTCAAAGACTGCACCCATGTGGCCATCAAGGCTCCCACCGGGCGACCAGCTGCATATGTAAATCGTAAGGGCTTCCACTCAATCAACAAACATTTTTTATATGTTCACCAGAAACACTTCATGCAAATCTGTGTTCACTTTCCAGGCAGCTGCCATGACGCCTTCATCCTGCGCCAGTCCCAGCTACCATTGCTGTTCAATGAACTGGCTCACATCAAGGGGTAGCTTCTTGGAGACAAGGGCTACCCTTTGCAGACATGGCTCCTGATGCCGGTGAGAAACCCCACCAGTGATGCAGAGGAGAGATACAATGCCAGCCACGGCACTACAAGAGCCACCATTGAGCAGGCAATCGGCATACTGAAAATGCGCTTCCACTGCCTGGATAGATTGGGTGATGCCCTGCAGTATGAGCCGGAAAGGGTAGCTCACATCGTTGCTGACTGCTGTGCTCTGCACAACTACACACTCAATAGAGGAGAGGCCTTGCAGGATGAGGAGAGACATGAGCAGGACTCCTCTGCTGACGATGAAGACGCAGAGGACTTGCAGCAGGAAAGCACAGGAGGACAGAGAACATCCAGGCGCCGTATGCAGGGCGAGCAGCAGGCAAGGGATGCCTGGCAGCGCCTTATTGATCAACGGTTCTCCACGCCATAGGAACCACCATGGGCTCTGCAAGCCACATAGCACCCTCGTTCACCTATTGTGCAGCAGTCTGCATCTGCAACATCTTTGTCTCCACCATTACTGGCAGCAGAATACTGAGCCAATGTCCATGTTACTGCATCCTTGGAGATGCACATGAGCAATGCTGGCATGGTAATGATGTTATTCGATAACATTGGCAGTTCTGAAAGGCCAATGATGTAATGGGAGGAGACATGATCGGTACATGCTGGCACACTTCATTCACACAGTAAAAATGTCAGACATGTTAGTGAAGAACATTCAGTGAGTTAACTTTTTACATTGTTGTGTCACCCGTGCATACCCATTTGTGTAACAGTGTGTTTCTGAAACGCTTGCGGGTGCACCTTCCCATTGCCAGTTCTGTGCTAGCGACCTGCCTGGAGGAAGGCTAATGATCAGAATGCCGTTTGACTGTGGATGACTTTGGCTGTCGTCCTCTGTGTGCGCAAGGCCTGGAGGGCCCCGGCTGGCTGGGGGAATCCCGGGTCAGTGCAAAACTCTCCTCAGATGTAGCTGTCGGAGCTTTACTCATCGGCAGAGGAGCGGAGGAGCTGGTGTTCACATTGGAATCACCTTGAGGGGGGACCCCAGATATGGCACAGAGGCTCGCTTCCTCCATCTCAAGGCTCGTTTGAACCTCACTGCTCTCCCGGGAAGGACCAGGGGCAGGGACAGGGACATCTCATGGCATCTGCGAGAGATTGCAGCTCAGCACGTATTAATGGAATCTGGTTCACCAGGAGGGCCACCGCCATCTCAATGAAGCCATACGATCAATTGCCTGTAACATGGTAGCTGTCATGGCCTGGATGGAATCACCTATCATCTGCTCGAGGCTGCGCATGGCCTGTAGCATCTCCACCAGATGTTGCCATGACTACTGCTGCAGCTCCAGCATGCTATGTGCTGTCGACAACAGAGGGTCATCAGTAGCCTGGGGATCAGCATGGGACTGGCCACCCACAGCCCTCTGACTGTTAGGGTCCTTGGCTGTCTCAGCCTCAGTCAGCTGCTCGGGCGCCTGTGCAGTGCTATCACCAGCTTGTGACCCAGACTCTAAGGCCGATCGCATTCCCACCGAGGTGACTGTACCTGCGCTGGTGGAAGGTGCAGGAGTGTCATGGGACACTGCTTCCTCTGAAGATATCTCTTCCTGTATGGTGCGGGAGGAGTCCTGGGCCGCCGGGGTCGATTCAGAGCGTTGACTTGCAAGATACAATGAGAAGAGCACAGTGTCAGTCTTGATGTTGCACATGTACCGATTATGACAGCATTCTCTCAAACAATAACAATGTCACAGTCATCATTGTGTCCATCAAATGGCTGTATGTTCACCCAGGACCCCGAACTCTACATCACCAAATGAATGGTCCACATGAATGGAAGCCAGTTCCAGGGCCTCCTCCTCAGCCTGTCTTAACGTATGCACATCTGGCACTCCTCCACCAGTACGACTCGCCTCCCTTGCATTGTGGGCCCTCTTTGCCTGGAGGAGCAAGGAGGCAGATATTAAGCATGGCAGATCAACAACACGACACATGTTACAAGAGGGGTGCTGGCCCCAACGGTGGGGGAGGCTCAGTCTGCGCTACTGAATGAGCCTGTCATGTAGGTGCCATGCTCTGAGCAGCAGACAAGGGTGAGTTCTCGCGTATGTTCATCAATTGATGTCACGTCAATCCTCCCTGCCCAACCTCCATGTCTTTGGTATTGCAGTGGCACACATGTGCCACTCTGTGTGGGGACATCCAGGTTCAGTGGAGCTATGTCATAAAGTACCACTTACCTTTGTGGAGCGGAGCAGATCGTTCATCATCTTGCGGCACTGTACCCAATAATGCCCGAAGGCATTAGTTGGACGACAGATGGCCGGACTGCTGTGACACCCTGTAAGCCCCTTTGCACACTGTTATCCACGGCCATGATGGCAGCGGTCTGCGCCTGCTTGGCAACAAGCTGAGATTTCATGACCTCAGTCTGAGCTTCCACTGCAACACTCCAACATTTAGTGGCATCTGCTTGTGCTGTAATGAAAACTGAGACTTTGGCAATCACATGGTTCATAAGTGTTCTCATGAAGTTGGCCACCACTTCCACACTGGATAGGCTGGGCTCCAAGCTCTACGTAAAACCTGTGCCAAGTTGGAATTGGACCCCTCCGCGCTCCTTGATAGTGACAGCAGACTTTCTGGCAGGCCTAAAATGCACCAAGCGTTTCATTGTGCATGCCCACCAGCCTTTTTCTGAAGGCCACCCCATCAAAGTCCTCATTCAAGTCCTCTGCAGCAGAACTCATGTGCAACCTTGCCTTCTGGCAGCTGACATCTGTGCGACCCTTTCCCCTGGGCCTGCTTGCAGCCCACTCATGCCCAATGATTCACCACATGCATGCCTCATCTCTGTACTAACCTCTATGATGCGCAAAGTGCTAGTATCTGAGCTGGTGACCTTAGTGTGAGACCAAATGGTAGTTTTCTTCATCATCAGTGCCCTGCTCCTCTTGGCCTACAGGCTACAGCACCAGTGCCTGAACAGGTGGCAGTTCTGGGGTATCTGAAAGCATAAAGACACAAGGTAGGGTTGCATGGTGGGAAGTGGGGTAAAGCAAGAGGTGCATGCTTACACTATCTGCAACTTGTATGTCAGAAAAGATTGTGGGATGAGTGGGAAGTGGGATGCAAGAAGGTGGATTAAGTAGAAACATATGATCATCTTCCGTAGTCTCAGCCCCACTGCTGGTCACTATCTCAGCAACAGCTGCTCCAATTATGGCAATCATTGTCTCCTCCATGGGAGTGAGGACATGCAGCCAGGCCTATCTCCCATTGGTTAGCTGTTGTTGCTTCCAGTTGTGTGCCACCTTGTCTTGCAAGAGGTGGAAGTGTGTCAGTGAGTGTGGTGCAATGTATTTGGATGATGTGACTGTCATGTTTAAATAGCTGGCAGTGTGCGCAAGGTGTGAGGTATGGGTGTGAGACTTGCAGCAGTGCTAAGTGTGTGACGCTGAGATGACATTATGTATCTAAGATAAAAGTTATGCTTGATAATGTTGGTAGGTGACTGAAGGTGATGTGAAGAATGGAGCAATGTGTGAGGCAAGTGGTTCAGTTTTAAGGATATGACATTTGAAGATGCATTCACTGACTTTGTGTGATGTCATTAAACTTCTTGCAGCACTGTGTCCAGGTCCTCAGGGCAACACTGTTCACATTGACCTCCATGGCTTTCTGCTCCCATTCACTTCTAAGCAATTGTATAGAGGGCCTTCTGGACCCCTGTGGATACAGGAAATCGCTCCTCCTGTCCACCTCCTGCACCAGGGCCTCGAGTGCTGCATCAGGAAATCTGGGAGACCACTTTCCACCATGTTGCACTATCTTCACTCTTCTGTTGGTCAGACAACTTCTGCAATGACTTCCAGTATTTGCTTCGGCCAAATTGCATCTCCCCTTTAAGTAGTGCAGGCTCGCTTTAAGTGGTGCTAGCCTTATATGAAATTGGGTCCCCTGCTGGGGCATGCAGCCACTCAACAGCATGTTCAGCACTGGGCTTCACGGTATCATCATTTAAATTAACAGGCAGCACAAGGTGTACCTGTATTAATTTGAATGGGGGTCAGTTAATCACAGATTGTGATCCCGTGCCCGTTTTCGGGGGCTATTGAATTTCTAGTCCTTGATCTTTCTCCATTGCTGTTTAACAGGTGTTTTTGAGAGTAACAGTCTAATGCACTAATGCCAAACAGTTTTCTTTGTCTCTCATCTCACCATCTCATAGACCTACAAGTGCAATTCATTAGAAGCAGCAATCATTCATTTTAGTTTGACACTAGTTTCTGATGTTTGTCATTCTTACAATGTATTTATATATTATATATGTATATATATATATATATTTGTTTCAGTGTGTACCACTTTTAATAATCAAAAATGTCACCCCTGGTATTTACAGAGTGTTGACAGCTCTGCACATAGTAATGTTGCACAACCCATTCTAGTCTCTCAACCCATTTCTCTGCTTTTTTCCTTGCAGTCAATAGAATTAGTTTGCTTGCTCATTCATACATCCATCCTGCTGGGGGAAAAAATCTGACATTTTAGTTTTATTACTTTTTCTTTTTATTTTCACTGAGAACATCTATAATTTGAATGTTTATGTTGATAAAATTACAACTCCTTTAAATAGAAATATTCAGTTCTGGCTTCTGATTAAACTAATTAAATTTTCTTACCTTTACCTATGCCTTGCAATGAACCACAGGTTCAAGTTCTGCGTAATGCAGGGGAAGAAGTAACTCTTACAGTTTCATTTTTAAAGAGAGCACCTGCCTTCCTGAAACTCCCTCTGTATGAAGACTGCACATGTAAGCACTCTTTATCTATTTATACAATGAATTATACTGGCTAAACACTTCTATTATTATTCACATATTATTTTCTTTCATTCCACTGCACACATCTTCTAACTGTTTAGTCATTCAGTTTGTGCAAAGGGTCAGTTTGAGTTAATCAGTATGTGATTAAAAAAAAGACGGTGCCAATCTTTTGTTTGAACAATGACCTTAGGTCAAAATTTACCTGATTTAATAAGTAATGGTCTATTGAGGCAATGGTACATTTCCCATATTAGAGGTGAATGAATCCAAAATTGAATTAAACTGACTTCTACAGACTAAAAATGTACATGGCCCATGAAAAACTGACTAGATATTAAATCAATTGAGCTTTGCTCTGATCACAGCCAGATAAATTCAACCATCAGTCTCTCAAAGATAAATGACGGGGAGGTGAGTAATCACACTTTCTGCCACTACAAACCAACCATTTCTAAATCCTTCTTTATCATTGATATGGGCTCTGATGTTTAGTGCGGTGTGGTTTAGGAATGGGGTGGGGGGAGGGGCTGTGGTCAGTAAGTTCAGAAATCCGGGTTTGTCTGCATACATAGGTGTGTGAAATTTTTCCCAGGTTCTCCGCTCGACAGCGATCCTGATTGGCAGGCTTGGTTGCCTGTCAGATGCAGAAGGCTGTGGCAGAAGACCTCAGCCCAGGAGCAGATAGGTATAGTGACGGTGTTGGGGAGGATTCGTGGGGGATGGGTACAGCATAGTTTGGGGGGTTGGTGATTTTGTCATAGAGTCATTTACAGCATAGAAAGAGGCCATTTGACTCATCGAGTCCATGCTGGCAGTCTGCAGAACAATCCATTCAGACCTACGCCCCTGTTCAATCCCCATAGCCCTGCAAATTTATTTCCTTTAACTGTCCATTGAATTTCCTTTTGAAATCATTAATTGTCTCCACTTCCACCATGGGCAGCGAGTTCCAGGTCATTACCACTCACTGCATAAAAAAGTTCTTCCTTGCATTATCTCTGCATCTCTTGCCCTAAACCTTCAACCTGTGATCCCTAGTCCTTGTACCATCAGTTAATGGAAACAATGTTTTCTTGTCTAACTTATCTCAGCCTGTCAGAATCTTGTACACCTCTATCAAATCTCTCCTCAACCTCCTTTGCTCCAGGGAGAACAACACCAGCTTTTCCATCCTAACCTTGTAACTAAGATCCCCCATTCCTGGAACCATTCTAGTAAATCTCCTCTGCACCGTCTCAAGGACGCTCACATCCTTCCTAATGTGTGGTGACGGAAACTGAATGCAATAATCTTGTTGGGGCCTAATCAGAGCTTTATAAAGCTTCCACCTGAAAATTTATAATTATTCAGGCCTGATTGTGGCAGGACTGCAGATCTTTGATCTGATCCATTGGTTGTGGGATCGCTTTGCTCTGTCTATCGCATGCTGCTTCTGCTGTTTAGCATGTATGTAGTCCTGTGTTGTAGCTTCACCAGGTTGGCCCCTCTTTTTTAGGTATGCCAGGTGCTGCTCCTGGCATACCCTTTTGCACTCCTCATTGAACCAGGGTTGGTCCCCTGGCTTGATGGTAATGGTAGAGTGTGGGATAGGCCGGGCCATGAGGTTACAGATTGTAGTTGAATACAACTCTGCTGCTGCTGTTGGCCCACAGCACCGCATGAATGCCAACTTTTGAGCTGCTAGATCTGTTCTGAACCTATCCCATTTAGCACAGTGACCACATAAAACAATGAAGGGTATCCTCAGTGTGAAGATGGATCTTTGTCTCCACTAGGACTGTGCGGTGGTCACGTCTATCAATACTGTCATGAACAGATGTATCTGCGACAGGTAGATTGGTGAGGATGAGGTTAAGTAGGTTCTTCCATCTTGTTGGTTCCCTCACCACCTGTCACAGGCCCAGTCTAGCAAATGTGTCTTTCAAGACTCGGCCAGTTCAGTCAGAAGTGGTGTTACCGAGCCACTCTTGATGATAGACATTGAAGTCTCCCACCTAGAATACATTCTATGCCTTTTATGTATTCAACATGCAGGACTACCAATTCATCAGCTGAGGGAGCTCGGAAAAGGGTCACATGCAGAAAATGGCGGACACCCCGCACGTGACCCATGCGGCTGTGCACTATGATTCTGTGGCAGGCAGCCGCTTAACATATTGACGGCGGCTGCCCCCCCCCCCCAATCTTGTGGCGGGGGTGGCATTGGCGATGCTTGAATAGCATAACCTGATGCGGGAGCAGGTGCTGGCGGCATTTTTAAAAGGTTGCCAACCCTGCAAACAAAATGCAGAGGCACCCCTGTCCCCCCATCCATAAAATAATGCAGAGTTGCCCCTTCACTCCCTTATCCATACACACAATGCAGAGTTTCCCCCTTCTCTCCAATATCCATACACACAATGCAGAATTTCCCCCTTCCCTCCCTTATCCATACACACAATGCAGAGTTTCCCCCTTCTCTCCAATATCCATACACACAATGCAGAGTTTCCCCCTTCTCTCCAATATCCATACACACAATGCAGAATTTCCCCCTTCTCTCCAATATCCATACACACAATGCAGAGTTTCCCCCTTCTCTCCAATATCCATACACACAATGCAGAATTTCCCCCTTCCCTCCCTTATCCATACACACAATGCAGAATTTCCCCCTTCTCTCCAATATCCATACACACAATGCAGAATTTCCCCCTTCCCTCCCTTATCCATACACGCAATGCAGAATTTCCCCCTTCCCTCCCTTATCCATACACACAATGCAGAGTTTCCCCCTTCCCTCCCTTATCCATACACACAATGCAGAATTTCCCCCTTCCCTCCCTTATCCATACACGCAATGCAGAATTTCCCCCTTCCCTCCCTTATCCATACACACAATGCAGAATTTCCCCCTTCCCTCCCTTATCCATACACACAATGCAGAATTTCCCCCTTCCCTCCCTTATCCATACACACAATGCAGAATTTCCACCTTCCCTCCCTTATCCATACACGCAATGCAGAATTTCCCCCTTCCCTTCCTTATCCATACACACAATGCAGAATTTCCCCCTTCCCTCCCTTATCCATACACACAATGCAGAGTTTCCCCCTTCCCTCCCTTATCCATACACACAATGCAGAGTTTCCCCCTTCCCTCCCTTATCCATACACACAATGCAGAGTTTCCCCCTTCCCCCAGCATCCATAGAAGAATGCAGAGGTGACTCCTTCTCATCCTTGGTAGTGCTAGCTTCTTGTAGACAGGTACGTGAAGGTGCATGAGTACCACATATTGAGGTGAAGATCGGAAACAGATGGGAAGATTACGTTGGATGATATGGTAATGTATGCAGAGATGTATTTTAAATATTTAAGCTAGGGTTCCGTTGCAGAGTGGCGGAGGGGCCACCATGGAGCTTCCCTGCCCCCGGGAAGTTCAGGCCTGGCAATCGCGGCGTCGGGTTTCGTGGCAGCCGCTGCTGCTCCAATTCTCTGCCTCCCCCCCTCCCCCTCACCGTGGAATCCACTGATGATCCATACCTTAGTTAGCATTAGTGAGACTGGCATTTTATTCCAGATTTATTAATTAATTGAATTGTTGTAATGTAGGAAACATAGCAGTCAATTTGTGCACAGCAAACTTCCACAACAGCAATGTGATAATAACCAGATAAACTGTATGTTGATTGGGGAATAAATATTGGCCAGGCTAATGGGGAGAACTCCCCTGATCCTGTTCAAAATAGTGCTAGGGGATCATTTACACCCACCCAAGCAGGCAGATGGGACCTCAGTTTCATCCCTCATCCAAAACTCAGCACCTCCAACAGTGCTGTGCTCCCTTATTACTGCACTGAGGTGTCACCCTTGATTTTAGTGCTCAAGCCCTAGAGTGGGACTTAAACTCAGAACTTTAGGAGGCACGAGTAGTCATGGCTGAGTCTCTGAAGAGCTGTTTGATGCTATAACTAATCTCTTGGCTTCCCTTCTTGGAACCATCTCAATATTTTTTGGCAACTTGCATTAAGTGAATTCTTATTATTTTAAATGTTATGTTCTCAAAGCTGGCTGTTTAAGCAGTATTAGTATTAGAAAAGGCACAGAAATTCACATGGTGACATTCTTAGCAATATGTTATACAAATGTTTACCTTTTTGATAAAATAGGAAACCGATGTAAATATGCTCTATTAGTGAAACTGATGAGTATAGGGTATAGTTCCTCATTTTTCTATACATGACAACCTCATTAATTGACCACATTTCCCTCTGTTCATCAAAAACAAGGGTAAAAATAGGTGTAGTGTTTTAGTTGCATGGTTGGGAAGGTTATTTTATGCAATTATGATTTCTACATGTAGTGAAGATAATCAAATACTCATTGGAAATTGGACCAAGCAAATATCTCAAGGAGTATGTGTATAAACCTTTCCTCATCAGAGGGCAGAGTCCATGATAGCGAGGATTGTACAAGATCCATAGCAGCTATTGGATAGATGTACCAAATTTCCTTTTCTCGTTCTGTGCTTTTGTATTGTGTTATCTGGGGGAACGCTGCAGTTTTGGATACTTAAATAATGCAAAATGTAAACCACAAGCGAACAGTGTCAGTGTATCAATTTATTTTGTATTTGCTTACAGGTGTCCCCAGTGACCAAAGCAGTGGTACATCTTCGCCACTTTGTGACAGTGGATTGCATCTGAACTACCATCCCAACAACACAGTAAGATGCAATTCTACCTTTAAACTTTATGTGCCAGAACTATTTATATATGTAGCAGCTTCAGTAGTGGAGAATATTTTACTCCTTTTGCTATTTTTAGCAAAGAAGGTAGACATGAGTACAAAATGTTGTTCCCCTCTTAGTACTCATATTTACTTTTTCTCAAAAAGTAGCAAACAAAGGAAAATATGCCACAGTGGCTCAGTCACAAACTTCCTTCCAATATTCCCAACAACACAATTGTCATTTTTACGCACTTATTTCAGACATGTCAGAATCTTGCAGCAGTGCCTGGGATTTCTGTATACTCTGCTGGTAGGGGATTGGTGGAATTCCAGGAGAAATGGTGTAAATTTATAAAATAACCTTTACGCCACTCAGCCTGGGGTACCAGTAATCAAATACCAAGTTATGGTAGATGTTACGACCAGGTGAGAAAGGGGTCCAGGGGACCCTCTCAGCCTTCACCTGGTCTTACCGTAACAGGGTTTAATTTTAAACACACCATGTTTTTAGTTCCCCCTTGGTGAATCCTTGTTCACTCCTTTCCAATTATAAGGCAAAGAAACCAGCACAAACAGGTTTTCTTAGGTTTAAAGAAGAAAAGTTTAAATTTATTAAACTTAAACTCTAATTTGGTTAGCGCCTCTGGACCCACGCGCGCCCAAGCTGGCATGCATACGCAATACACACATGCAGATAGAGACAGAACAGAGCAGAAGAAATAAAGTGGAAAAGTTTGACGCAGTATCTGAAGAGTTTTTGTTATGGTTCTTCAAGCTCACTGTAGAGTCCTTGATTGTAGGTAGATCTTGCTTTTCATTGGGGCCCACTATTCTTCTTAAACCTTGTTCGCTGTAGGAGACTTTTCTCTCTTGAGGTTCATGTGTCTTCAGTGGATTCAAAGGCTTGTGAGAAAGAGATTGGAGCAGACAGGAGAGATCTTCTCAGTCCAGGAGCAAACAGCCTTTCTGAGTTCAAACTGTTTGTACCATTCAGGTTCAGAAACCCCAGGTTGCGAAGCAGGTTAGTCATGTGACTAGCTGGTCCGACCATGTCTTGGCTCTGTGGATTGTATCATCTTAGCAGGGCCTGGAATATGCGTCCCTGCCTTCAATGTCTTGTGCTCAACGTCCATTGTGGGTTAACTGGATAAGGGGTGTAACCTCTCTTGTCCCTATTGGTATGTAAATGTCTTCCAGCCAAGTGTCTGGCAGCCCTTGTAACAGCCCTTTTCTTCTTCCAAGCAACAATTTGAAATTTAATTTCCATGTGGCAAAAGTAATATGCCTTGTTCTTGGCAGGTGGGGGCCAAGCATGACAGTAGAAGATCAGGAGAAACTAGTGGAAATTGAGGACTGTGTTTTTATTGTGCCCTGAAATATTACTGACCCTGAATTTCTGCAGGAATCCTCCAAATCTCCTACCATAACTTTGGTGGAAGACCTGCAGAATCTCCAGGAAAATAATGCTAATAGCTAAAAGTGCTATGAATGGAAATATACATGTACATGAAAATGTATTGTAAAAAAGTGACAATATGTAGAGCTAACAGTCAAAGATACTTGGAAGAATAGGAGATGATATTAAGTAGAATTTGAATCCCCCAGTAGTGCCATGTATGAATTATAAGGTAGATTTTCCAAGTGAGCTCCCAACTGCTACCAGTGTGTATTAGTAAACCATTGGCTAGGTGTCTCAAGTTTTTAGCCTGCACTGGTGATGATGAGGTACCTCATCATGGACAAAGACTCGGAAAATCTACTCTTTTATTCTTTTCTATTGAATCCTCAAGGGTTTTGTCGCATTAGTATTTTTTGAAGCCATTTGACTACACATTGGGTTGGATTTTAAAGCCCCTCCACCATCAGTAACGTTGGTGGGGGGGGGGCAATAAAGATCGGTGTTGCGGAGGCCTGCCATTGACCCCGATGGCGACAGGCCCCATGCCTATTTCAGTGACAGCGAGGTCTCATGGTGGCTGCCCCATCACTTAGCGATGGGACCCCCATTTAAATATGTAAACTAATTTACATATCTGATTTAATGAGGGGCCTGTCACCTCCTTGATCACCGCACCAATCTTCATTCAGGCGACCAACAATGCCCCGCCTTCGAATCCCATTCAGGGAAACGTGGCGCGACACTTGTGGGGAGGGGGAGGAGGAGGAAGATTTGTTTCTCCATGCTGGAGGGGGGGAGCGGGGTTAAAATGCTGCGGATTAGTCGGGGTGGGGGTGTTGGGTAGGGATAAAGGGCAAAAGTGCTGAACTTTTGTGGGGGGAAGGTCAAATTCTTAATAAACAAATTCCGGGGGAGGGGGGAAGGGCAGGAATGTTTTGAAATGTCATTTAGGGGTAGGAGAATTAATTTAATGGTATTTTAATTCTTTGTTTTGGTCTTTGAACTGACATGGTCCTTTAATTTTAAAAGCTCCATTAAGGGCTGTAAGCCCTTTAAAAATGGTGAAGGTGCCTGCGCATTGGTTCCGTTGCCTATGACAGCTTGTCTGCCCCTTGCACGTGATTGCCAGGGACGGGTGCCATGGCCATGCAAATGAGCCGCTGCATTTGAAATCACTGTGGCTGCTTGACGTGGTGCCCATGCGGGCGGGTCACATTTTTTTACATCCGCTGCCTACTTCGGCGCGGACTCTTAAAATGCAGCCCATTATGTGTGAAGTTGAACATTGCATTCTGGTTCCTTGGTTTGGATGGGCTTGTGCTGGGCAGAATACTGATTTAGAGATTGTGGTTATTTGTTTGTCCTTGGTCTCTGAAGATTAGTTAGTTCTGAGAATGGGGAGTCCTGTCTACTGATTGGGGTCATTGTTGTTCAGTGGGGTGCAGTGTCGGAATCGGCGTTGCCACAGACAATACATCGTACATATCACAGAGTACTAGGTTTATTGCTTTGCATCTGCTGAAACATCATTGCACAGATAAGGTACACAATTTTAATTTTGAAACCAGGAGAATGCTGTTAGTGGGTAACCCTTTCAAGCCCTACAAAATAGCTCTTTCTGTCCTCACAACATAAATTGTGGCCTACAGATCCTTATCTGTAAATGATGATGTCTCCTGTTCACACAGATGTTCCAGTTTCCTGGATATTGTATAATCCACAGTTGCTTTGGCCCACAGGATTGTACTTATACCAATCCAATGTCTGTGTAGCTTGTTAAGCAGAATTCTTGTGGGTGCACCTGAGCTATCAAAAAGCAAACAGTGTCAAGTTGTGTTCTGATGAAAAGTCACTGACCTGAAACGTTAACTCTGCTTCTCTGTCCACAGATGTTGCCAGACCTGCTGAATATTTCCAGCGTTTCTTGTTTTTATTTTAGCATCAAGTTGTGTGTTCTTTTAAGTGCAAAAAATAGAAAGAAATTGAAATCCAGTTTAATCCACTGTCTGCACTAAGAGGAAATACATCGCCATGGTTCTTACATGAGGGCTAACAAACAGGCTTTCAGTATTTTTGCTGCAGTGCTGTTTAAGTGTATTAAAGATTTTTATATTGATTTTGATGAGTCTTTTAGAATGTTCAGTATAATATCCTTTAAAACCAACAGACCTGGCCCATCTGTCAAAGGGTTTGTCAAAGCATTAAAAGAGCATGCCAAAGTATTAGGGAATTATTGATTCTCGACCCTAGGATTATCAAACCTCAGTATGATTGATTTGATAGTCACTCCATCATACTGTTTCAATATATACTTTATTAAAAGAAATGTGATTGTAATAACTTGTAACTGTTTGCAAAAACTTAACAAAAAGTTAAGAATAAGTTACAGTTATAAAGTGTAATATGATTAATATTTTTCAGGATTCATTATCATGCTCTTCATGGCCTACATCCTCAGGCCTAAAGTGGGAGAAGCGATGGTGTGATCTGCGGCTAATCCCACTTCTTCATTCTCGTTTGTCCCACTATATTCCAGGAACTGATATTTCCAGGTATTGGTTCAAAATATTACTTATTTACGGCAAGTTAATGTTAATATTTGGTATTTTGAATTCAGATGCTACAAGTATATTTAACGTTTAAATGTTAATCAACTGTTCTCTTCCAGGATTACACTCTGACTTGAATTTTCCTCCTGATACTATGACTGCATCCCATTTTCCTGGATTAGGGTTTATTAGTCTTAAAGGGTGGGCAACATCTCTGCCAGCATGAGGAAGCCTGTTACTGCTTTCCAGACAGATGTAACAGTCCCACTGCAGCACAAAGAGGCAGTGAGAGACTTTAAAGGGACTAAAAGCCATGAAAGTGAATGAACTTGCATGCTTTGTAGACCTTGAGAAAGCCAGAGCCTAAAGTGCATGAGTGAACGTCTTGAATAGGCCCATTCCCTTCATAAAAACACTTTAACACTTTTGAGCCATTACTACTGCAACCTAGACCTACTACCACCTGTCTCCTGGTGGTCTTGGGAAGCAGCAATAAAGATGGAAGGTAATCTCCTGGAGAGCAGGGCCCCACCTCCCCATGATGAAAGGAAATTACCAGTAGACCCAGTGGCAATGAGAAATCTGACCCAAGGTGGGGAGTCAGTGGTAGTATTCAGTGTCCCATTTTCCCACCATTTCTGCTGCAGTTCCATTTGATTTTGTGTAGGATTGCTAAGCAAACACCAATAGATTTGTGATGATTTCTGGTAAAAATTTCCTTTCACGTCATAGTTAATTTCAGTCTAACATCAAAAAAGTACTGATAATGTGTTTCAATAGTCCAATTTGGAGTTAAGTCAGACCAATTGAAATGGGTTGGGGTTGAGAGAGATTCAGAAAGGTAGATAGAAGTCCTGTCCTGTGGGAACTTTGTAATGTCTCTAATCCTTGACTGAAATTGCAGTATAATATTGGATAATGTTTCTATTCATATGTTTTGTGACATTTTTAGGCAAAATGCATTTCAAGTAATTGCTGTGGATGGAGTATGCAGTGGTGTTATTCAGTGTCTCACTGCTGAAGACTGTATAGATTGGCTACAAGCACTGGCAATTAATATATCCAACCTTACCAAGCACAATGTAAGTATGGATATCGGCACTCAAGAAAAAAATGAAGTTTTAGCCTTCCATCTCAGCAAGCCAGTCGTTTACTATATAGACTTATGTTGTGTGTTGATCAAGACATAAAAAGCTAATCATTGTAAAAAGATGTTCCCATTTACCAGTGGCAAAATGATAATGAAACAATCATTGGTACATGTGTGAGTATAAGGTATTAGCAAGTTTTGACAAAAGCTTTAGCCATCATTACTGTAAATGCAGAACATTTACATGGCTATTTAATATCTAAATTTTACTGTTCAATTAATATAATAGTATATCTAATTACATCCACAAAACCATCTTTTTTAATATCTGATTCTGATATTGTTCCCAATAATAGCTGCAGAACTAAGGAAGGGGACAGCACTAGTTTTATCCAGACATCATACAACAATGAAATGGTGGTTTTCCTACAATATTACTTCAGAAGAATGCAGCTTCCTCCTGGTCCCTCATCAACACACTCACATAGAATCCAACTCTTTGATCTTACTCAAGCTGTGCATGTTATCTGTCGAGATCACTGTGATGTCTTAATTCTGCTCCATGAAGCTAACACTTAGAGATCTCCAATGATATCAATTTGAACAATCTGAATCCAGTCCACTTCTAAGCCACAGCATTAAACTGCCCAAGTAGGGGCTTTAATTGAAACATACTTCACAACATTTTATGTTTTTTTTAAGGCTGGAGTTGTGGTGGATAGCATCGTAAATATCCTTATGCTCTGTGGCTTGGAAATACTTAATACTTCCACTGAATAAAAGTTTTTTAAAAACTAATTTCCAGAACTGTAAGCCTGCACCTTAGAGATTGAGAGCAGTTTATTATAAAATTGATATTATACAAATTATTCTACCAGTTACATCTTACATTTTTCATCAACTTAATCTAGTTTGCAGATCGCAACAATGCAGAATCTATAGTATATCTATAGTTTAAGCAAGCCTATCTGAGCATAATTAATTTATAAAAAGCAGTGTGAGGCGACCTTTCATGTACCCATCAAATTTGCCCATTTAGGGCAGCCTAAATGTCACTCGAAATGTCCTAGAGCTTTAATTGAGCATTAAAATGAAATACAGCATAATTTTGCCTATCTGGAATGGGCATATGGAAGTTCCATGTGTAATGGAGCACATAAGGAGTCAGACCTTAATGTTTTTTTAACTTTTAGGTTTGCTGGTACCATTTTATTGCTGTCTTTATGCTTTATTTTAGAATCTTTTTTGCATCAGAACAGTAGGGAATGTAAACGCAAAAGGCAGAATTTTCTCAGCTGTGTAGTGGTGGAAGTGGAGGCAGGGCGGCTGGGAAAATAGCGGGGAGCCGCCTCGGAATGGCTCCCTGAAGCATTCCGGCTGCTGAGAAAGTTTCCCGGTGGGGGGGCGGGCGGGGTTGGTGTGGGGGGACAGCATGCAGATCAGCTGCATGCTGCAAGGTGACAGGCAGACAATCTGAGATTTAAGGCCCCAATTAGGGGCCATTTAGAGCATTCGCCAGCATTTTGGCAACAGTGGAGCAGACTCCGCCACATGGGGAGGCCACCAGCTTAATAGAGGTAGCCTCCCCACAGCAATCCAGGGGGCCATCAGAGCTGGAAGATCCATCCCCCGAAAAGGGGCCACTGGCAGCAAAGGCTGCAGCCGGGGTCCAAAGGCTGCTGCCACAGGGGTTTCCCCACCAATCGGAGGGGCTTGCCTGCTTGGCCCCTCGAAAAAGTTTAATAATTTCCACCCCTCTGAAGACACCAAAGAGGCTGCCTCCATTTTGAGGCATGCTTGCATTCTCCTACTTGCCTCAGCAGTGTTCACCTCTCTTGGTGGGTCGAGCGAGGCTCTCGAGCTGCTGGCCTTCTGATAGGGCCAACAGCATCGGGAGCCCACCTGCCGTTCTTAATTGGGTGGCAAGCTCGGAAGTGGAAATTAGGAGGCCACTTCCAGGAAAACAGCTCCCCCAATCTGACTCCCAGCTAGTGCAGGCTCAGGACATCCATTTGGTCCTGACGTCTGGATCTCAAAGCACGTGGGAAAATCCTGCCTAAAGATCTAAATGCCTGCAAAATCACTGAAAAGCTGACTGCAATTGAGAGATTTCAGCAGTAAGAACTTGAAAAAAAGGGAGGACACGTAAAAGGTTCATTGGTGCTGTGGGAGCAACAAAGCATCTAAGTGTAGTCTGCAGAGCCCCATGCGGTTGCCAAGTCACGTTAAATTAAATGATGGGAGTCAGTTTTAAAGTACCCAAATAAGTATTCCATGATTCCACTGATATAAGATGAGAAAAGGCATGCTAGAGAGATCAGCAAGCATCAAGGTCAAACTACTTCTACCTATCAGAAGCTGCTAGCCACAACTACCTGAAACACCTTCTGTAGGCTTCAGATCAACAGTCAGCCAGTTGCACATCAATGCAACCTGCACCATACATACAGCAGAGCCACTCTCCCTAGTGCCCTCTATTTTTCAGCCTCTATCTCCTTTCATACTAACATAGGAATCATCTTGATTATTGGCCCACATCAAACATTGGTCAGCATGGCCAGTACTTACAACTCCTTTCCTACTGAAAGGCACCAGGCTCCCAAGTTCACCACAATATAGAAATTCCTAAAGCAGAACTATTGCTGTCAGCCATCTAGCTATACCAACATCAGGTTCCTGTTCCTGCTCTGACATGGCCATCTTCTGCTCTTCACCTGTGCACTCAGTGCTACCTCTTCACACTCATTAACAGAATACACTGGGATACTGTGCCCATGCTTGCAAATGAGAAAAAGTTGGAGTGCTGTGAGGATCAGTCTTCCTTTGGGCCACTGGCAAAGCAGGCAGGCTGCTTTCCAAGGCCTACAATGGCAGAAATGGAATAAAGATTAGAAATCTGGATCCAGGACAGACCTTCAATTAGTGTACATTGTAAGATACTGTGTTTGATGTTTGGATATTTGTGTAAATGCCTGTGTGAGAGTAGGTGAGAAGGATGACAGGCCATAAGGTTTGCATGTGTTACGGATAGGTGGTAAGGGTGTGGGTGGTTCCTACTGTTCACCTCCCAACTGACTGCAATCAAGATTTGTTTAAAATGATGAGTTAGCCCCTGAGTGTTTATAGGGTCAAATAAACAGACAAATAGGTTATCGGTTTAAAAAAATCTATTTTTACACAATTCCCAAAATGATTGCAAACTCACCCATGCATGCATTCATACCAACACACACACACACAATAGATAGATAGAAAGAAAAAGGGTAAGTGGTTTAAAGTGAGGTGTTTGTGGTTTATAGTAAACCTGTTGAATCTTCTGAGGAGAACAGTCTCTTTTAAAGGTGTATTTGTAGTATTTGTAGTATTTGTTGAGGCGTTGTAGATTTTCTGGTGGTTAAAGCTTCAGACAGTAGGTGGTGGTCACTTTCAGTTTTCTGCTGCAGCAAGTTGATGTATAGAATTAACAGCAGGGCTTTATCTTGTTGCTTGGCTGGATTCTTCCACAGCTCCTGGCTAGGCTGCTTTCTGTGATGTTTTGCTGTGATCTTTCCTCTTTCTCCAGAGGGCTACCTTTTAAGCTTAAAATCCATCATATTAGCATTTATGTTAAGTGACACATGGCCTTCTACCCTGGTGTGACCATACAATGGACAAGGATATGGAATCCATGGTTATCTATTGATGTCTGGATGGGTACCATTCTGTTATGATGTGGCTACTTCATACCTTCTTTGTCTCAGAAGAACCCATTAAAATCAAGAATGTCTCTTGATGGTTTCAGGATGGGTGTAGTTAATACCTCTTAGTCTGGAATGTATCATTTTGTCCTTTCAAAACAAGGCCAGGCCATCTGACCTACAGTGGCCATCTTTGCAGCACATAGACACTTTTTAAAGGAAAAGTCAATTTCAAAGAGTTGGGAATGTGACAGGTCTTTACAGGGCATGGAATATGGTACTAGCCTTGGACTTGGGAGAAGCCTGTGTATTCCAGGATAGTCATTTGCCTTCCTCCAAGAGAATCAAGGGTTTGTAATTTCTGAATTATCCTCCTGTTTGGGTCTGTTCCTATTTGCTTTTCTTGTCAGTGGGACTGGTCATAAGATATTGTAAACTGATGGGAGTGCACTATAATAGACAAATGTGACCACTATATAACCTGTCTTGTGTGTTAGTAAGTGATCTTGCATCGTGCATGTAGGTTATGTTGGAATGGTTTTGTGTGCGAAGGTCTTTGAAGATGTGCCAACGCTTTCAATTA
Organism: Heterodontus francisci; assembly: GCF_036365525.1. Classification (NCBI taxonomy): domain Eukaryota; kingdom Metazoa; phylum Chordata; class Chondrichthyes; order Heterodontiformes; family Heterodontidae; genus Heterodontus; species Heterodontus francisci. Next base: position 97,520,141 of record NC_090375.1, read on the forward strand.
TAAGTTGCAATTTGAACATGGGTCCTACTTTAGCTTGAGGTATTATGATCTGTATCGATGGATGGGTTTTAAATAGTATTACAATGTTACAATCCAGAACAATAATATAAATACTACATTTGTATGAGTTTCAATTCATAAGTTTCTTGTTTTACTGTGCTACTTAACTATCTTAGTTCACAATTTAATAATTCTAATTAAATTTTTTTTCCTCAGATTAAAAAGATAAATAGGAATTTTCCTGTAAACCAACAGGTAAGTTGGAACTTTTAATAAAATCCCATTGATGTATATGTCAGCCAGATTCATTACATTTTGAATGCATTTTTATCTTTGGAGTAAAATGTCCTTGAAATAAAGGCTAATGGTCTCTAACTATCCCCCATGTACATTAATTGCTAATGAAATGATTATCATTATTATTAATGAGGTCATTCAGTGGTTCATCGACTTGGACGGTGCCACCAAGTAACCATTTGGGTGCTGAATATTTTCTGCTGCTTTAAATATATATCAACTTGAAACAAAAATTGTGATAAATTTGTTCTTTTGATTCATATTCAGTGAATCTTATATTCAGATTCTCTCAATCAAAAGTTAAAATTTAACATGGGCATATACAATGCCATTCAAAGAGAGCTGGACAAGTTTAAGTGAAATGGCTAAGAAATGACAGATAAAATCTAATGGGGATTAAATGTGACCGAATATACTGGTGCAGAATATTTGTAAATTTGTATACAGAAACTGAGTTTCATTAGCAAAGTTAGCAATGGAAAAGGGTAGTAAGGTGGGATTATTGACTCAGAGGCTGCTGCCACCAGGCGTATTGAGTTTAAATACAAGCATGCATTCTGAGGGTGTTTGACTATAGATCAAACTAAGTGATTCTAACAAAAACAAGAAATGCTGGAATCACTCAGCAGGTCTGGCAGCATCTGTGGAAAGAGAAGCAGAGTTAACGTTTCGGGTCAGTGACCCGAAACGTTAACTCTGCTTCTCTTTCCACAGATGTTGCCAGACCTGCTGAGTGATTCCAGCATTTCTTGTTTTTGTTTCAGATTTCCAGCATCCGCAGTATTTTGCTTTTATTTAAGTGATTCTAACCTTGTGTATATCATTGAGGATGGAGCATCAGCCAGTTTTGAGCCGCCTGCCCTCAAAAGAACATTGATGTATTAGTTGTAGTGACGTGTTGGTGAAGGTTTAGAGAAGAACTACACGGATGATTTTAGGACAGACTTAATATTACAGTAAGTTTCACAGAAGTGAAATTCCTTCAGACCAAAAGGAAAATGGAGAGGCATGATCTAATTAATTACAATATATAACAAAAGGCTGCTAGGACATAGAGATAAAAGAAACAGCCTAAAAAAAAAGTTGCAACTGAGACAAGAGATTAGAATATTTTCTCCCCACAGGTCGTGAGTCTGTAGAACAGAAACCCTGTAAATGTAACCAGTGGTGTGTTAATGAACTCCTTCACACCAAAACTGGAGAATTATCTGACCAGAAACGTGATCAAAGGTTATTGGTCAAACTGAAATACAATCATTACTGTGCCGCTAGGACCAAGAAATGTCATTTGCCTAGGCAACAAATTAAGTGGGTTGAAGCTTATGATAGACTAAAATGTACATGGTCAGTGAAAGGACTAGGATAGAGAGGCAGTAACTCTGCTTTCCTGTTATTTCCATCCATCAAGGTATTTTGACTCCCAATTGTCCAGTGTAAGATTGGTTATGCTATAGTATTTTTTCATTTGATTATAATATTGATTTACTGTCTGTATTTGTACAAAGGTCATCAACTTTTCCTAGTGTAAATGACCCGTGAACTTACAGAATGATAAATTTATAATAGTGCGTTATGTGCTTCTTAGGAGAAAACTATTATAATTCTAAATCAAAGTAGGTTTTTAAACAAAGGTATTGATCAAATCCTTAGGTGTAGCTATCATGTAAGATTTACCTTCCAGAACATTTATTAAGAGTTGCTGTGAGCAGTTTTCAGCACTTAGCTCTGGAAGTTTAAAGAAGAACATTCTAGAAGGAATATGTTTTGTTTAAAGTGTACTCCTCTAATATGTATTAAAAATATACAGTTACAAAAATATTTATTGTCTTCTAAAAAATGACAGATTATTTTGCTCTGATGAAGATGTACATTTGAAGGAGAAAGAGCTTTTGCATCCTCAAGCAAATTTGCAATATATCTGACCAGATCTGGATCCATTAAATCCTGGAAAAATGTGCTACAAGAGAAGTAGCAACCCTAGATCAAGGATCACTCTTAAAATACTTAGACAATTGTGCTTTTTTTAGGAGTGGATTGTAAGAGAGTTCTGTTCATGTACCAACTGCCTGAATTCACATTCCTAAAACTGACAACCTTATCCCAATAGCAGAATTGTACGAGCCAGAAAAAGGTAGATCTATAACTCTGTCATTGAGATAAGGGAGTCAGTTTTAGTGATGAAAATATGGAAAGCCGGAATGTTTCCTATGAGCGAAACTAATCACAAATGAATATTAGGTACCTATAACAATCATCTCCAGTTAATTTGTTCCAATATTTTTAAATACTACCAATCTCCTGTGGCCCCATCACCTGCCAGCATCCTATTTCTAGAGCTACCTTCCTCCATATCATTTATCAATCGTGTAAACAACAGCAATCACCAAAAAGATTCCTGCTGAACTTCATTTGTCACTGTTCTCAAGACAAAGACTTCTCCATTTTTAATCACCCTTCACCAAGCTATATTTTCAATGCCGGTGGCTAATTTGGCATTCGCTCAATGATCTTCATTTTTCTTGTAAAATCAGTTAAAGAACTTTGTCAAATGTGTCATTAAATCCTTGTAAATTATGTTCATTGGAAATATGCTGCTAGTTTAAATATCTAATCAAGGAATTATTGGAGCCCAATTTTGCTCCACCCCCTCCACCTGAAGTGCACTCCCTCGATATGACATGAACCTGCCTATATTTCCAGTTTCGGACATTAGTATAGACCCAATAGACCACAAGCACCAGCACACCTCTTGCTAGGGGCTTACACCAGAATCAGGGACTGAAATAGTTGTCGGCTGCAGGGTCATCTGGCTGCAAACTTCCTGTTTGAGGTGTTGTATGCCCTTCATATTTATCCACACTACTGGATTACTGACCTTCTTAATTGGTGAATTGCCTAGAGGGAGCACATTTTGCACTAGCAGGACATCAAATTAATTTAAATTAGGCACAACCACAAAACTGGCATGGGCCCTAGACCATTTCCTTCGGGTGGGCGCAGCACAAACCCTGCCCACTGCCCTTCCAATACAGGCTTCACATGAAAATTGCTTCCATTCTCTTACCAGAACCTGTATCTTCAAAAATATATTTCCTTTCCCTTGAAAGCTGAGCGGGCTTTCACATAAACTTTATTTAAATATCTTCACTGCCTTCAATGTTGGATTTACTTGTCTAGAATTCCCTGTTTCATGTCTCATTCATATACCCTTTCCTTTTCCTTGCTCATTTACAAGTTAGCTAAAATGAAAGCCCATGGAATTGAAGGCAAATTATTGACCTAGTTAGGAGATGGGTTAGGTGGTGATAATGGGTATTGTTATGACTGAGGTGGGAGGAATGCATTGTTAATTCAGCCACTTCTCCACAGGTCACAATATATTCTTTAAAATTTTCCCACTTACTAATACGGTTAATCATATACTCTATTTTTCCCAGAATAGAACACACTAAACTAGGTTTCTTTATTGAACAACAAAATTATCAGTTTATTATAAAACAAGTCTTAACTAGTAAGGAAGTAAAACATAAATACACAGATCGAATTTTTAAAGTTCCAACAATAAATTTTTAAAAGTCCCCTTTTTACCTTAGCCACATTTTAAAGTCCCTTTTCACCTTAGCATCTCACACTCACACACACATACATATATGTACACTGGTTAACCGAAAAAATAAAAGAAAGGGATTTTTGGATCAGAGCTCTGTTACAGACAAAAAAAACCCCAGAGCAGATCACTTGCCCACCCCTGAAGAAAACAGCAGATGAGACACGCTGCAGCAAAACTGGCACACAGTCCAACCTTCGAGCACACACAGACAGGCCACTGAGATCTTTAGAACTGTTCTTTTCGGGCGCCGTTGAGAATTACCTTTGAGCAGGTTTTCTTCAAATACAGGAAACACGATGAATTGACACAACAGACTTCTCAGAGTCTTTTAGGGAATTGCTGGAAAGCGATCTGGGTTGTAGTCTTTTGTTCTTTCTTGGAATTCTCTCCTTCTGCAGCAGACTTGACTTTTTAAACATTCAGCAAGCATCTGGTCTCTTCCTCCAGCAGGTAAAACACACACTCACTGAAACACAAACAGAAAGCTTGTCAGTTTTCTGCCCATCCAGGTGCTCTGCTATTACTGGACTTGTCCAATCAAAGGAATGTCATTTTTCTGCCCTGTTACCAGGGTTTCCGCTCCATCTCCAACCCGAGCCATGTGACAACCAACAACACTGTTGCCAATCCAGCTTCCTCAGTGTCTCTTGATTAAAAAACGGATCCAACATTTATTCAGTTTAACCATAAATTCCTTTAAAAATATTTTTAACAAAAAACAAAATCACTTTCATAACAGTATGTACTTAAATTGAAGGGACGTGACTAGTGGTGTGCCACGAGGATCTGTGCTGGGGCCACAACTATTCACTTCATTTGTTAATGACTTAGATAACACAACAGACAGCCATATATTCAAGTTTGCGAATGATACAAAGATAGATGGCATAGTCAGTAATATGAACAGGAGCATAAAATTACAAAGAGACATTGATAGATTAAGTGAATGGGCAAAACTATGGCAGATGGATTTCAATGCAGGTAAGTACGAAGGCATCCATTTTGAAACTAAGAAGGGTGGATCTGTTTATGTTATAAATGGTGAAAAGCTAGGAACAGTGGACATCCAAAAGAGATTTAGAACTCCATGTACACAAATGACTAAAATGTAGTGGTCAGGTACAACAAATAATCAGAAAGCCTAATGGAATATTCGCCTTTATATCTAGAGGGATAGAATATAAAGGAGGAGAAGTTTTGCTACGACTATATGAAGCTCTGGTTAGACCATATCTGGAGGGCTGTGTATTGTTCTGGGCATCACACCTGAGAAAGGATATATTGGACTTGGAAGGAATGCAGTGCAGATCCATGAGAATGCTAGCAGGGCTCTAAGGGTTAAATTATGCAGAGAATTTTCATAAACTAGGCTTTTATTCCCTGGTATGTGGAAGGTGAAGGGTGATTTGATTGATGGTTTTTAGGATTTTGAAAGGAATTGTTAGGGAGTTAAGTTTGGGAGTCTAGGACAAGGGACATAACCTTATAATCAGAGCTAGATCATTCAGGAGGGAAATTAGGAAATACTCCTTCACACAAAGGGCTGGATTTATGGTCCTGTGGAAGGTGGTTTTTTGGCAGTGGGAGGGGGGGGGGGGAGCGTGGGGTGGCGATGGGGGTGCAGAGAATCGGCGTGGAGTCGTCCACCAGTGAACCTGACACCATAATGTCCATTTCCGATTTTCTCGGAGTCAGCTAAGTTCCACAGCGGCACTTCCGCCTCAACGTGACGGGTTCATAATTTAAATCTGTTACATGCTGCTCTACATGCATTTGTATGCCATTTGCCACCAGGCACTCACAATCTTGTGCATGACGTGCGGCACTCATGTGCCTTCACTTTCCCGTCTTTGAATAGCTGGCGCCACTGGGGTGATAGTCCTCGGTGCCTCCAGAGGTTAGGTAAGTTAGCCATTGTTATCTATGGGAATTGCTTTTTAAATCGCGCATTGCCGCTAAGCTCAATCTGCAGATGCATAGTGTGTGTGAGGGGAGGTGGGAACTTGGCAAGTGTATACTGTTGGGCGGGGGAATCTCTACATGTATATACTGTTGGGCGGGGGAATCTCTACATGTATAGACTGTTGGGAGGGGGAATCTCTACATGTATATACTGTTGGGAGGGGGAATCTCTACCTGTATATACTGTTGGGAGGGGGAATCTCTACATGTATATACTGTTGGGAGGGGGAATATCTACCTGTATATACTGCTGGGAGGGGGAATCTCTACCTGTATATACTGTTGGGAGGGGGAATCTCTACATGTATATACTGTTGGGAGGGGGAATCTCTACCTGTATATACTGTTGGGAGGGGGAATATCTACATGTATATACTGTTGGGAGGGGGAATCTCTACATGTATATACTGTTGGGAGGGGGAATATCTACCTGTATATACTGTTGGGAGGGGGAATCTCTACCTGTATATACTGTTGGGAGGGGGAATCTCTACATGTATATACTGTTGGGAGGGGGAATCTCTACCTGTATATACTGTTGGGAGGGGGAATCTCTACCTGTATGTACTTTTGGGAGGGGGAATCTCTACCTGTGTATACTGTTGGGAGGGGGAATCTCTACCTGTATGTACTTTTGGGAGGGGGAATCTCTACATGTATATCCTGTTGGGCGGGGGAATCTCTACATGTATATACTGTTGGGAGGGGGAATCTCTACCTGTATATACTGTTGGGAGGGGGAATCTCTACATGTATATACTGTTGGGAGGGGGAATCTCTACCTGTATATACTGTTGGGAGGGGGAATCTCTACCTGTATATACTGTTGGGAGGGGGAATCTCTACCTGTATATACTGTTGGGAGGGGGAATCTCTACATGTATATACTGTTGGGAGGGGGAATCTCTACCTGTATATACTGTTGGGAGGGGGAATCTCTACCTGTATGTACTTTTGGGAGGGGGAATCTCTACCTGTGTATACTGTTGGGAGGGGGAATCTCTACCTGTATGTACTTTTGGGAGGGGGAATCTCTACCTGTATATACTGTTGGGAGGGGGAATCTCTACCTGTATATACTGTTGGGAGGGGGAATCTCTGCAAGTATATACTGTTGGGAGGGGTGAACTCAGCAAATGTATAGTGTTGGGAGGAGGCAACTCGGCAAATGTAGACTGTTGGTAGGGGTGAACTCAGCAAATGTGTACTGTTGGTAGGGGGGAGCTTGACAAGTGTATAGTGTTGGGAGGGGGGAACTCGGCAAGTGTATAGTACTGGGAGGGGAGGTGGGAACTCGGCAAGTGTGTAGGTGGTTTTTGTCGTGGGTCCAATACAGGGTACTAAAATGGTCACAGAATCACAGAATCGTTACAGTGCAGAAGGAGGCCATTCGGCCCATTGTGTCTGCACTGGCTGTCTGAAAGAGCAATTCCTTCAGTTCCATTCCCCTGCCTTCTCTCCGTTACACTGCACATTCTTCCTTTTCATATAACAGTCTAATGGCGTTGGTATGGTCATGATGACTCACACTTTTTGAAAAGTTGTGAGACCAACATCAATCCATGCCAAAAAGCTAATACAGAATACTGCAGAACCAAAATTAACACAAATCTTTGCACAGATAGGTGTACTTTACCATTTGAAGGAAGCCTGTTACAAGGAGGACAGAGATGAGTATGATTCACCCTGTTTTCCTGGATCCCCTTCCTGTGCTGAGACATCTCCGCTGGAGGCGGGTCCAAGAGGCAGCTGTGGCTCAAGAAGAAGCTCCCAGTTGCAGCAGCAGCAGCTGCCAAGGCAAAGAAGAGCCCAGATACATCAGAGAGTCTATAGGACTCAGGTGACATACCTGCAACTGTCTGAGTGAAATTGCCAGAGAAGATTGCAACTGTCCAGAGAGGCCATCACGGATCTCTGCACACTGCTAAACAATGATTTGTGACCAATGGGCTTTGGTAGTCACCTTATGCCTGTGGCCCTTAAAATTACCATGGCCCTACACTTCTACACCTCTGGATCATTCCAGGGATCCACCGGCGACATGTATGGGGTCTCTCAATCCGCAGCACACTGCTGTATCAATGAGGTGACCAATGCTTTGTTCAGGAGGGCCGATGACTGTGTACACTACTGGATAGACCCTCAGATCCAGGCCAAGAGGGCCATTGGATTTGGGTCCATTGCTGGATTCCCACAGGGCCCAAGGTGTGCACGCATGTGACCAGCAAGGCTCCCACAGACCACCTAGCCACCTTCATAAATGGAAAGGGGTTTCATTTAATTAATGTCCAACTGGTATGCAACCACAGAAAGTGTACCCACTTCCCAGGCAGCTGCCATGACTCATACATACTTTGCCAGTCCCAGATGCCACTGCTTTTCACTCCCCCACTAACTTTCAAGGGTGGATTCTTGGGGATAAGGGATACCACTTGAAGACATGGCTTCTGACGCCAGAAAGGAACCTCAACAATGATGCTGAAGAGAGTTACAATATCTGCCATGGATCCACCGAGCGAGCGTCGAGCAGCCCATTGGTATGATGAAGATACTGTTCCGCTACTTCAATAGACCTGGTGGAGCATTTAAGTATGCCTCAGACAGAGTTACACGCATTGTTGTGGTCTGCTGTGTTCTACACAACATAGCATTACAAAGGGGGGCGGCCTTGCAAGATGAAGAAATACGAGAGCATGTGACATCCTCCGACAAAGAGGACACAGAGCGCACACAAGGCCAAGCACACTGGAAGATCAGAGCACAGTGATGGAGGCCAGACATGGTGAGCAGCGTGCAAGGGAGGCAAGACAGAGACCAATAACTTTGCATTTTAACTATCCATGAATTTCAATAAATATGCTTACTACCAAAATGCACCATTATGCATGTAGTCTGAAGTCCTCCACTTCCGTACTCTCTGTCTCTCCGGCATGAATGGTAGCAACAAATTGACCCAGTATCCATGTGACATCATTCGTGCAATGAAAGACCATGTTCATTGATATCAGTTGTCACATTGGCAATGCTGGAAGGCTTATAATGGGATTGCAGGAGTCACAATCACTCCATAGGCAAATGTGGTTTTCAAACAATAGAGGTTGATGATTGGCAGAAAAGCACATTTAATTAAAGTAAACATGTCGTATCTGTCTCACCCATGAATGCCCCTATGTGTCAAGGTGTCTTTTTTTGTTTGTGGGCGCTCGCTTGCGGTGTAATCTCTGGCTAGTAGCTGGAATGGAAGCAGACTGCTGATCAAGCTGCCCCTTGGCATGTGATTACTTCCACAGTCATCCTCTAGTTGCCTGAGACCTGGTGGGCCCCAGCTGCCTGAAGGCTTCCTGCACTGGTGCAGGACTGTCCTCAGGCATTGCGTCTGCTGGAGCTGGACTTAGGGGCTGAGGAACCCATGTCCACACTCATGGGACAGTGCTTCCTCTAAGTGTTCCTCGGCCTCAGAGTTTGTCATCATAAGATTATTGTCTGGAATCATTTGCGAATGCCACCCTGTAAGATACAATGTAAAGAACAGACATTTAGGCGTTGTGGTACACATGTCCCAATGATGACAGCATTGCGTATCTCAATAAAATGTAATTTCTTTGTTTGGCAAAAATCATCCTCTTCAGCCGGGACCCTGAGCTTGATGTCAGATATGGCATGTGCTCCTTGCTCCCGGATAACTCGAGTGCCTCCTCTTCGCCTTGATATGAAAGCCACAGGTTGGGCACCCCACCATTGCTCCTGCTGGTCACTTCCCTGCTGTTGCGAGCCCTTTTCTCCTGAAAGATCAAGGATGCAGCTATTGTCAAGTTGCAAAGGTAGCTACATCACGTAAGTACTAACATGGGTCCCTCATCAGCACCTGGGGGATGTCTTCTCTCATACTGACTCTACCTGTCATGGGTCTCATTAGACTGAGTTGGAAATGAGGGAGACGGGGCTCACTTCTGCAGTCAGTCATCTGCCATCGTTTTGCTATGACCTTCCTATTATTGAATGGCTCTAACATTATGCTTGTGGGCAAGCATATCACAACAAGTTATCTGAAGTAAAGCCTAGCTACCCGACCCAAATCCGACTACATCCGACTACATGTGTCAGGTTTGGGTCGGGTAGGGTCTATATTTTGTGTCCAGCATTCAGGCTTGGGTCAGGTCGGGCTGCACTGTACTGGCTCAGTGTTTTATAAACAAATGCATTTTTTCTGTTTCAATAATATGTTTGATATTATTAAATTAATTGTGATATTTGGGTCTGGCATAAAAAAAATTAAAGGACTCGGGCTCCAGTCTGGTTAGGTTTGGCTGTGGTCGAGTCGGGCCCAAGTCAGGTTTTAATTTTATACCCGAGCATGCCTTTAATCTGAAGCCTTGGCTGAGAATAGGAGGCCATTGATCCTCTTCCTGCACTGCACCCAGTTACGACTGCTGACCCCACGGCTACTAACCTCCTCTGCGAGCTCTATCCAGACATGCTTGGCCAGGTGGGAGGACCATCGCTGGGGAAAAGGACTTCCCGCCTTCCCCTTGCAGCCTGGAGGAGAATCAGCAGAGAGGAATCACTGAAGCGTGGTGCCACCCTTGATCATACATCTGCCATTGTTATAATGATGCTCAGGGGGGCTGCTTGCAGATAAAGTAATGTCTTAAAGAGCACAGACTTTTCGCCTCAGGAACCTGATGCAGAAAGAATGCAGAGAGTAAATGCAGGGCTGTCAGTCTTTTAAAGATGGTGCCAGCACCTGCTGTAACATCAGGTAACGCCATCAACGGCGTCGAAACTGCCGCCCCCTCCACGTGACTGGGGGGCTGTCCGCCCACCGTGTAATCACGGCGGCATGGCCGCTAATATTACAGGCGGGACTGCCGCCTTTTTCCGTACCTGCCGGTGGGATAATAAAGTTCAGCTCAAAGAGTGGATGAAGTGTGGAACTCAATACCACAAAAAGCAGTAGATTCTAGTTCAATTAATAATTTTAAATCTCAGATCGATAGATCTTTGTTAGCCATGGTTATTGAAGGATATGGAGCCATGACAGGCAGATGGATTTAGGATTCAGATCAGTCATGATCTCATTGAATGCTGGAACAAGCACAAGGAACTGATGCACCACTTCCTGTTCCTAAATTTTGCACACAGTTGGAGTGGGGCAGCAATATTTTGAGTGGCATTAATTCCTGTGATGCAAAAAAATGGCAATCCAGGCATTCAGGTTATGATGAGTGAAATAGTTTTGTAATGGAGGGCTAAAACATCAGTTTAGCCAATTATTTGGAGAAGTCTAGAATAATGTTGTCCAGTGGAAACTGCTGTCGCACTTACCCAGGCTTTATTCTATGCAAGCGATTAAAGTTATATTTTTAATACCCTTTCAGAGTAGGCAAGTTGAAGTGAATGTGCGGGTCAGTCAGATCTACGTGGAGTAATTTTACACCAACATCAATTGGTTGCACTTTTGCCCTTTTTCTTTTCCAGCTTTGCATTATTTAATTTGAAAATTATTCATCATGGACACACTTGTCAGAGATATAAGTGTAACGTTTAGGGAAATGTAACTCTTCTGTGGGAGAAATAATTTCTGTGTTGCCAATGGCACAACTCAAGACATCATAGGTTAGATACTAGTGTTGATGATACAAACAGACAAACACCTTGTCTATTTGCAATATTTAATAGCACACTTTAAAATGTAATTCAAACCCATTAAGTATTTGTCTGTTAATTAAACCAATACTACATTTTACTTTATTTTGAATATATTAATACTCTCAGACATGCAGGATGAATAGGAGGATTTTTTTTTTGTGCCAATGCACTGGGGGAGGGTTAAGGATCTGGTAGCACATGCAAAACTTGAAAACCTGGGTTTTTCTGCATGCTGTGGAGTTTTGGCCCCGACAGGTTCCCCACACAGAAGTTAGCCTGATTGACAGGCATGGGGGGGAATTTTATCCTGGCGGCGGGTGTCTTGACATCCGGAGAAACTGACACCAAAATCTCCACGTGGCCTCTTTCCCTGAAGGCCTACCAAATTTAGTGCCAAACAGGCACTTAGGTGGACAGTGGCAGGCCTTCATAGGATCTAGGACCCCGTTGCCAACAGTCCCACCCTTGGAGAGCTGCCGGCCAATCAGAGGTGGGCAGCTGCTGCGCCATCGCAGAGGCGGTGGCTGCTGCAGGAGATGACTGCACCTGAGGCCGAGGAGTGTTGCTGGACCCAGGCCTCAGGTAGGTCAGGGCGGGAAGGGTCTCTCAGAGTGGGGTTGCAGGGGAAGTGGGGGGAGGTGGGGGAGATAGCAAAGGCGGGGAGGGGGGGGTGGGTGGTGGGTGGCCCTCAGCAGGTGTCCCCCTTCCCGATGACGGGTCCCTTGTTCAGGCACTAGGTGCCTTTGAATTAGGGACCCGCCCCACCCCCACTCCCGAGCCGGGAAGCAGCCCACACAGTTTTTTGTGCCGTGCCTCCAGTGTGGCAACAGGACCACCCGCCGCATGGCGAATTGCATCTGTGGCAGGAAGAGGCTGTTAAATGTTGGTTAATTGCCCAGTTAAGAGCCACAATTGGTGGCTGGGCAGGCAGGCCATTCACAGGCCTTCCTGCCCTGGACTAAATATTGGTGGAAGAGGGATGGTGGCGGAAACACCACCCCACCCACCCCCACCACCCGCCAGCATCCCACCCGATCTTATGCCCTCCCCACCTCCAAACCCGCGATAGGGGAGAGAATAAAACTCCTTCATTGTTTCCAATTCGTGTGGGGAGGACTCCAGAGGAAACTGTAGACCTAGGTAGTTCCGACTCCCTATCCTGAGAGGGGTTCAGTCCCAGGGGGTCCCATTTCAGACCCCAGGTGGTGGGTCTGATCATCGACCTCGGTATGGATCTGATCCCAGCAGGGGGATTTGATGCAGGTGGGTTGTGGGGGGGAGTGTCCAATCCCCAACTCCGGATGGGTGGGGTGTGGGTCCAATCACAACTAGGCAGGTCCAATCCCGGGGTTGGCCGTGGGCCCAATACCGGGGGTGGGGGGTGGTTGGTGGTCTGAACCAACCGGGGTGTCTGTTCTTAGGGTTTGTATGGAGATGGTCTGATGGTGAGGGAGCTTGTGGGGCCAGGGAGAGCACTCCTGTTGATGAGAGATTAAATGACAAAAGGGGGATTGGGGCATAAGGAGTGGGAAAAGTACCCACTACCAGGCTCTTTCCTCCAAAAAGAACTCTCACCTTCCACTGATGGTCCAGGGACTGACACCATGCCCCTTTTAGTGGTTTCTTTGACTGGTAGTGTCAGTAGCAGAAGATAGTAAAATCATTCATGTATTGGCCATTATTAAAGGGGATAGCAGTACAGAAGTAAGGAAGTACTGCCATAACTGTACAGGGTTTTGGTGAGACCACATCTGGAATACTGTGTGCAGTTTTTGGTCTCCACATTTAAGAAAGGACATATTTGCATTGGAGGCGTTACAGCAAATGTTCACTAGATTGGTCCCTGGGATGAGGAGGTTGTCCTATGATGAGAGGCTAAGTAAATTGGGCCTATGCACTCTGGAGTTTAGAAGGAGGAGAAGTGATCTCATTCATACATGCAAGATTCTAAAGGGGCTGGATAGTGTAGACACTGAGACATTAATTCTGCTGGTCGGGGAATCTAAAACACGGGGGCACCGTCTCAGGATAAGGGGCTGATCATTTAGGACTGAGATGAGGAGAATTTACTTCACTCAAAGAGCTGTGAATCTTTGGAATTCTCTACCCCAGAGGGTTGTGGATGTTCCATCGGTGAATATGTTTAACGCTGGGATAGATAGATTTTTCTCTGTCAGGGAATCGAGGGATATGACAAGTGGGCAGGAAAGTGCAATTGGGCGGCACAGTGGCGCAGTGGTTAGCACCGCAGCCTCACAGCTCCAGGGACCCGGGTTCGATTCCGGGTACTGCCTGTGTGGAGTTTGCAAGTTCTCCCTGTGTCTGCGTGGGTTTTCTCCGGGTGCTCCGGTTTCCTCCCACAAGCCAAAAGACTTGCAGGTTGATAGGTAAATTGGCCATTATAAATTGTCACTAGTATAGGTAGGTGGTAGGGAAATATCGGGACAGGTGGGGATGTTTGGTAGGAATATGGGATTAGTGTAGGATTAGTATAAATGGGTGGTTGATGTTCGGCACAGACTCGGTGGGCCGAAGGGCCTGTTTCAGTGCTGTATCTCTAATCTAATCTAATAATCCTAAAATCAGCTCTGATCATATTGAATGGTGGAGCAGGCTCGATGGGCCATATGGTCTACTCCTGCTCCAATTTTTTGTGATCTTGTATCCCAGATGCTGGGTCCCACCTCCATAACATATTTTACATGTAGGAAGTAGTAAATGGGCAGCCGGTGCATCCCCTCCTGAGTTGGAGGGTGGGGGCTGGGGTGAGGCTGGGTGGGGGAATGGTAATCACTGAAATTCCGGGTCGGGACGGGGATGTGGCAGCAACTGATTTTCCCTGATTTTCTTCCACCATATCAGCCATAACATAATTGAAGAATGTCAAGCTTAAGATTTTGCATTTTGGAATACTGAGCTTTCCTGCCTGGGCAATAATTAAGAACAACTCCTGTCATGTAACTGTCTAAAGATACAGGATTTAATACCTATTAAATGAGATAGCGGCATCGAATAACTGAACATCAATATTGAACTAATCTTTATTTCTACATATAGGCCCAGATTTCGTGGCCAACGGCGAAGCAGCGGTGCTTGCCGCTGACCTCGAAGAAAGCTGCCCACAAAGATCTGGCAATCTCTGTGGCATGGATTTCCCCTTTCCTGATGTCAGTTTGAATCTGACGCCAAGTCAAGGGGATCTCCAGGCGTCCAGCAGCAGTGATGTCATCAAACAGGGTAAGCAGCTAATCACATTGAAGTATTCATACTGACTGCAAATCAGGAAGTAAAATGTACTGATTTTTTTCACCTTTGATTAAAATGTTGCAGCGAGTAAAATAAATGATTGGGATGTACATGGGTTTAAGATAAAAGCTGAAATATCATAAACAACCTTTAAAAAGTATAGGTTTAAAAATTTGTGTTTTTTATCATAATGGACAAATTTGACATTTCACAGATATAAAATTAGTTTATCAGGTCTATTGAAGCTGTTCATCAGTGATTATAAACTTAGTACACCATTAAAAACCCAGTTACACCTCATTCAAGGTGTAATGTTTTCAAGGCTTCTTACAGCGAGACGAATAGCGTTAAAGGGCAAATTCTCATCCGTTCAGTGATTTCTGCTTGATTGCAGTTTGCAGGGACTTCAACAGTGCACTCTATAGTTTG
Source organism: Heterodontus francisci (assembly GCF_036365525.1). Lineage (NCBI taxonomy): Eukaryota > Metazoa > Chordata > Chondrichthyes > Heterodontiformes > Heterodontidae > Heterodontus > Heterodontus francisci. Next base: position 97,535,334 of record NC_090375.1, read on the forward strand.
GCATCCTTCCTTCTACAAAAGATGATTGACACACAGCAAACAATCCATTTAGGTAGGGTGTCTTCTTCTGGTGCACCTTTGTTGATCGCTGTGATGGCCAATCCTTGAGAGGCAGGTTCTGCCACAAGTGCTACACGTGAAGCTGCCAAGTGATGCTGTCAGTTGTTGTTATTGACGTTTGCACCTGTTGTGAAGCCACTGTAGCAACTGGTCGTCATGGCAGTCCACAGAATGTGTTGCCATTTCCCTCTTTTGCTAGCTAGTGACTCCCAAGTGCGATAGTCAACATTTAGGACCTTCATGTCACGCTTGCAAACATCCTTGAAGCGGAGCTTTGGATGCCCCACTGGTCATCTGGTCCAGGCTACCTCACCATACAGAAGATCCTTGGGTACAAGACTATCTTCCATCCTGCGAATGTGTCCGATCCACCAAAGCCGCCTCTGTTTGATTAGTGCCAACGCACTTGGGAGCTCTGCCTTTGAGAGGACTGCCACATTTGACATTTTGTCCTGCCAGGATATACCCATAATGCACTGCAGACAGCGAAGATGGAAATTATTGAGCTTCCTTTCCTGGTAGCTGTACATCACCCATGTATCACACCGTACAGCAAGGTGTTGAGAACACAGGCCTTATAAACCATCAGCTTGGTCCTAAGGGTCAGCTTGGTGTTATTTCACGCACATTTCGCAAGTTGGCCAAAGCTGGTCGCTGCTTTTCCTCTGTATCAAGGGTCACCGTGGACCCAAGGCAGCAGAATTTGCTAACCATTACAAGTGGGGTGTTACTTAGCATGATCAGATCCGATGGAGCAGTGTCGAATCACTGACAGAAACCTCTAGAATTCTACATTTAACTTCATGGGCTGGATTTTGTGTGGCCCCTAGAGGCGGGGTCAGAGGCAGAAGGGCATGGAGTACTGCAATGGGTGGGGCGAGGAGGCGTTGGGACAGAGGGCCCTTCGCCAAATAATCTACCCGGGAACGGGATAGGCCAACGACAGTCTTCCCACCCAGAGGCTAATTGAGGCCTTTAAGTGGCCTATCAACGGCCAGTTAAGGGCCCCTACCTGCTGCCACTGAAATCTTACCAACAGCAGGGGAGGAGGTGGCGGGGAGGGTCCTCTGATACATGGGGAGGTCACCTTGTAAAATGAGGTGCCCTCCCTGCGGAGTTGGGGGCGGGGGGGGGGTGGGTGTGATCGATCTGACGTGGGCAATTTGTGGCCCACGGAGGACCCCTACCAGGATCCAGTTTACCCCTGGAACTCCCATCCCCCCGGATTGCAAGAGCACCCTCCAGCATACCCTTGCTGGGGCCTTCCGGACTGGCCCCAGCGACCCCACCTCACCCACCTCTTGTCCAGGGTTCCAGTACTGGGATGGGTCTGAAGCCTCTGCAGTTCTGGCAGTGGCCACCACTCCCGATGGTACTGCTGATACTGCTGAGTTGCCGGCCCCCTAATTGGCTATCTTTAAAGGGACGGGGAATCTCGTCTCCTGAAACTTTGATTTTAAAAAGACCAGAGGATCACTCTGACGGCCTTGAGAAGGCAGAACATATGAACATATGAACTAGGAGCAGGAGTATCCATTCGGCCCCTCGTGCCTGCTTCGCCATTCTTTCAGATCATGGCTGATCTGTTTGTGGACTCAAATCCATTTTCCTGCCTACCCCCAATAACCTTTCACTCCGTTGTTTGTTAAGAATGTGTCTACTTCTTCCTTAAAAACATTCAGTGACCCTGCCTCCACCGCTCTCTGGGGAAGAGAGTTCCAAAACCTCACGACCATCTGAGAGAAAAAATTTCTCCTCATCTGTCTTAAATGGGGATCCCTTATTTTTAAACTGCACCCCCTAGTTTTAGTCTCTTCCACAAGAGGAAACATCCTTTCAACATCTACACTGTCATACTATATACGTACATACGAACATACGAACTAGGAGCAGGAGTAGGCCACTCAGCCCATTGAACCTGCTCCGTCATTTAATACGATCATGGCTGATCTGATTGTAACCTCAACTCCACATTCCCGCCTATCCCTGATAACCTTTCACCCCCTTGCTTATCAAGAATATATCTGCCTCAGCCTTAAAAATATTTAAAGACTCTGTTTCCACTGCCCTTTGAGGAAGAGAGTTCCAAAGACTCATAACCCTCTGAGAGAAACAAATTCTCTTCATCTCTGTCTTAAATGGGCAACCCGTTAGTTTTAAATAGTTACCCCTAGTTCTAGATTCTCCCATAAGGGGAAACATGCTTTCCACATCCACCCTATCAAGACCCGTCAGGATCTTATATGTTTCAATCAAGTCGCCTCTTACTCTCCTAAGCTTCAATGGATATAAGCCTAGCCTGTCCAACCTTTCCTCATAAAACAACCCGCTCATTCCAGTTATTAGTCTAGTAAACCTTCTCTGAACAGCTTCCAAATGCAGTTACATCCTTCCTTCAATAAGGAGACCAATACTGTACACAATACTCCAAATGTGGTTTCACCAATGCCCTGTATAAATGAAGCATAACATCCCTACTTTTGTATTCAATTCCCCTTGCAATAAATGATAACATTCTATTAGCTTTCCTAATTACTTGCTGAACCTGCCTACTAACCGTTTGTGATTCATGCACTGGGACACCCAGATCCCTCCGCATCTCAGAGCACTGCAATTTCTCACCATTTAGATAAAATGCTTCTTTTTTACTCTTCCTGCAAAATTGGACAATTTCACATTTTCCCACATTATGCTCAATTTGCCAAATCCTTACCCACCCACTTAACCTATCTAAATCCCTTTGTAGCTTCCTTAAGTCCTCTTTAAAACTTATTATCTTTGTGTCGTCAGCAAATTTAGCAACCATACCATCGGTCCCTTCATCCAAGTCATTTGTATAACTTGTAAAATGTTGGGCCCCAGCACTAATCTCTGTGGCACACCACTCATGACATTTTGCCAACCAGGAAATGGCCCATTAATGCCTACTCTCTTGTCATGCAGACCCCTACCTGCCAAGAATGAGGCATATTAATTTTGCCATATGAACATTAATTTTAAACTGTTGCTGGAGTGAAGAAATGAGTTGTTAAAGAGATCACCAGACATTTGGGCTGAAAGGACATTTGCATACGAAGAGGCACTGCTTGTGGAGACAATGGACTATTCCCTGAGTCAGTTAACCCACATGGATTTTGTTCACCATTCACTGAAGGTGTAAGGAAGCGCATTCCAGGGCCTGCTAAGACAATACAATCCACAAACGCAGAAGTGGTTAAGTTGTTAGTCACATGACTGACCTGCTGGCCAACTTGAGTTTTTATTTTGTGCCGCACAGAAAGGAACAGAAGGCAGTTTTGCAACTGAAGCTGGATCAAGCAAGCCTCTCTCCTGGCTATCTCTCTCTCTCCCCTTCCAAGCCACCGGACCCATGGAAGACACATACACATCAAGAGAGAAAATACTGCAACATCGAAACAAGTTGAAGCATGAACTGGGCCCCAACAAATAGCAGGACTTACCGTCAATCAAAGACTCCACATTGAACTCAAAGGACAGTAAATAACTGACAGATATTGCTTCAAACTTTTTTCCTTTATTCTTTCTACTTTTTCTGTATCTGCCTGTGTGTTTATCATGTATGCATGCTAGTGTGGTCACGTCACATATTCGTAGTTGGTAGCCAAATTAGAATTTAAGATGAATAAACTTCTACCTTTCTTGCTTAAATCTAAGGAAACCTGCCTGATTTATTTGCCTTGCAATTGGAGCAGTGAACAAGGATTCACTGAAGGGGGAGGTAAAAACACGGCATTTCTAAAATTAAACCCTGTTAAGGTTAAACCAGGCAAAGGCTCAGGGGGAACCCCTAGACCCCTTCTCACATGGTTGTAACACTCTGTTTCCAGTTAGCCAATTAATCTTCTATCCATGCCAATATGTTATCCCCCACACCATGAGATTTTATTCCCATAATAACCTTTGATGTGGCACCTTATCAAGTGCCTTCTGGAAATCTAAGTACAGTACATCCACCAGTTCCCTTTATCCACAGCACATGCTACTTCTTCAAAAAACTCCAATATATTGGTTAAACATGATTTCCCTTTCACAAAACCATATTGACTCTGTCTGATTGCCTTTAATTTTTCTAAGGTGCCCTGCTTTAACACCTTTAATAATAGCTTCTAACATTTTCCCTATGACAGATTTTAAGCTAACTCTCCTGTAGTTTCCTGCTTTCTATCCCCCTCCCTTTTTGAATAAAGGAGTTACATTCACTATTTTCCAATCTAAAGGAACCTTCCCCAAATCTTGGGAATTTTGGACTTTTCGGACACTAGGATGAAGTCCATTAGAACCTGGGGACTTGTCAACCCGCAGCTCCATCAATTTGCTCAGTACCACTTCCCTAGTGATTGTAATTTTCTTGAGATCTTCCTTCCCTTCCATTTCCTAATTTACAGCTATTTCTGGGATGTTAGTGAAGACCAAAGCAAAACACCTGTTCAATTCATCTGCCATCTCCTTATTTTCCCTTATTAATTTCCCAGACTCACTTTCTATAGGATCACTAATCACTTGTTTAACTCTTTCCTTTCTTAAATATCTATAGAAACTCTTACTATCTGTTTTTATATTTCTAGCTAGCTTTCTCTCATACTCTAATTTTTCCCTCCTTATCAATCTTTTAGTCATTCTTTGTTTTTTTTTATATTCTATCCAATCGTCTGACCTGCCACCCACCTTTGTGCAAATATGTGCTTTTTCTTTAAGTTTGATTCTAGCTTTAACCTTACTTCCTTCAATTTAGTATACTGTATTCACTGCTCACAATGTGGTCACCTCTACGTTTGGGAGACCAAATGCAGATTGGGTGATAACTTTGCACAACACCTCTGTTCAGTCCATAAGCATGACCCCGAGCTTCCGGTTGCTTACCATTTCAACACCCCGACCCCCGCTTTCAAGCTCACATTTCTATCCTTGGCCTGCTACAGTGTTCCAATGAACATTAAGGCAAGCTCGAGGAGTAGCACCTGATCTTTCAGTTAGGCACTCTACAGCCTCGTGGACTCAATCCTGAGTTCAACGATTTCAGAACATGATTGACCTTTTTTTTTATTATTTTGTTTTATTTTATTCTTTCACCATGTGCCTGATTTTGTTCATGTGGACGGAGTTGCTCATTCCCCTGCCATTAACACTCTCTCTGGACCAATACTTTGTCTTTCACCACAAGCATTAACACGCTCTTTGTCTTTGTCCCATAACAGCTTTGTTAATTAATCTCACCTGTCCTCTGTCCTATCACACACCTTTCCTTTTGCTCTCTTCACCACCAACCACCCGCCCCCCCCACCCCCACCCACCTTCACTTCCTTTAAACTTAATTCTTTTCTAACTTTTGCCTGTTCTGATGAAAAGTCACAGATCTGAAACATTACCTCTGCTTCTCTATCCACAGATACTGCCTGACCTGCTGAGTATTTCCAGCACTTTCTTTTTTTATTTCAGATTTCCAGCATCTGCAGTATTTTGCTTTTATATTGCTATCTTTAACTTTTTTAGTTAACCACAGATAGTGGGTCCTCCCCTTGGAATTTTTCTTTCTCTTTGAATTGTATCTATTCTGTGTATTCTGAAACATCCCCTTAAACGTCTGCCACTGCATCTCTGTTGACCTATTCCTTAACCTTCACTTTAGCTAGCTCTACTTTCATGCCCTCATAATTGCCCTTATTTAAGTTTAAAATACTGATCTTGGACTCATTCTTCTCTCCCTCAGACTAAATGTAAAATTCAATCATATTATGATCACTGCTACCTAGGGGCGCCTTCAATATGAGGTCACCCCATGCCAGGGTTGGAGGTGGGGAGAGCATAAAATTAGGTTGGATGGTGGCGGAGTAGGTTCCCGCCACCATCCAGCCTCCACCGAGATTTAGTCCAGGGCGGGAAGGCCTGTGAATTGCCTTCCTGCCCTGTCGCCAATTGAGGCCCTTAAATGGGCAATTACCCAAAAATTAAGGGCCTCTTCCTGCCACAACTGCAATTACCCATGTGGTGGGCAGCCCATGTTGCCACATGGGAAGCAAGGCACGAAAAACCATGCAGGCTGCTTTCCGGCTCTGTTATGGAATGGAGGGGTGGCGGTGGGCACCTCATTCAAAGGCACTTAGTGCCTGATTGGCACTAAATTCTGCGGGCCTTCTGGAGAAGAGACGATGCGGGGATCTCGAAGTCGCTTTCCTCTAATGTCGAGACCCTGCCACCAGCATAACATTCCCCCCAATGTCTGCTAGGTCCAAAAAGCCTTTAGAAAAATGAACAGCACTGATTTCTCATAATAATACTGTGATTCACAATACAGCATTTATGAATATTACATCTTTCCACAGCTGTAAAGTATCCTCTCTGCCTGAGTGGAGAATAAAGTGAAAGATGTTTTAAGAACTGTCTAAAGGATTGTTTTTTGGAAGAATGGAAGCTTAAAATGTGAATTAAACACAAATTATGGTTTTACAAACATTTGTATAACCTTAAGGTCAAAAGAATGAATCAGTATGACGGACAAGATAATTATACACCTAAAAGGCTTTAATAAAATAATAAAGCAGAGAAAAGATGTTGATATGAAATGCTTTTCAGGTGAATATTCCATACATCATTTTAACAGCATCCTTGAGTTATTAAAATGTGAGACTAGTCAATACTGTTGATTTCTTTTTGTCAGATAATATACATGGGCTGGGTAGAAGACCGGGAACCAGACTCGCTGCAGGATAAACTATATACGCCAAAGTACCTAGCAGTGAGAGGCTCTTGCCTATACAAATTTACAGCACCTCCGGTATGTGATACTGTTCAGTTTTGACTTATTCAGCTAACTTTTTTAATTTAGTATCCAGCTGAAAATATGCAGCTTATATATTTTATTGAGTATGATGAGATATTACACGAATGCATGAAATGCAACATGAATTCTAAGTTATGGTTTTCATTTTTATATTTTATCTTCTCTGGTCATGACAAAGGAACAACTTATTTATCTTTTGACAAGTTCAGTCTAATTTTTTTTCTTGTGCAGAAGTAAATTGAAGCAAGTCTTTTAATTACCTTAAGCAAAGAGCAAGAGGAATAATAAAAGTGCATAACATACTATATCAATTCAAAGAAAATTTTACTCTTAAATAAATATATTTAATAATATTAAATCGTGCTAATAATTTTTAGCTGATTATTATTGGCCCTGTTCATGCTGCTGCAGTTACAACTATTGAAAAATTAGGCTCAATTATAATGTCAATACTAGACCTATCCATTGAACTTTATCCTTGCTTCATTAACACAGGTACTGCATAACCTTTGTTCATAAAAGCCTGCTGCAATGCTTCAATGACCATTCAGCCCTTGGTGAATAACAGCCTCTTGTCTTATATTTCTAAAAGCAGAACTTCCTAAATGTTAAAGCTTTCATTGTTATGCACACAATACATATGTTGTTTCAAAATCTATCATTTGGAATAGACCCTCCAGTTGCTGCACAGATTTCATTTTGTTTAAATCCTTTACTCACTTTGTAATTAAACGATGGGTCATCAGGATATGTCGAGTCATATATTTATCTTTTAGCGGTGGCTACATGTAATCAACAGATAATTAATAGGAATACTATTCTCCTGGCTAGCTACATCTATCAGTAATTGTTATGCAACACAGATGGATAAAATATGAATCTGCCATGCTATTTGTATCAGTTGTTGATTGATGGATCAACATATCATTATATATTGATATTTCCATGGTTAGGCTAAAGGCATTACTGCCTACTTACACTTGATAGATTAAATGCTGTCATTCGAGTTAGAACATTTACTTCGTGGTTCCCATAATAAGTAGGAATTCAGAAGGATCCCCACCAAACACTATTGTCGGAACACTGTCATTACAAGACTACAGCAGTTCAAGGAGAAGGCCCACCACTATCTTCTCTGGACGAGTAGGGATGCTTACATCCCAAGAATGATTTTTGTTAAATGGATTCATTTGCTTATAATTCCCATTATTTCTTGTTTAAGTTGTTACTTCCAGAGTACTGATAGTTCCATGCTGCATTAGAGATAGCCTCTTCTTAGTTAGAAATGAAATAGAATCTCATATATTTCCATTCCTCATGCTGTTGCTCCTTCATGCCACTCTGCTTGTGATCATTAAGTATCTTCAGAAATAACTGCATGTTACAAAAGTTGTCATCCTAAATGCAACACAATATTAATCCACTCTATCAGGAAGACCTCAAAACACAATTATAATAATTTGACTGATGAAGCAGAAATTATTTAGATTTGGTCAAAAGTTCATAAACAAAAGTGTGTAACAGGTAATTTCACGAAGACAGGGCTTTCAATGGTTTATTGGCTGCTCTTTGGAATTTATTTGACAAACTCGCAGAGAAAAAAATAGTTCTAAATCAGTAACCTTTCCTCCCACAAAAAAATCATTTTGAGTAACTATTTCTAAATATAATTTTATTTGTTTGTATCCTTGGCGAATTTAAAGTTACAATAACCAATGCTGGGAAAGGAAGTACTTGTATAGTTTTTGCACCTACTGTCATTCTCAAGAATCCCGAATAAAGTATAATACAAGCTTTATGCAGACCAGAGCTCCACTTTTCTATTCCAATAATATGCCTTCAAGTAAAAAAAGCACTGCAAATGCTGGAATTTGAAAATAAAGAAATAGACAATGCTGGAAATACACAGCAGGTTGGTCAACATCTGTCAAGGGAAAAAACAGATTATAACATTTCTGATATTGTTATTGTTACGACTGACCGCTCCTGTCAAAGCCCCCAATTAAAGTATACAATTCTGATTGTGGTGGGACCAACGCACTGTTAATTCAATCCTGTCATTCCACAGATTGGCTAACATATCATTTAAAAACTTCCCAAATTAAAGAAAGACCTACCAAATTATACCATCTATTAATCCCTGCATGAGGCTAACCAAACCAGGTGTCTTTAAATCAACAAATTAACTTTTTAATTAGAAGAACTAAATTCTTAAACACTATGAACATTTAAAAATAGAAAAATTAGAGTCCTTGCAAATTTACAGTCCAATGTTGTTCGAAGTCCTTGCTGAATGTTGTTTGAAGTCCCCGCAGAATGTTGTTCGAAGTACTCGCAGAATGTTGTTCGAAGTCCAGCGAATTTCAACAATTAACAACTTGCAAACATTTTCAACAGATCAATCTGACTTTAGAGTTTTTGAGAGATAAAAGATTGTCACAGTCTAACTTCCCTTACTTCAATTTAAATTACCAGACATCTCTGTCTTGGCTTGACTTTTTAGAATTTCGAGAGATAATAATTAAACAGACAAAATCCTATATCATAGAGTCATAGAGTTATACAGCACAGAAACAGGCCCTTTGGCCCATCGTTTCCATGCCAGCCATCCAGCACCCAACTATTCTAATCCCATATTCCTGCACTTGGCCCGTAGCCTTGTATGTTATGGTGTTTCAAGTGCTCATCTAAATACTTTTTAAATGTTGTGAGCGTTCCTGCCTCCACCACCCCTTCAGGCAGTGCGTTCCAGATTCCAACCACCCTCTGGGTGAAAAAATATTTCCTCAAATGCCCCCTAAACCTCCTGCCCCTTACCCTAAATCTATGCCCCCTGGTTCTTGACCCCTCCGCTAAGGGAAAAAGTTTCTTCCTATCTAATCTATCAATGCCCCTCATAATCTTGTACACCTCAATCATGTCCCCCCTCAGCCTTCTCTGGTCTAAGGAAAACAACCCTAGACTTTTCAGTCTCTCTTCATAGCTGAAATGCTCCAGCCCTGGTGAATCTCCTCTGCACCCTCTCCACTGCAATCATATCCTTCCTATAGTGTGGTGATCAGAACTGTACACAGTACTCCAGCTGTGGCCTAACTAGCATTTATATAGCTCCATCATAACCTCCCTGCTCTTATATTCTATGCCTCGGCTAATAAAGGCAAGTATCCCATATGCCTTCCGAACCACTTTGTCAACCTGTGCTGCTGCCTTCAGTGATCTATGGACAAGTACACCAAGGTCCTTCTGACCTTCTGTACTTCCTAGGGTCCTACCATCCATTGTATATTCCCTTGCCTTGTTAGTCCTCCCAAAATGCATCACCTCACACTGCTCAGGATTAAATTCCATTTGCCACTGCTCTGCCCATCTTACCAGCCCATCTATATCGTCCTGTAATCTAAGGCTTTCCTCCTCACTATTTACACCACCACCAATTTTCGTGTCATCTGCGAACTTACTTATCATACCTCCGATATTCACGTCTAAATCAGTAATGTATACTACAAACAGCAAGGGTCCCAGCACCGATCCCTGTGGTACACCACTGGTCACAGGCTTCCAATCGCAAAAACAACCATTGACCATTACCCTCTGCCGCCTGCCACTAAGCCAATTTTGGATCCAATTTGCCAAATTGCCGTGGATCCCATGGGCTCTTACCTTCTTAACCAATTTCCCACGCGGGACCTTATCAAAAGCCTTACTGAAATCCATCTACTGCTTTACCCTCATCGACACATCTAGTCACCACCTCGAAAAGTTCAATCAAGTTAGTTAGACACGATCTCCCCCTGACAAAGCCATGCTGACTATCCCTGATTAATCCCTGCCTCTCCAAGTGGAGAGTAATCTTTTCCCTCAGAATTTTTTCCAATATTTTCCCAACCACTGATGTTAGACTCACCGGCCTGTAATTACCTGGTTTGTCCCTACTACCCTTCTTAAATAATGGTACCACTTTCTCTGTCCTCCAGTCCTCTGGTACCTCTCCTGTGGCCAGAGAGGATTTGAAAGTTTGTGTCAGAGCCCCTGCTATCTCGTCCCTTGCCTCACTTAACAGCCTGGGATACATCTCATCTGGGCCTGAGGATTTATCCACTTTTAAGCCCACTAAAACAGCTAATATTTCCTCCTTTTCAATGCTAATATGTTCAAGTATATCACAATCCCCCTCCCTGATCTCTACACCTACATCGTCCTTCTCCATAGTGAACACTGATGAAAAGTAATCATTTAAATCCTCACCTATGTCCTCCGGCTCTGCACAAAGATTGCCACGGTGGTCCCTAACGGGCCCTACTCTTTCCCTGGTTATCTTCTTACCCTTAATATACTTATAAAATGCCTTGGGATTTTCCTTTATCTTGCCTGCCAGTGTTTTTTAATGTCCCCTCTTCGCTCTCCTAATTACTTTTTTAAGTGCCACCTTACACTTTCTAAACTCCTCTAGTGCCTCTGCTGTTTTCAGCACTTCGGATCTGCCATAAGCCTCCTTTATTTTCCTGATCCAATCCTCTATATCCCTTGACATCTAGCGTTCCCTGGGCCTGTTAGTCCTACCCTTCCCCTTAACAGGTACATGTTGGCTCTGAACTCTCACAATTTCCTCTTTGAATTACTCCCACTGATGTGGTGTAGTCTTTCCTACAAGTAGCTGCTCCTAGTCCACTTTGGCCAGATTCTGTTTTATCATATTAAAATCAGCCTTCCCCCAATTCAGTACCTTTATTTCTGGTCCATCTTTGTCCTTTTCCGTAACTACCTTAAATCTTACAGAATTATGGTCACGATCCCCGAAATGCTCCCCCACTGACATTTCTATCACTTGACCGGCTTCATTCCCCGGGATTAGGTCCAGTACTGCCCCTTCTGTTGTTGGACTTTCTACATACTGGCTCAAAAAGCTCTTCTGTATGCATTTTAAGAATTCTGCCCCTTTTAAGCTTTTTGCACTAAGACTATCCCAGTTAATATTGGGGAAGTTGAAATCCCCTACTATTATTACCCTATTATTTTTACACCTCTCAGAGATTTGCCTACATATCTGCTGCTCTATCTCTTGCTGACTGTTTGGAGACCTGTAGTACACACCCAGACAAGTGATTGCCCCCTTTTTGTTTTTAAGTTCCACCCAAATGGCCTCATTTGAGGAACCTTCTAAGATGTCATACCTCCTTACTGCAGTAATTGACTCCTTGATCAACAGTGCAATGCCACCTCCTCTTTTATCCCCTCCCCTGTTGCGCCTGAAGATTCTATAGCCTGGAATATTGAGCTGCCAATCCTGTCCCTCCCTCAACCATGTCCCTGTGAAAGCAATAATATCATAATCCCATGTGCTAATCAACGCCCTCAATTCATCTGCCTTACTAGTAAGACTCCTTGCATTGAAATAGATGCAATCCAACCATGTATTTATCCCTTGTGCCTTACCAGGTCTATATTTGCTCTGCCTTCCAGGCAGACTCACTTTCTGCTCTATATTACCCTCTGCTTGCCCCATTCCGGTTCAGGTGCAACCCATCCAACTTGTACAGGTCCCACCTTTGCCAGAAACAGACCCAGTGATCCAGGAAACTAAAGCCCTCCCTCCTGCAACATCTCCTCAGCCACGCATTGATCTGCTCTATCCTCCTATTTCTAAACTCACTAGCGCGTGGCACCGGGAGTAATCCAGAGATTACAACCTTAGAGGTCCTGCTTTTTAATCTGCTACCTAGCTCCCTAAATTCTTGTTGCAGGACCTCAATCCCTTTAGTTTGAATGGTTGAGAGCTCTTTATCAGTGCTGACACCACAGCTGTCTGTGTCTTCTGTCTGTGTCTCTGTTACTACAAACTGTCTTACTAACTGCCAGCTCAAAACTGAATTGAAACAATACTTATCCCTTGCAAGCCTTAAAGGCAAACTGCATATTCAAAAAAAAACTACAGGATTATGAGAGTTACGGTCAAGTGAGGAGGGGTTGAAGAGCTTCCCTCTTTCCCCTGTCCTTGTTAGACCACAACAGGTTTAATTCTTTCTTAAAGTGAATGTACTGGCCAATTCAGTAGGTGTTTGATTACTTCCTTGAAATGATCATAACAAGAATCAGACAGTTTTCTTGAGTTAACAAAGAAAGAGGTTTACTTTACTGTACCTAAACCAAACTAAAAAATAATAAACAATGCACCAACTTTCACTCTCACATACACACACTGAAAGGTAGATTGGTTGAGTTAGAGTCCATTAAAATATATACAGTCTGTGCAGTTTGGTGATTTGCCTGGCTTCTAATTGAATTCAGTGGGCTTGAGGCTTCTATTTTGAAGAGGTAGTTGACTGGTTTGGTGAGTCTCTTTAATGTGGATGATTGCCTCCAATGGGTTTTATGATTGTAGACGGAGTATGCAAAGGTGGTCAGTCAATAAACAGGATTTGAAAGCTTTCAAGCTGGAATGGAGAGAGAGAGAGAGACACTTAGGCTCTGCTCGTGTCAGAGTCCAGTTGCTTCTCCTCTACTGTTCTATGTTCTATGCAGAGAAAACACCAGCTTAAAACCACAGATGGAGAGGGGCTTGTCACATGACAGTCACTCAGTCATTCAAACATAGCAGTTAGCAATATTTCTCTGCTTGGTGAAAGAACATGTAATTCCTGTAAAATTCCTGGGTCTTGGTTCTTGTTGGGAAATTAGCAGGCATTTTATGTCTCCCCTCATAGTCCTTTGCAACGTAGGATACAATGTTACAAACTAGGTGACCATCTTAAGCTGAAAGAATGACTTTGCTGGCAGTTTGTCTTTCAAAAAGATATTAAAAAAATATATAACTTCAGCTCTCCAGTCAGTGGATTAAAGAAAATTATCATTCAACAAAGCACATTGGCGTAACAATATGTACCCTTCATCCTAACCCATTCTGAAGAAGGGTCTATGCCTGAAACATCAGAACCCATTTCTGTTTTTTTTTAACAGATGTTGATCAGCTTACTGTATATTTCTAGCCTTTTCTACTTTAGTTTCAACCTCAGAAGAGAAGAATACCAGCTACTATATAAGTATGAATTTTCTACATCTTGGCGTTATCCCTGGGTGAGCATAACAAGTTGATGGTAATTGTAGTTGAATTATGGTCAGTTTTGCATTATATATGCATTCTGTGGAAGCTGCTTTAAGATCATCCAAACTGATTTCATGATGAACTTTTAAATATGCCACAGGAAACTTCCTAACAGTCTGGATCTTATTTGAAATCAGGTTACAGGTGAAATATCAATTTCTACCCACCGCATGACCTAGAGCTTGGACTGAGTTCAACTTCTGCAATCCAGATCAAGCGTGCAACTGCTTTGGACTCTGTTTCTATTTAGAATCTAAATTTTACAGCACCAGAGCAAAGACAAACAATTGTACATACAGTTCACAACTTTGGGATACATTCACCTTTGTACCAATGACAGTTTAGTACATTTCTATTTTCCTTTAACTTTAAATAGGGGGAGAAATGCCATTTTTGTTTTCTGGCTGTTGCAGTCTCCCTAATGACTGGGAATAGGACAGACCAGTACAGTCCAGTGAGTAGTAAAGTGCTCCAGTGCCACACTCATACTTGCTGTGGTGGATCACTGCTGTGTTAAGATTTTAAAAATGCCTTCTTTAGACAGATCTGAGTCTCAATGGAGGCAGCTGCACTGCGTCATGTGATTTACAGCACTCACTCAATCCAATGTAAAGTGGGGGATCAGTTTTTCTCTAGGAAGTTTTATTGGTGGAAGTGAGCCAATGGTTGGCAGATGCTTTCTTTCCAAATCATAGAACCAAAGATGGGTTACAGTACATAAGGAGGCCATTCAGCCCTTCATGTCAATGCTGTCTCTCTGTAAGAGCTACACAGCTAGTTCCACTCCCCTGCCCTTTCCCCATAGCCCTGCAAATTTTTATCTTCAGAAAATTAAATTCCCTTTTGAAAGCCACGATTGAACCCACCTCCATCACACTCTTTAGCAGTGCATTCCAGATCCCAACCACTTGCTGCCCAAAAAAGTTTTCCCTCGTGTCGCCATTGCTTCTTTTGCCAGGCACCTTAATTTTATGTCCTCCAGTTGTCAATCTTTCTGCCAATGTGAAGTTTCTCCCTATCTACACTGTCCAGAAACCTCATGATTTTGAACACCTCTATCAAATCTCCTCTCAACCTTCTGTTCTCTATAATCACCCCAGTTTCACCGATCTATCCTCATAGCTAAAGTCTCTCATCTCTGAAACCATTCTCATAAATCTTTTCTGCACACTCTCCCATGCCTTCACATTCTTCTTAAAGTGCAGTGCCCAGAATTGGATACAAAACATTCAGTTGAGGCTGAACCAATGTTTTATAAAGTTTCATCATAACTTCCTTGCTTTTGTACTGTATGCCTCTATTTATAAAGCCCAGGATCCTGTATGCCTTTGAACTTCTTTTTCAACCTGTCCAGCCACGTTCAATGATTTGTGCACATAAACTCCAGCTCCCTCTGCTTTTACATCCCCTTTAGCACAGTATCCTTTATTTTATATTGCCTTTCCTTGTTCTATCTACCAAAATGTATCACTTAACACTTCTCTGCATTAGATTTCATGTGCCACTTGGCCTCCCATTCCTCCATCCTGTCTATGTTCTCTTGAAGTCTATCACTATCCTCCTCACAGTTCACAAGACTTCCAAGTTTTGTGTCATGTGCAAATTTTGAAATTGTGCCCTGCACATCCAAGTCTAGATCATTAATATAGATCAAGAAAAGGAGTGGTCCTAATACCGACCCCTGAGGAATCCCACTATATACCTTCTTCCATTCCGAAAACAGCCCTTCACCACGACTGTTTTCTGTCACTCAGCCAATCTCATATCCATGCTGTCGCTGTCCCTCTTATTTTGTGGGCTTCAACTTTGCTGACAAGCCTGTTATGTGACATTTTATTAAATTCCTTTTGGAACCCCATGTATACCACATCAACCACATGACCCTCATCAACCCTCTGTTACTTAATTGAAAAAACTCAATCAAATTAGTTAAATACAATTTGCCCTACACTAATGTGTAAATGCGTATAAACTGACAGCAGCATAAAAAGAGTGAAAATAATCAGCACTTTGTTGTTATTAACATTCAGTACTTAAGTATGAAACCTACTAAAGGCTAGCCAGGCAAGTTAGGAGTTTGATTCCTTTAAAAGAAAAAAAAATGATTTAATGTCTGTGAGTTTTGCATATGCTAATTCTTCACCTTGGGTAGGATCATAGGATCATAAGAAATAGGAGCAGGAATAGGCCATTCGGCCCATCCAACCTGCTCCGCCATTCAAACGAACTGTGGCTGATCATCTACCTCCATGCCATATTTCCCCACTATTCCTATATCACTTCATCTCGTTAGCAATCAGAAATCTATTGATTTCTGTCTTGAACATGCTCAATGATTGAGCTTCCATCGCCCTCTTGGGTAGAGAATTCCACAGATTCATCACCCTCTGAGTAAAGAAATTCCTCCTCATCTCAGTCTTAAATGGCCTGCCCCTTATTCTGAGACTCTGTGCCCTTGTTCTAGACTCACCAGCCAGAGGAAACATCCTATCCACATCTACCCTGTCACATCCTGTACGAATGTTGTAAGTTTCAATGAGATCACATCTCATTCTTCAAAACTCCAGAGATACAGGCCCAGTTTCTGCAATCTCTCCTCATAACACATTCCCGCCCTCCCAGGGTCTGGTGAACCTCTGCTGCACTCCCTCTATGGCAGATATATCCTTCCTTAGATAAGGAGACCAAAACTGTACACAATACTCCAGCTGCGGTCTCACCAAGGCTTTATACAATTGAAGTAATACATCTTTACTCCTGTACTCAAATCTCCTTGTAATGAAGGCCAACATACCATTTGCCTTCTTAATTGCATGCTGCACCTGCATACTAGCTTTTAGTGACTCATGAACAAGGACACCCAAGTCTCTTTGGACATCAACACTTCCCAACCTCTCATAATTTAAAAAATACTCTGCCTTTCTGTTTTTTCCACCAAAGTGGATAACTTCACACTTATTCACATAGCCTGTCAAGGAAAGATACTGAGCAGAGGAGGGAAGCCAAAGGATGAAATAACCCAGGCCATTATTAAATTGCTCCTAGCAAAGTGCAGGCTGCCACACACTCTTAGCCAGGATGAGGAAATGATGACGGGGGAGATAAAGTGGGGAAATATTTTCTCAAACGAGGAATGGGTGATTTTATTTGTGATTATAAAACCCATGGTCCATAAACCAATTAATTCTTAGTCCTGTCTAAAGGTTATCCTTTTTTTAAAAAATGAAAATAAGTTAACATTATGCATTCTATTGATTATCACAAACACTAATTTTGTTCCAGTCATGTTATCCACATGTGTTAAAACTAAATGATCCAAATGATTATACATCTAGATCATGTCTTTTCTCAGGTGACCACATTGGATTGGACAAAAGCTGTGAGGAGCTACTCAGTCTATGAAATTATGTGCAAAATCCTTAAGGTATGAGCAAACAGATTTCTTACTATTTGCAGGACTGGACTGAAGTACTCTTTCAACTACCAGCAAACATTATTTTGAACCATATATAAATCTATGAAATTTCAATGAATTGCCTTTGAGTTGTCACTGGTGTTTTAAAGTCCCGGAATGTTACATTATTCATTTTATTTAACGGGCTCAAAAAAGTTTGCATGTTCAGAAATGTATTCATTACTGTTTTTTTTGTTTTGAATTAATTTTTACAATATTCTAATTGATTTTGTTGAGGGTTTATGTTTTTGATATTTAAACTAGAAGTATAGCTTCTGACATTTAGTATTGGTAAAAAATGAAATGTGTTCATAATATTAGCTAAATTTTGTAAGGCAAAGCCCTGAATACAGAGCCTTGCTCAATAGAATTGTGGATCAGAAAACTGATCTCAGCAGTCAGCACATCTCTCGATTTTTCTGAGTGATTAATTTAAAAGAGTTAGTGCCTCTGTTAAGTTAACAAATGAAAGAATTTCATGCAAATGTGTTGAGTGTTTGTACATTAGTATTCAAAAAAAATCTAATTTCAAGGCAATATTCTTTAAAGAATTATTACTAAAATGTTGTTTTGTAAAAGGTGAAGCATGAGCAGGAATTGAAAAGCAGAGTTTGATGTTTATTTAGAGATACAGCACTGAAACAGGCCCTTTGGCCCACCAAGTCTGTGCCGACTATCAACCACCCATTTATACCAATCCTACATTAATCCCATATTCCTGCCACATCCCAACCTTCCCTCAATTCCCCTACCTATACTAGGGGCAATTTACAATGGCCAATTTACCTATTAACCAGCAAGTCTTTGGCGGTGGGAGGAAACTGGAGCGCCCGGCGGAAACCCACGCGGTCACAGGGAGAACTTGCAAATTCCATACAGGCAGCACCCAGAATCGAACCCGTGTTGCTGGAGCTGTGAGGCTGCGGTGCTAACCACTGCACCACTGTGCCGCCCACTTTTTGGCTTTGTTTTTGTGCTGTACTGGAATGCTCTGAAAGAAGGTACGCTGTAGCTTTAAAACAATTTTGTCAGCTGAACTGGGAATTCCTTTGTGTATTGTAGTTATTTTTTTTCCCTTTTAAATTTAGAAATTTGTCCAAACACATCAATTGTGTTAACCATATTATAAAGTAGCAAAATAATTTGTAGAAATGTGTCTTCCTTCATAACTCTAAATGTGTTTGAGAGACAAAGTCAAGTTGCAGTCTCATGGTCATAAGGAATTTACAACCAAAATAGTGTAGGATTAATGATGGGGTGTACTGTTGTGTTGGGGAATTAGAACCAACATGTTATGTTAGGCATAATAGCTAATGAGTGCTGCAAACAGAGGTGGATTATAAATTTAATTCACCAATGCTTTTTCCAAGAAAATATCACTCCTCAACATATATCACCAGGGCCTGACCAGGTGTATCCTAGGATGCTATGGGAAGCAAGGGAGGAGATTTCTGGGGCCCGGGCAGAGATTTTTGTATCATCGTTAGCCACGGGTGAGGTACCGGAAGACTGGAGGATAGCTAATGTTGTGCCTTTATTTATGAAGGGCAGCAGGGATAAGCCAGGGAACTACAGGCTGGTGAGCCTTACATCAGTGGTGGGAAAGTTATTGGAAGGGATTCTGAAAGACAGGATTTATATGCATTTGGGAAGGCATGGTCTGATTAGGGATACTCAGCATGGCTTTGTGCATGGGAAATCATGTCTCATGAATTTGATTGAGTTTTTCGAGGAGGTGACCAAGAGGATTGACGAGGGCAGGGCGATGGATGTTGTCTACATGTACTTTAGCAAGGCGAAGGAGGCTGAGAGGGGACATGATAGAGGGAGGAGGTTTAAAGGGGATCAAAGAGGTAAATTTTTCACACAAAGAATAGTGGGTATCTGGAATGAGCTGCCAGAGGAGGTGGTGGAGGCAGGAACAGTAGCACCATTTAAGAGGCATCTAGACAGGTACTTGAATGAGCAAGGCATAGAGGGATATGGAATTAATGCAGGCAGGTGGGATTAGTATAGATCGGCATTATGGCCTTTCCATTAAAAAAGCTAATTTTCAATGATACAATAGTGAGTTAAAAAAATGTTTCAGCTAATATTTAGCCTGTGGGAAAAGAAATAGGCACACATAATTTTTCATCACAACAATGCTATATGCAAGCAACACACCAAAGTTTTTTGATGCATGGATACCTTTTCAGACAAATTGAATCATCCTTTGGAAGTGAATTTAGAAGAAAGATTTGCCAACACACTTTGTGAATGATTCACTTCTTGCAATATTCGGGTTGTAACTTAAACGTAAACACATTGCGTGTCTCAAATGTTGCATTTACAATATATTCCCTTAATGTGTGTGTTAGGTGAAAATATTAATTGATGTATGTCAGATGATATAACTTCAGGTTTTCATCAGGACAGTGATCTGTGGGACCGGCGAAGACACTGTTTTAGTGTTCAGACAGAAAATGGAGAGGACCTTATCTTCAGTGTGGAATTAGAATATGAACTTATTCTCTGGGAAAAGGCCTTTCAGACAGCAACCTTCTTGGAGGTGGAACGAATACAGGTACTACCAAAGCTAAGCTATCAGGAATAAATAGACATAAACTTTGGGTTCCATTCCGTATATGTTCATTACATTTGTCAGTATCTAAGTCTTGGCATTGTTCATTTCTATAATTTTACCTACACACAAAATATTAGATACACTGAACAATTTCTACTTACTTTTTTGAACAGATAGTTGTGGCTGTGTTGCCAACCTTGGTGATTTCAATCATGATTTAATGATTTTGCATTATCTATTTATTGTGAACATTTCACTTATTTACTTTTCTCCTGGTGAATCAAGGCATTAACTCGACAATGAATAAATCATAAACAATATCATAAGAGTTGCCAACGTTACTGTGGTGTTAAGTTCCCAGGTAATGATGTCACAACTCGTTTGATTTAAATGCGCTAGGTAACAGTGAGGGCTGAGAATCTTTATGAACAAACAAGGACCTTTGATCCAACAAGTGTTTTTTAAAAATCAGATTCTACTTTAAAAAGTTTGCTTACATTTAATCACTGGAATCCCATATACATCCAGCCAACTGAGAGAGGTTCAACATCATCTTATCCAACTGACAAACTGCTTTCGGGCTCTCCACAGTTATCCGTGCCTGCTCAATAAGTGGAAATCATTCTGTTTGTGTTTTGATAAAATGCTAAAAATGGAAAGATAAAGAACATCAGACTACAACAAATAGGGGTAGATCTTTTCTTTTGGTGAAAGTATAAAACAGGTGATAGCGAATCTGCAGCTCGTTTTATTTCCCTCAATTTTTATTTCCTTTGAAGCCAATGACTCCACAGGGTCAAATGGGCAACAAAGCATTGCAACAAAGAACAAATGTTACACAATTAAATGGGAATGGGGGTTGGGGTGGGTGTTTGGGGGGTTGTGGGGGATGGGGAGGCGGTGGTAGGGATTCAACAGTTAAATTGAAATTCCAGTAGAGCTTAACCAAACAATAGTTGAAGAAAACAGCAGCAACTTGAATGGGACTAATAATTAGGCAAAAAGAAACTTAACATAAGGCTTGACTACTTTTACGTTCAAATTAATTCATTTACCCAAATCTAACATTTTCCCTGAAATTAAATGGTCAATTTTAACACCCCATATTTCCCCCAAATACCCAAATATTTCTCCCCCCAATCCCAACCCAACCCCACCCTTTCCCGGACTGATGGGAACCGCCCCCCCCCCCCCCACCCCCCCTTCAAATTTCAACTCCCACCTGCTGCAATGATGTTATTTTGCTGTCTTTGAGTGAGCGGCAGAGTTGGAGCATGCAACTCAGTCCCAGGAGTGAAAACCTCTCGGGCCTCACATTCCACAGGACTGGATAGTTTGCTACCAGCTCCAGTGCCCATCCTGCCGAATCTTGGTCCAAGTTGGGGTTACAATTTCTCTTTTGATTATCTGCTATCTTGTTGCTGCTGGATACTGGAGGATTGCTTGTGCATTAAAGACATATGGGTCCTAAAATTCCCCATCGAGTTTTAATTTGAAAATATTAAATGCATTTGTCTGAAATTCCTCCCTTTGCTATTTTACTAAAGGTGTCAGCCTATTTAAAATAATTGGACAACATTTTAAAGTAACAATTAGGGTAATGCCAAACCAATACATTAAGAGGGTAAAGTTTGTTCATGTAGCTTTGCTTCAATGATATTAATGAGGAACACGGCACAGGTAGCGACCCATGGCACTGCCTGCCCTTGGGGAATCAATGTAAGTTTGCATAGAGCTGCTTGAAACAGCACTATGTGAATTAAATATTTCTAATTATTTCCACACTTGTATTCTACTGCCGAATTTCGAGGCTGTTGTTGATATTAAAGTTCTCTTATTGTTCTCCCACTGCTTAAATGTTTTCTTGTTCCAGTAAATGACTCAAGGGATTACATTGAAAGTTATTTCCATGAGATGTGCCGGAAAGAACAGGGAATACTTTTAAAAAGCTTTTTAAGATAATGCTTTTAAAAAATGTTTCATTCTGATATTTTTTTTTAACATAGTCCAGAGTAAAGGAAAAGCACAATTGTGCAAAACAAAAAATCAGTATCCATTAAATAAAATATGCACCGAAAGTTCCAAATTTGACAGAGATATATATCAGCCAAATAAAAACAAAATACTGCAGATGCTGGAAATCTGAAATAAAAACAGTAATTGCTGGAAATTCACAGCAGGTCTGGCAGCATCTGTGGAGAGAGAAACAAGGTTAACGGACTGGATTTTATTTTGCTGCCACCAGGAGCGGCGGATGGGACGATATGTGCAGGCTGCATGGTGGCTCATTATAATGTGCAGAGTGGTCGCCCCTACCAGTCACATGGTGGGGGCGGCCTTGGCGATGCTGTCAACGGCGCACCTGTTTCTATGTAGGTGCTAGCACCATTTTTAAAGGGCTGCCAGGCCTGCTTTGACAGATATAATTTGACCATGTCACCCCCCTCTAACTACACTACAAATAAATGTTTGGCCCATTGCACCCCCCCCCCACCCCGACCCCAATACCCTGAAATTTCAGAGTTGACCCCTTCTTCCCCCAACTGCACAAAATGCAGAGGTCACCCCTTTCCTCCCCACAATTGCGCAAAGTGCAGAGGTCACTCCTCTCCCCCCACCAACTGCACAAAGTGCGGAGGTTGCCCCTTCCCCTCCCTTCACCCTACACTAATAATGCAGCATTGACACCACCCCCCCCCCCCCACCACTACACTAAAAATGCTCTGATCCCCCCTTCCCCACTGCGGTGGTGCTAGCTTTCCCTGGACGGGAAAGTGAAGGTTCGTGAGTGCCGCCCATAACACTGAAGATCTGGAACCGAAGGTAAGATCACGGGGAATTTGATTTAAATGTATACATAGAGTTTATTGAAATATTTAAAGTTGGGTCCCATTGCCAAGCGGCAGGGGCCCGCCATGGAGCTTCACCACCGCCAGGGAGATCGAACCGGCAATCCCGGCTTCGGGCTCCATGGTTGGCCGCTGCTGGTGCAATCTTCCGACCTACCCGCCCCCCACCCCACCCCCCACCCCCGCCACGGAACCCGACTTTGGGAGCTAAACAAAATTCAGCCCAACGTTTCAGGTCTGTGACCTTTCATCAGAACAGCTACCTAATATACACTTTTGCCCCGTTTTCCTTTCCACAATGGAAAAGAAAATCAGGTGTGGTGTGCAACAAGTGGACATACACCCCTGCTGAATTCAATGTCCTGCCCATATTTTCCTGAAAATGGAAATAAGATCATTAAAGGGCAAGTTTTGTATTTTCTTTCTAAGGTGCAGGTTCGATGAACTGTCAGAACCGTGACAGGGAGGAGGAGGTGGGTAGTGAGCTGTAACAGTGGGATAGAAGCAAGAGGCAGAATTGAAGACGGAAGGCTCAGAGAAGACCCTCATTCACAGGCAACCAGTTGTGCTCAGTGTGAAAAATTATTGTTCACATCTCTGCATTCTTAGCAAGTATATTTCATGGTGGCGGGGATTGAGAAGAGGGTCCGATAGTTCTGATATTGGGTCTCAAGGGTTCATGAAAGGGAATGGCCCTCAGGAAGATGCCATATTCCATTGCCAACAAAGGAAAGACATTAGAGGAAATGGGATCAAGCTTCTCTGAACTTTCTCTGCCCAGCAATGAGGAACAGCATCTGCTGGAGCAGAGGCAGACCCCCGGGCAATGAGGATGAAAGAGTGAGGAAGGAGGGGCAGGAAGGCTCCAGGCTCTCCAGCTTACACAATCTTCTCCATCAATCTGCCAACCCTCACTTCCCATTCTCCTGTGTCTCACAAACAAGAAATTGAAACATACAAGACAGCCTTAGTACAACTACTTCCCCAGTGATCTATTGCTTAACATTTCACTACTTTACATCCGAAATACCCAAGTGAACCACATCATCATCTGTTCCCACCTCAGTCTTTTTATGGTGCCCTTGTTCACTGGAGTGAAGGCGGTGGCGCAGTGGTAATGTCACTAGAATAGTCACCCAGAGCCCCAGGCTAATGCTCTGAAGACATGGGATCGAACCACCATGGCAGAGGGTGAAATTTGAATTCAATTAATCAATCTGGAATTAAAAGCTAGTCTAATGGTGACCATGAAACCATAGTCGATTGTTGTAAAAACCCATCTGCTTCACTAATGTTCTCTAAGGAAGGAAATCTGCCATCCTTACCTAGTCTGGCCTACATGTGATTCCAGTCCCACAGTAATGTGGTTGACTCTTAAATGCCCTCTGAAATGGCCTAGCAGGCCACTCAGTTGTATCAAACCACTACAAAGTCTAAGAAAAGGAATGAAACAGGACAGACCACCTGGTATTGACCTAGGCACCAGAAACGGCAGTGGCAAATCCAGCCCTGTCAATCCTGAAAAGTCCTCCTCACTAACATCTGGGGACTTGTGCCAAAATTAGGACAGCTGTCCCAGAAACTAGTCAAGCAACAGCTTGACAAAGTCATGCTCCTGGTATCATACCTTGCAGACAACGTCTCTGACACCCCCATCACCATCCCCGGGTATGTCCTGTCCCACCGGCAGGACAGACCCAGCAGAGATGGCAGCACAGTGATATACAGTTGGGGGTTGCCCTCGGAGTCCTTAACATCGACTCAAGACCCCATGATGTCTCATGGCATCAGATCAAACATGGGCAAGGAGACCTCTTGCTGATTATCACATATCACCATCCTTTGGCCAATGAATCAGTGCTTCTCCATGTTGAACACCAAATGGAAGAAGCACTGAGGGTAGGAAGGGCACAAAATGTATTCTGGGTGGGGGACTTCAATGTTCATCACCAAGCGTGGCTCCCTAGAACAACTACTGACTGAGCTGACTAAGTCCTAAAGAACATAACTGCAAGACTGGGCCTGCGGCAGGTGATGAGGGAATCAACAAGAGGGAAAAACCTACGTGACCTCATCCTCACCAATCTACCTGTCACAGATGCATCTGTCCATGATGGTATTGGTAGGAGGGACCGCCACACAGTCCTTGTGGAAACAAAGTCCTGTCTTCATACTGAGGGTATCCTCCATCGTGTTGTGTGGCACTACCACTGTGCTAAATGGGATAGATTTCGAACAGATGCAGCAACTCAAAATTGGGCATCCATGAGGCACTGTGGGCCAACAGCAGCAGCAGCATTGTATTCAACCACAATCTGTCACGTCATAGCCCAGCATATCCCCACTCAACCATTACTATCAAGCCAGGGTAACAACCCTGGTTCAATGAAGAGTGCAGGAAGGCATGCCAGGAGCAGCACCAGGCATTCCTAAAAATAAAGTGTCAGCCTGGTGAAGCTACAACCCAGGACTACTTGCATGCCAAACAGTGGAAGCAGCATGAGATAGACAGGGCTAAGTGATCCCACAACCAATGGATCAGATCGAAGGTCTGCAGACCTGCCACATTCAGCCATGAATGGTGGTGGACAATTAAACAACTGACAGGAGGAGGAGGCTCCACAAGTATCTCCATCCTCAATGATGGGGAAGCCCAGCACATCTGTGCAAAAGATAAAGTTGACGCACTTGCATCCATCTTCGCCAGAAGTGCTGACTGGATGATCTATCCTGGCCTCCTCCTGAGGTCTCCAGCATCACATATGCCAGTCTTCAACCAATCCGATTCACTCTACGTGATATTGAGAAAAGGCTGAAGGCACTGGATACTGAAAAGGCTATGGGCCCTGCCAACATTCCGGCAATAGTACCAAAGACTTATACTCTAGAATTAGGGTGGCACAGTGGTGCAGTGGTTAGCACCACAGCCTCACAGCTCCAGCGACCTGGGTTCAGTTCTGGGTACTGCCTGTGTGGAGTTTGCAAGTTCTCCCTGTGAATGTGTGGGTTTCTGCCGGGTGCTCTGGTTTCCTCCCACAGCCAAAGACTTGCAGGTTTATAGGTAAATTAGCCATGGTAAATTGCCCCTAGTGTAGGTAGATGGTAGGAGAATTGAGGGAAGGTGGGGATGTGGTAGGGAATATGGGATTCATGTAGGATTAGAATAAATGGGTGGTTGTTGGTTGGCACAGTCTCGGTGGGCCTGTTTCAGTGCTGTATCTCTCTATGACTCTAATTAGCTGTGCCCCTAGCCAAGCTGTTCCAATACAGCTACAACACTGGCATCTACCTGACAGTGTGGAAAATTGCCCAGGTATGTCCTGTGCACAAAAAGCAGGACAAATCCAACCAGGCCAATTACCGTCCTATCAGTTTACTCTCGATCATCAGCAATGTGATGGAAGGGGTTGTTGACAGTGCTATCAAGCTGCACTTGTTCAGCAATAACCTACTCAGTTTGGGTTCCACCAGGACCACTCAGCTCCAAACCTCATTACAGCCTTGGTCCAACTATGGACCAAGAGGTGAGTTGAGAGTGACTGCCCTTGACATTACGACAGCAATTGACCAAGTATGGCATCAAGGAGCCCTAGCAAAACTGGAGTCAATGGGAATCAGGGAGAAATCTCTCCACTGTTTGGAGTCATACCTAGCACAGAGGAAGATAGTTGTGGTTGTTGGAGATCAATCATCTCAGACCCAGGACATCACTGCAGGCGTCCCTCAGGGTAGCGTCCTAGTCCCAACCATCTTCAGCTGCTTCATCAATGACCTTCCTCCATCATATGGTCAGAATTGCTGATGTTTTCACAATGTTCAGCACCATTCCTGACTCCTCAGATAATGAAGCAGTCCATGTCCAGATGCAGCAAAACCTGGCCAACATCCAGGCTTGGACTGATAAGTGGCAAGTAACAATCGCATCACACTAGTGCCAGGCAATGGCCATCTCAAACAAGAGAGAACCTAACCATCTCCCCTCGACGTTCGATGGCATTACCATTGTTGAATCCCTCAATATTAAAATCATTGACCAGAAACTAAACTAAACCAGCCACATGAATGCTGTGGCTACAAGAGCAGGTCAGAGGCTGGGAATTCTGTAGCAAGTAACTCACCTCCTGCTTCACCAATGCCTGTCCACCATCTACAAGGCACAAGTCAGGATTGTGATGGAATACTCTCCACTTGCCTGGATGGGTGCAGCTCCTATAACATTCAAGAAGCTTGACACCATCCAGGACAAAGCAGCCTGCTTGATTGGCACCCCATCCACCACCTTCAACATTCACTCCCTCCACCACTGACACACAGTGGCAGCAGTGTGTAGCATATACAAAATGCACTGCAGCAATTCACCAAAGCACCTTCCAAACCCACAACCTTTACCACCTAGAAGTACATGGGTGGCAGAAGCATGGGAACACCATTACCTAAAGTTCCCCTGCAAGCCACAGACCATCCTGACTTGGAAATATATTGCCATTCATTCACTGTCACTGGGTCAAAATCTTGGAGCTCTCTTCCAAACAGCACGAAGAACATAGGAACACAGGAGCAGGAGTAGGCCATTCAGCCCATCGAGCCAGCCCCAGCATTCAATATGATCATGGCTGATCTTCCAATTCAATGCCTTTTTCCTACACTATCCTCATATCCCCTTATGTCATTTGTATTTAGAAATCTGTCAATCTCTGCTTTAAACATACTCAATGACTCAGCTTCCACACCCCTCTTGGGTAGAGAATTCCAAAGATTCACAACCCTCGGAGTAAAGAAATTTCTTCTCATCTCTGTCCTAAGTGGCTTCCCCCTTATTTTGAAATTGTGTCCCATGGTTCTGGACTCCCCAACCAGAGGGAACATCTTACCTGCATCTACCCTGTCTATCCCTTTAAGTATTTTGTAGGTTTCAATGACATCACCTCTCATTCTTCGAAACTCTAGAGAATACAGGCCCAGTTTCCCCAATCTCTCTTCATAGGACAGTCCCGCCATCCTGGGAACAAGTCTGGTGAACCTTTGTTGCACTCCCTCTATGGCAATAATATCCTTCCTAGGGTCAGGGGACCAAAACTACACACAATACTCCAGGTGCGGTCTAACCAAGGTTCTATACAATTGAAGCAAGACTTCACCACTCCTGTACTCAAAGCCTCTTGTGATAAAGGCTAACATACCATTAACCTTCTTAATTGCTTGCTGCACCTGCATGTTAGCTTTCAGTGACTTATTGACAAGGGCACACAGGTCCCTTTGTACATCAACTCTTTCTAATCTCTTACCATTTAAGAAATACTCTGCACATCTATTCCTCCTACCAAAGTGGATAACCTCATATTTTTCCACATTATACTCCATCTGCCACATTCTTGCCCACTCACTCAGTCTGTCCAAGTCCCCTTGGAGCCGCTATGCAGCTTCCCCACAACACACATTCCCACCTAGTTTTGTGTCATCCGCGAACTTGGAAATACTACATTTGGTCTCCACATCCAAATCATTGATATAATATTGTGAACAGCTGGGGTCCGAGCACTGATCCCTATGGTACCCCACATGCACAGCCTGCCAACGCGAGAATGACCCGTTTATTCCTTCTCTCTGCTTTCTGCCTATTAACCAATCCTTAATTTATGCCAGTATATTACCTCCTTTCCCATGTGCTTTAATTTTGCTAAACAACCTCCTGTGGGGGACTTTATCAAAAGCCTTCTGAAAATCCAAGTATACTATCAATTCTGTTCGTAACATCCTTAAAAAACTCCAACAGGTTCATCAGACATGATTTCCCATTCATAAATCCATGTTGATTATGCCCAATCAGATCATTATTATCGCAGTGTCCATTTATCACATCCTTTAGAATAGATTCTAGCATTTTCCCAATGACTGATGTAAGGCTAACAGGTCTGTAGTTCCCTGTTTTCTCTCTCCCTCCCTTCTTAAATAGTAGGGTGACATTTGTGACCTTCCAATCTGCAGGAACCACTCTAGAATCTATAGAATTTTGGAAGCTGATCAACAATGCATCTACTACCTCCATGGCTACCTCTTTCACTCTGGGATGTAGAATATCAGGTCCTGGGGACTTATCAATCTTCAGTCCCATTAATTTCTCCTATACAACTTTCTTATTAATACTAATTTCCTTCAATTCCTCATTCCCCCTAATCCCTTGGATCTCTAATTCTGGGAGATTTATTGTATATTCTTAAGTGAAGACAGACACAAAGTAATCATTTAGCATCTCTGCCATTTCTCTATTCTCCAGTATAAATTCTTCTGATTCTGCCTGTAATGGACTCACATTTGTCTTAGCCAACCATTTCCTTTTTACTTAGCTATAGAAGCTTTTACAGTCCGTTTTTATATTTTTTGCCAGCTTACATTCATATTCTATTCTCCCTTTCTTTATCAATTTCTTCATCCTCATTTGCTGTATTCTAAAATCCTCCCAATACTCAGGTTTACTACTATTTCTGGCAACTTTATAGGCCTTTTCTTTTAATCTTATATAATCCTTAACTTCCTTTGTTATGCACGGTTGACTGCCTTTACTTTTGGGGGGTTTTGTGCCTTGAAGGAATGTATAGTTGCTGTAAACTATGTAAGATTTCTTTAAAGACTATCCATTGCCTATGCACTGCCATACCTTTTAATGTATTTTCCCAATTCACCTCAGCCAATTTTCCCCTCATACCTTCATAATTTCCTTTGTTCAAATTTAACACCTTGGCTTCAGATTGAACTACCTCACTTTCAATCATAATGTAAAATTCTGTCATATTATGGTCACTCATCCCTTAAGGTCTCTTTACAATGAGATTATTAATTAGTCCTTTCTCATTACATAATACTAGATCTAAAATAGCCTGTTCTCCAGTCGATTCCTCAACATATTGCTCTAGAAAACCATCCCTAACACACTCTAGAAACTCATCCTCCACAGCATTAGTGCTCATTAGGTTTACCCAGTCTATACATAGATTGAGGTCACCCATGATTACTGCATTTCCCATGCTATGTGCTTCTCTCCTGATTAATGCCATGCCCCACACTACCACTACTGTTTGGTGGCCGATAAACAACTCCTACCAATGTTTGCTGACCCTTGCTATTTCTTAGCTCCACCCAAACAGATTCCACATTTTGTTCTTCTGATCTGAGATCCTCCCTTACTAATGTACTGATCCCACCCTTTATTATCAGTGCAACACCACCTCCTTTTACTTTTTGCCTTCCTAAATGTTGAATATCCTTGAATATTCAGTTCCTAGTCTTGGTCACCCTGTAGCCATGTTTCTGTTATGGCAATTAGATCATACCCATTTACCTCTATTTGAGCCTTTATGTCATCTACCTTATTGCGAATGCTGCATGCATTCAGGCAGAGTGCCCTTAACGTTGTCTTCTTGACATTCTGCCTTCTAAGCCTAGTTGATGCTCACCTTTGTTTCGCCTGCCTTCTAATGTCACTTGCTACTTTTCTACCTCCTGTAGGTTTACCTCCTGAAGCTTTACTTCCTTCCAATTTGAGCTACCCCTCAGGTTCCCATCCCCCTGTGGGTGTACTGACAGCATATGGACTGCAGCAGTTCAAGAAGGCAGCTCACCACCACCTTCTCAAGGGTAATTAGGGATGGGCAATAAATGCTGGCCTAGCCAGCGACGTTCACATCCCCCGAACGAATAATAAATAAAATTATACCACCAGCTGGGGTGCGGCTAGAATCCACTCCATGCCTTATTTCGCTAATTGCACCACTGACTGGTCAATGCTACAGACTGCAGCATGAATTCAGTTCACTCTTCCTGTACGCACTCAGTGCTGCCACATATGGCTCTCCTTGAGGCTGGCCACTCTCTCAAAGTAGCAGCTCATGTGCTCAAAGTACTGAGGCACTGTGGAGCACACGAGATGAATGGATTCCTCCATTTTCATGCATTGACTCCACAGTGCCTCAGGTAAATCTGACATGTGGGCACACATCTCACACTGGGTGTACAGGTAGAGCCATCTGTTTCATGTTTCCCTAGGCTCTGCATCTCTGCCTTGCGGAGCAAGACTCTGCCTGTCTTCCATCCTTCGAGGGAGACTGGCCACAGTCGACTCTGCCTCCCCTGAATCTTTCATCTCTGATGGATAGTACACATCCTCTTCTGCCATCTTCTCTCATAACGTGCAAGGACCCACTGAGGTGGGAGTATCTGTGCTGGTGGACGGTGCACAGGAAAGATGTGACATTTCAGGCTTCAAGATGTCATCCTCCTCTGACACCTCATGAACTTGTTGCTATTGCGTGGCCTCCTGCCCCTGTGCAGCTGGCCATGTGGAAGACATAAGTGATGATGGTTAAGAGAGATTGGGACAGTCAACAGATGCTCACATTGCTAAAAACAATGACATAGCTTAGGTATTAATAGTTCACTGCATGGGGACCATTATCGTGCAAACCTTGATGTTGAGATCATTTCATATTTTGAACACAATTCCATAATTTGTTATGGCAGGATTTGAACATCTGACAACTAAGCTACTAGTCTGCTACCATAACCACTAGGTTACCACAAGCTATTATTAACCTAGGAATAATATTGGAGAAAGTTAACTTTCAAAAGGGAATTGAATATATATTTGAAAAAGAAAAAAAATTGAAGGGGAAGGGGAATGAGCAGGGATATGGGACCAATTGAATCGCTGTTCTAAAGAACTGGCTCAGGCACGATGGGCTGAATGGCCTCCTTCTGTTCTGTAAGATTCAATTGGTGGGATTTCAAATCATGGGTTGGAACCCCATTGTCGCAATGACTTCTGAGTCCTGAACCTGCACCAACGTGGAATTATGCACGCATCATAATTTTTAATCAGCAAGAGCTTAATTGTCCTAGAGTTGAGTTTGCTGCCCAATTAGTGACGGCGGACATGGGAAGGAGGCGGAATTGAGGCAGCAGTGGGCCTGATTTAAAGGGCAGGCAGCAACTATTGTTGAGGCTGCTGTTTGTCCAAAAAATGGAGCACTACCTGAGCAGAGGGCAGTGTGGATGGAGGGCACTTGTGCCAGGGCAGACCCCTGTTTTGCTGATGACTCGCTGCAGGTGCTGTTGGAGGTGGTGACTGCATGTAGGAACATTCTCTTCCCTGCCAGCAGCAACCGAAGGCCCACAAGACTCACCAAGAGGGCATGACTGGAGATGGCACATGAGGTCAGTAGCAGAGCAACAGTGAGGAGGTTTCTGGGTGCAGTGCAAGAAATGTTTCAATGACCTTCTTATGTCTGGCAAGGTGAGTGCCAAGAGAGACCCAGATGGTACGCCTCCCAGTCAGCAGTCACCAGAGTGCAAAAGAGAGGGGCATCCTTAGGGCACATAGAGTTCACCTTACCATGAGAAAGGGGTGTGATCAGGTGCCTTGCTGACTCACAAGCATACGTCAGAACCTTAGTGCCGCTGGTCGGGAGGCTGGAGTGCAGACTGCAATATCGTCTGCAAATAAGAAGCTGCAGGTGGAGAGGGAAAGAGGCATTGTCCAAACGGCATTGTTCTTCTCCTTGCAAGCCAAAAGGGAGTTGAATGCTCGAGAGAACAAGAGAGCACGCTTGGACGGTGTCATGCTCCAGCTCACTGTACTGACAAGATTCGAGGATTAAGCCCTTAATGTGGCCAGTGTGTCCAGCCACAGGGATGCTGGGGTCGGAGAAGCGGGAGTCTCCTGCAGACAGGGTGAAAAGATCTCAACATCTCTGGGTTCAAGGGATGTATGGCCGTGCTCCCCATGCCACGTGCTGTCAATGCATAAGCTGTCATCTTATTATTTTAAGCAGCAGAAGCATCTGTTCACATCCCCATCACTATCTTCTCTAATGTCTCTCACAGAGTCAGCCTGTAGAGGGGCAGGAGTCCATGCGCAGATAACCAAGGAGTTAGAGAAAGAAGAGACCTCAGAGCCTGCACCATCACATCTTACCAGCGCACCTTCCACCAGCACTGACATTCTCACTTCGGTGGGTCCTCACGTGTTATTAGGAAGGTGGCACAGAGTGTGGCGCACGTCACTTCAGAGCAGGAGGATTTGGGAGAGGCATAGTCGGGTGTGGCCAGTACCCCTTGGAGGATGGAAGACAGTTGCAGCCCTGCTCAGCAGGGTGGCGGTATATTGCCTTGGGAGTAAGTAAACAGACGGATTTACCTGGACACCCAGTGTAAGATGTGTGCCCGCATGTCAGAGTTACCTGAGGCTCTGCAGTCATGTGATGAGAATGGAAGTGTCCATTTATCTCATGTGCTCTACAATGACTCAGTGCCTGAGCTACTCTTTGAGAAAATGGCCAAACTTTTGGAAAGCCAAGAGCAGCATTGCTCAGAGTGCAGGAACAGCACACTGACATGCACAGGATGCATGCCAGACTCAGCAGTGGTAAGTGGTCAGTGGCGCACATGACACAGAGAAGCATGCAGTGGATGCCAGTTGTGCCCTAGATGGTGGTCCTCTCCAGTGATCAAAGGCGTTATAAAAGGGTTGAGAATGTGAGAAATGGTGATGAGTGTACCAGCCTTCATGGAGTTCCATCATCATCATCCTCCCTCACGGCCCCTTTGACAGACAAAGCATCTGTGGAGTCACACACCGAGACAGAGGCTGCCCACGCAGCGTTGCCAGTGCAGCAGCCTTTGGAGGCGCCCCCACCCCAGCACCTCCACAGCAAGGACGCCACCATAGGCATCTCAGTCCAGACAGGCATTAGTGAGCAGCCTGGCTCCACCTGATTCTCAGCCAGAGGGGAGCACCTCGTAGGAGTGGCCGTCAGCAGAGGCCACCATATTGGTAATGGCATTTTGGTGTTTGTGATGCAAATAATAGTTAACTGTTAAGCAATAAGGCACTGGGAAAGTTGTCGCACTAAGGCTGATGTGTGTTTCCGTTTCATGTTGGTGAAATGCAGGAGAATGGGAAGTGAGAGTTGGCAGGCCGATGGAGTGAGATGCTGAAATTTGTGTTAGCTTCAGACTCTGGAGCCTTCCTGCCCCTCCTTCCTCACCCCTGCTCCCCTGGGGCAGATGCTGCTCCTCACCGCTGGTCAGACCGAGCTCAGAGAAACTGATCTCATTTCCTCTTATGCCTTTCCTTCATTAGTATTGGACTGTGGAAACTGCATGAACATCCCACCCACTATTCCCCCCACTACCCGGCCCCCTCCCGGCCCCCCTAAAAAGCCCTTGTCAAGAGTGCAGATATATGCAGGCTATTTCTTATCTTTGAACACAACTGTTTGCCTGTGAATGAGGGCCAGCTCTCAGCCTTCCTCCTTCAATGCTGCCACTTGCCTGTGTCCTGCTATTACACATTGCTCCCTGCTATGTCACTACCTCCTCCTCCATGTCATGGTTATGAAACTTGTCGAACCCGCTCCTTAGACCCAAAATCCAAGTCTGGATCTTAAACAAGCTGCCACCAAGCTCATTGATATGCTTAATTGGTCAATTACACTGAGTAGGCAGGTTACCTTTTCCAGCTCCTGTCAGCGCCATTCAAAATCTGAGCATGCCAGTTTTGCATTGGGAAACTGGCATTCCTACCCAAGGGGCAGGTTTGAGCGACTGACTGCTCTCATTCCTGCCCTCACTGATGATTTGAAATCTTGCCTTATGATTTGATACTTTTATATGCTTTCTAATAGATTGTAAATCACCCTAGAGCAGAAAGGTTTACCTAAATCCAAATGGCACTCTGATAAGATTAGATTGAAGAAGTAATCTTTTCTTGTGGCTCAAATGTTTTTAGTGATTGTGAAGTATGAATAGCAGCCACAGTAACTGATTAAGTTATTTTTGCTATCAAATTAACGAGTTCTCCATTTCGTTTCCAGTTTATTTGTTTAAATTGCGAAAGGGTCATTCTGATTCAAATTTAGAATCCTTGATTTAACCTACATTTACAGATATAATAAAAATAAAATTTCTCATGGCAGTCAATCAGCATGTGAAAAGCTAAAAGATAGGTTGGTGCTTTGGATGTAGCCCCGTCTTCAGAATTTCCTCAGTTTAAATTTCCAGCATTTGCAGTTTTTTTTTACATTTGTAATTCTTTACTTGTTCTCAGCTTACATATTACTGTCACTGTGATTTGGTTACATAAATAGATAAGGGCTATAGGATGCAAAATTGCCTAGCATAGCATTGCTGGAGGGAAGCAGAAGAGTAGGTGACCTGTCCACACAAAGGTTGCAACAAGTGTGGGGGCAGCAGTGGCAGTGTCTCTGGGTCTGCAGCACAATAGAAAGATGAGCAGAGGCTGAAAAGAGGGATAGTTCTGTGCCAACCCCTCTGTAAATTTGGAGCCAGTCTCCTCATGCTCCTTGACAGTGGCAATGCACCCAGCATCTCAATGTACATGTCCATCAATGCTGTCCTGTATGCCGTCCCTCTGATGAGCTGGCAAATGAACCATCCTTTAACTCTGGCCTGCTGCAGCCCACTCATGCCCGCATGATTTATCACATGCTGATCCCAACTCTATACGAGCCTCCAAGGTACCAGTGCCAGTATCTGAGCTGGTGGCTGTGAGTGTCAAATCAAGTGACAGGGTCTTTTCATCAGTGCTGTGCTGTTGCTCTCTCTCTTCCTCCTTGGGCTGCTGTGGTTGGGCAGGCTGCAGTTCTTAGGTGTCTGAAAGCAGGAGCCTGCCTTTTAAGGAGAGCAGGTTGGCTGCACCATGTAGATTCTGAGCAATGCTACTGGGCTCCCCTGTTATGTGCAGAGGCAACTGGCAGTTGGCAGTGTTGAGAAGAAGACAGCAGTGCAAGAGCTGCTTGGTCAGACGCAGATGAGTTGTGTGCACCAAATTTGCATGCTGTCTAATTTGAATGCTGCCCAACTCCCAATAGCTATAAGCTGAAATGACGAGAAACTCAAATCCCTCAGGGTATGTACTTAGACATAAATGAGCACATTGTTGTCTAGGCTGTCACCCTGTCTTACTGACATCCCAGTGGGATCTGGGGCTGGCTTGCCAAGATTAGTCTTGACAATTTCGCAATTTGGGTCACCAACTGGTGTGCATGACACAGACACATCCCAGCAGCTGAGGGAGTATGTACCAGCTGGGTCCCCTGACAATCGGAGGACTGCTGGGGACCAGGCCCCTTATCAGCCCCACACTCATGATGATCCTCTGTTTGTTGCTGCGAGAAGTCTGCTGGATGTGCAGTAAAGCCATGTGGAAGATATGTCGGAGATGCCTGAGGTCAAGCGTGGCTTTGCGCATGCCATGGAGGAGTCTA
The DNA here is from genome assembly GCF_036365525.1 of Heterodontus francisci. Lineage (NCBI taxonomy): Eukaryota > Metazoa > Chordata > Chondrichthyes > Heterodontiformes > Heterodontidae > Heterodontus > Heterodontus francisci. The sequence goes on from NC_090375.1 coordinate 97,571,441, forward strand.
TATAAGCTATGATGTCTGCCATGTCCCAGGCATTTGAGCATATGGCTTCCTCAGTAAAGAGTCTGGTGAGCTCTGTGGCGAGTCTGGTTGGTACTCGAGCCATATGCAACCTGACCTGCACTCCGTCACTGTTGTCATGGGCTCCATGCAGCAGAGTGTAAGCGAGAGGGGGACGAGGAACCTGGACCTCCCTATGGGTGCTCCTTCCCCTTACGGAGACAGGCAGATGCCATCGTGCACACAGATGGAGGAGAAGCTGTGTGTCAGCTTCCTCAGGGCCTTCCTGTCAGGACACCACTAGGGTAAGTGGCGACACGTCTTCCCCCTGACATTGACCCCCTTGGCTCCAGCAGGCCAGCACACGGGAGATACTCATGCACCATTGCTGCAGGCCCCCGGTAGGATGGAGCCATCAAGGCCCCATTCCTCCAGAGGATGCCTGCTCCAGTCATCCGCAGCAATGGGGCAGTGCACTGAGCATACTGCCTGCACCTCAACTGCTAATGTTGGGGTAGCACCTAGTCATAGTGGTAGAAAAGGAAAATTGAAACAGTTTTGAGCACAAAGGTGGCACGGGTGATGTACATATTGTGAGAATAGAAAAGAATTATCAATACATATTTATTTCTTTTAAAATCTGATCCACTCTCGATAATGTTTTACGTGGTTACAGATGGATACAAAAATGTTTTTTTGGAAGCCTATGGCAGGAATGCAATAATGCTTGCAAAGCATCTCAGAAAATGTCCAGTGTCCATTTCTCATTGAAATTTGAGACTTCATTCTTCAATGATGGCTGTTTTCATATTGATGATTGTTAACCTTTTCCAATACTGTCATGCCTTACTTTTGTTTTCTGCAGTTATAATTTAATGAATTACACACTTGCAGTAGTGTGTAATCGCTTTCATCGTAGCCTGTAGATGATTTCAAATGCCAATCACATGAAAGTACAGCAACGCTTTTTTAAGATTGTAGCAGTGAATAAGACCTCATGCAAAAATGGATTTCTGTGAGGAATTGTTATGTTTCTCCTCTCCTTGATGATGTGGCTTATTGTTGGCTGAAGCATGCATAAATTAGGTTCTTCCTGATGTCCCTTTGCATGTCTCTCCATGTCCTTCATATCGATGATCGCATTGTTGTCCTCCTCCTCTTCGCCCTCTTCATATTCCTCCTCATCTGAGGAGTATTGGCATTCCTCCTGTTCCTCCGCTGGCAGAATGGTGCCACATCGAATTGCAAGTTTATGGCAAGGCACAGCAGACAATGATTATTTGTGAAACCCTCTGTCGCACATACTGAAGAGCCCTTCCAGATCAGTCAAGGCAGCGGAAGCTCATTTTCAGCTAGCCAATGGTATGTTCAATGATGGCTCTGTTGGAAGTGTGAGTGGCATTGTACCTCTCTTCAGCAGCGCTTGGGGGATGTTGTACTGGTGTCATCAACCATGTCCAAAGGGGGTAACCCTTGTCACCCAGGATCCAGACTTCCAATTCAGCTGGTTCCTCAAAAGCTCCCTGGGAAACATGCACAAACATGCATGATTCTTCTCCTGTGGTCACAAAAGTTTAAAGAGTGGAAGCCTTTCTATTCACAATGACCGCTGGCTGGTCCCAGGGAGCTCTGATGGCCGCATGAGCACTGTCGATCACCCCTTGCACTCTAGGGAACTCAGCGATGGCGCCGAAGGCTGCAGACTTTGTTGCCTAGCTGTCCTTGTCTGCAGGTAAGTAGATGAAATCATCGGCATACCGAATAAGGGTATTGATCACCTCTTTGATGCACCTATGGGTCGCAGATTGTGCCACATATGTCACCCATGGATTCCTGGAAGGATCCCCTAGCAACAGTCACCCTGAGGGCAACTGGCATGGGAATCCCACTGAAGCTAAGTGATTGCAGATCATGCTGCAGGCTCCTACAAATTTCTGTGACCATTACACCTGACATCCTTAGGCATCTCTGGCATTGCCTGTCTGACATTTGTGGGTAATTTGTACTTGTCCTGAGGATGCGATAATGTGCCAGTGCTAGTCTTCGATAAACCATTCCCAGATGTTCTCACCTTCCTCTTCTGCCTGTTGCTGGTGCTCAGGCATCATAAGTTGAGGGAAAAGAGCCCTCATTAGTTGCTCCCTTTTCTCTTCTTCCAGTGGTACTAGACAAATTAGATGTACGAGACCCATGTTGCTGCGGCTTTTCTGAGCAATAAATAAGCAGAGCATGGAAATTCAACCCTCTGTTGCCAGTGAGCTGAAACATCAAGGCAATGATCATCTCCCTTCTATCTGCCTTCAAATTCAGCCAGATAGAAGACACTCACGATCATTTGCGTCCTCCCACTCTCCTTCCTCTCCGCGAGTGCCCATGTGGTTTCCATTATCGTTGGAGAAAATGGTGCGAGTGGAATTCAGGGCAGGACTCCCCACCTTCCAACCTCCTCCTGCAACCTTCCAGCTTAAACCCATCATCCTTGACCCATCCAATGATACCCTTACTCTTCCATCCATTACCATTGAGCCTCTCTCCATTACCATGCAGGGTGTAATAAGAAACATAAGAAATAGGAGCAGGAGTAGGCCATTCAGCCCTTCAAGCCTGCCCTGCCATTCAGTAAGATCATGGCTGATCTGTCTCAGGCCTCAACTCCTCTTTCGGGCCTGCTCCACATAACCCTCGACTCCCCGAGATTTCGAAAATCTATCTACCTCCTCCTTAAATGCATTTAGTGACCTAGCCTCCACAACTCTCTGAGGCAGAGAATTCCAGAGATTCACCACCCTTTGAGAGAAGAAATTCCTTTGCATCTCAGTTTTAAATGTGTGACCCCTTATTCTATAACTATGTCCCCTAGTTCGAGATTCCCCCACTAGTGGAAACATATTCTCAACATCTACCCTGTTAAGCCCCCTTAGAATCTTATATTTTGATAAGATCACCTCTCATTCTTCTAAACTCCAATGAATAAAGGCCTAACTTGTTTAGCCGTTCTGGATAAGACTAGTGAACCTTTTCTGAACTGCCTCCAGTGCTAGTATATCCTTCCTTAAATACGGGGACCAAAACGGTACACAGTACTCCAAGTGTCACCTCACCAACACCCTGTACAGTTGTAACAGGACTTCCCTATTTTTAAGTTCTAACCTCCAAGCAATAAAGGTCAAAATTCCATTTGCCTTCCTAATTACTTGCTGCACCTGTATGCTAACTTTTTGTGTTTCATGTACAAGAACACCCAGATCCCTCTGTACTGCAGTATTTTGTAGTCTTTCTCCATCTAAATAATAACCTGCCTTTTTATTCTTCCTAATAAAGTGGATGACCTCACACTTTCCCACATTGAACTCCATCTGCCAAGTTTTTTCCCACTCACTTACCCCATCTATATCCCTTTGCAGATTCTTTGTGTCCTCATCACAATATGCCTTCCTACCTATTTTTGTATTGTCATCAAATTTGGATACACTACTCTCTGTCCCTTCCTCCAAGTCATTAATGTAGATAGTAAATAATTGAGGCCCTAGGACAGATCCTTGTGGCACCCCACTAGTTACATCTTTCCAACCTGAAAAAGACCATTATTCCTGACTCTCTGCCTTCTGTGTGTTAGCCAATCCTCAATCCATGCCAACACATTACCCCCAATACCCTGAGCTCTTATTTTATGCAATAATCTTTTCAATTTCAATTTTTTTATGCCATCCCTCCCCCCATTCCTATTCCTGTTACTAGCGACATGCCGACTCTTACACTTGAACCTCCTCGCATCTACCTGACCATTGTTGCCACGTCCCGTTCCCCTCCATATGAAATTGTTGATTACCCACCCATTAGTTTTGACCTTCCCCCATTTGCCCCCATTGACTGTGACCATTCCATCTGCTAGCTAATGCTCTCAATTTTCCCCACAGCTCCCCAACATTGACAGCACTCATCCCTCCCTTTAGGCCCTTGCCAAGTATCTTCGCACTGCAATGCTATAATCCACCCTGCACCGCTGCAGCCGACAACATGCAGCTACAGCATCAACAACAATCAACAACAATGAATCAACAATTCAACACCCTAAGTGCTCCACTCCACCCTCCCCTGCTCCTCCATGCACCCGAAAAGTCCCAACCTTCCTTCCCCAAGTACCCCGCCCAAGCCTTAGCCAGCTGAGAAGATTCACCTTGCTAGTGCTGAGCCTGGAGGCAAACATCGATTCCAATGTTGGCGTTAGTTCTTTGGATGAGTTAAAGAGAGAACAGCGCAGACCTGAGACTCAATTGCACAAATCCAACTGCTGCATGCCACAGTAAAACAATCGTGATCTGGGCGATACGAGAATATCACTCGCCGTTCACTTAATCTGGCAGTTAGGACTGAATTGTAACTATGTGTAGGGTAATGAATATTCATGTTATTTAAATGACTGCAAAGCTGCAGTCTGCCACCGTGCTGGGGGATACCCTGGAACGCCGCAAACCCTCCGCCGACTTAATATCTCTGACATATCCCACCATCGGAAATCTGAAAAAACGCCTCCCGTCGAATTATATCACCCCGCACGTCACCAAATCCACCGCAGGGGAGAGCATAAAATCCCCCCTAAGTATCTGAAGTTTATTTGCTTGTATTAAAATTCAAAATGGTAACAAATGTGTTTATTATTTTATGCAGTGTGTCAGAATGATCTGGAGTGCTCTGCCTGAAATTTATTCTATTCAAATGGATAAATGGAAGCAGATTTAATAGCAACTTTCAAAAGGGAATTGGATAAATACTTGAAGGAGAAAAAATTGCAAGACTGTGGGGTAAGAGCAGCAGAGTGGGGCTAATTGGATAGCTTATTCAAAGAGCCCAGGCTGTATTGGAAAAAACAATTTAATCCTCAACTTTTCAATTAAATATAAAAAATATTTTTTCTGATGTACAACTGGAGTGGTTGAGGAACAGTACAATTATTCCTAGCCTGACTGTATGAATGAAGATGGGCTTTGATGCCATTATACATTATTGGAAGTAGGAATCAATAACAGAATGAATTAACCAGGTAAATTATACTATGTTTGAGCTAGTAATTATAAACTATCACCAGTAACTATCCTTTGGGAATATCTTGTAAAAAAAGTTGCTGAGATATGCCAAATTAATGTGCAGAATTTATGATAGCTGAAAAAAATCCAATTAATGTCTAAAGATATGGGGATTATGGCCTGTAGTTACTGTGCGATTTTCAGATTTTTCTCTGTGTTGTTTTTACATCCACTCCAATCCAATCTTTTTCTTCCTTCACATCAGGAGGCATTGGAGAGATTATCTTAAGATAGTTAAGGAAATGGAAAAAATATTACTTTAAATTGCAAGATTAGTACAAGGAGACACAGCTTCAAACTTTGTAAAAGGTAAATTTAGGATTGATGCCAGGAAATTCTTCTTCACGCAAAGAGTGATCCATGTATGTAATAAACTTCCAGATAGAATAGTGGAAGCAAATACCCTGGAACCACTTAAGAAACAGTTGGATGCTGCACTGGAGATCTTACTGAATGGTTGAATTTAGATGGACCAAATGACCATTCTATATATTATGTGGTAAGATGACCTCAAATATTTATGAAACTGAACTGTGTCTCTTCAAGGAGAGTTGATCACCAGGAGATTTTCCCTAGATGTGTTTCAGTACAATCTATCCATGATCAGAAGCTGTATTGTACATGCAATATTTTGTTTCCAACTGTTTCAGTGTAAGACCTACGCATGTGTTCTGGAGAGTCACCTCATGGGATTGACAATAGACTTCAATATGGGTTTTGTATGCTTTGATGCTGCATCAAAGGTAAGATAATAAGTTTAAGTTTGCCTTTTCATTAACATTAATTTAGTTGAAAATTACCACAGTGTTCTTTCTACTCAATATTCAAGCATTGGAGGCTTTATTGAATTTGTAATGCTTTATCACAAAGCTGCCAAAAAGTTGAATCAAGGCATACTTTAATTAGATTTCCTTACAGAAAATCCTTCATGTCAGTTACTTTCCACTGCCTGGATAACTAAATTTGAATTAATGCCTTGTAGTGTACGAACTATAATAAATCTGTATTTTAAAATATATTTCATGTTCAAGCTCTCTTATGATAGAAAGTCATTTTCTTTACATTTAATTAAAGTTTGTAAAATCAGTTGTAATTCACTGCTATGTCAGATGATATGGTAAATTAATGAACATTAAGAGTGAAAGTGCCTTAACAATTTCAAATTGTTGACAATTCAAATCCATTCATATAACTTCATTTTCAAATAATGAACATAAACTAATTAGTTACTTTTCATATAACATGTAAAAATACTGACATTGTTTGTGAACCTGTCCATCTTACTCACTGAGCGTAGAGGGCTTCATTCACTTTGGTAATTAAAGTCATATGTCACTGCTGCTAGACAGACAACTCACAGGGTAGGTTTTCCTCTTGGCATTCCCCAGGCACAAAGAAAATGGAAATGGGCCAGAGGTCCATTGCACAGATCTCTGATCCCCTTATGCTGATCCTAGATTTTCTGAGGTGGTCACTGACAATGTAAGTGGGCCTGCCCCTGTAGGAGGTGAAGAGAAGATGTTCTGATTTAAATAAGATGGGAGGGAATCTTCAAGGCCCCCTGCCTCAGCACCCTCTGCCTACACTTGCTGGGTTTCTCAGAATAGGGAATCCTGAAGAAAACTAGCCCAAGGGTCACCCAGTGGTTCAGCAGGAGTCCTGGAAGTCGGCTGACAATAGTTCAGGCAAGCTGTTACATTTCCTACTGACCCGTGCAATTGATAGGCCTCAAAAGCTCTCCAGCAGCAGCCAGAGGCCCCAGTGGTGGCACGCAAGTGGGCAATGCAGCAGTCTCTTCACTTTTCACTCAAACACAAGCAATGTGATATGGATCAGTGTGAGAGTCAGAGAGGGACATGTGACTGTGAATGGTGGGCGTATTAATGAGGTTTTCTTGTGTTTGATTATTGACTCATTCATTTTTTTATACACTGTGTGGATATGGATGGTATGGAGGTGTGTCACACTTCCAGCATGCGTCTCTCATGGGCATTTGTGCCTTCACTTACCTTGGCCATCCTAGGTCATTAGAATGTTTACAGCAGGGAATAATTATTGAGGGGGTGGGTGAAGTGGTACTGACCACATCACTCTCCAAACTTCCTGAAACTTTCTTTGCTCGAGCTTTCTTTTCCTGGGTGAAAAAATCTTTCTCTTCTTGCCCTTATCCCTGTCAACAAGATCTCCAACACAGTTTCAGAAAATCTTGGGGCTTTGTTCATTGATACAACTCCAGTATTGCACCTGCCTCTATTACTGGAATTGTAACTTGAACTTTATCTCCAGCTCAGTCTGTTCGTATCTCTGTCTCTTTCTGATGGCCTCAGGAAGATCCAGGTAGTGACCCAGCAGCTTACAAGCAACAGCAGGACTTAGCCTCTGTGTTTGTTTATGTCATTTCTCTGAGGGTCCCAACAGTAGATTGGGAGAACTTCTGCAGAAATTTTGGCATATAAAAGCATTCCATTCAATTTTGAATGCAAGTGGCCATTTCTTATGTCTGAATCTATGAAGTCAGAATCAGTGGCCTATTATGTGGCATTAAATCCAAGCTCAGTTCTATCTTTACATATAATCACCTCTTCCACTGTAGATCACTGGATAGCAATTGCAATCAGGAGTCCTGGGTGATCTTTATTTGGTTCTCTTTAGCCTGGGAGAGTTAAGAACAAATGCAACTCCAGCAAAGATTAACTAATTTAAAGATGTTGCCTGGGCTGGAGCATTTCAGCTATGAAGACTGAAAAGCCTAGGGTTGTTTTCCTTAGAGCAGAGAAGGCTGAGGGGGGACATGATTGAGGTATACAAAATTATGAGGGACATTGATAGATTAGACAGGAAGAAATTTTTCCCTTAGCGGAGGGGGTCAATAACCAGGGGGCATAGATTTAAGGTAAGGGGCAGGTGATTTAGAGTGGATTTGAGGAAAAAAAATTTCACCCCGAGGGTGGTTGGAATCTGGAACGCATTGCCTGAAGAGGTGGTAGAGGGAGGAACCATCACAACATTTAAGAAGTATTTAGATGAGCACTTGAAACACCATAGCAGACAAGGCTACGGGCCAAGTGCTGGAAAATGGGATTAGAATAGGTAGGTGCTTGATGGCCAGCACAGACACGATGGGCCGAAGGGCCTGTTTCTGTGCTGTATGACTCTATGACTCTAATTTAGATGGGTTGTTTCAAGAAATAGTTGACTCTACAACCCACAAACAATAAATTTACAAGCCTGCCTCATAAGCATAATAATAATTATATCTAATGCTTCTGTGTCTAGTATATCATAAAGAAGGGAAAAAGAAGTTACATTCACACAGCTTCTTTCACATCCTCAGAGAATCCCAAATAGCTTCAAAGCCAATAAAGTACTTTTGGAGCTGTATTCACTGATGTTATGTATCCAAATACAGTAGCCAGTTTTCAAATGGCAAAGTCCCACTAGCAAAACATGAATGAATGACGAGATAATTTGTTTTGTTTTGGATCAGTGGTGCAGTTGGGGTCAAGGCACCAAGACAACCCCCTGTCATTCAAATAGCACCATTAAGTATTTTACACCCACCTGATCAGGCATGTCTGGCCTCAATTGAATGTCTCCTATGAAAAACACCTCTCACACTACAGCACTCCCCCAGCACTGCCAAGTTTCAACTTCGGCTTTGTGATCAAGTCGTAGGAGTGGGGCTTGATCACACAATTTATTTCCCGTCAAGTCACATACCATCCTGGCCTTTATTGCTAGGGGGTTAGAGTTTAAAAATAGGGAAGTCTTATTACAACTGTACAGGGTGTTGGTGAGGCCACACTTGGAGTACTGCAGACAGTTTTGATCCCCGTATTTCAGGAAGCATATACTAACATTGAAGGCAGTTCAGAAAAGGCTCATTAGGCTGATTCCTGGGATGAAGGGGTTGTATTATCAAGAACGGCTAAACAGGTTAGGCCTCTATTAATTGGAGTTCAGAAGAATGAGAGGTGATCTTATTGAAACATATAAGATTCTAAGGGGGCTTGACAGGGTAGATGTTGAGAATCTTTTCCACTGGTGGGGGAATCTCAAACTAGGAAACATAGTTACAGAATAAGGGGTCACATATTTAAAACTGAGATGCGAAGGAATTTCTTCTCTCAGAGGATGCTGAATCTCTGGAATTCTCTACCTCAGAGAGTTGTGGCGGCCAGGTCACTAATTGTATTTAAGGAGGAGGTAGATAGATTTTTGAAATCTCGGGGAGTCGAGGGTTAGGCAGAGCAGGGCCAAAAGAGGATTTGAGGCCTGGGACAGATCAGCCATGATCTTATTGAATGGCAGGGCAGGCTCGAGGGGCTGAATGGCCTACTCCTGCTCCTACTTCTTGTGTTCTGACTTGAAACTATATTGCTGTCCCTTCACTGCCACTGGATCAAAATCCTGGAACTCCCTCCTTGACAGCACTGTGGCTGTACCTACACCACATAGACTGCAGCGGTTCAAGAGGCAGCTTGCCACCACCTTCTCTGGGGAAATACGGCAAGGGCAGTAAGTCCTGGCCTTGCCAGTGATGCTCACATCCCATGAACGAATGAAAAAAAGTTACACAAAGTGAATTTAACAATGTGACAAATGATTCACCCATCACCCCTGTGTTTGTTGACTTACACTGGCTCCTGGTCCGGCAGTGCCTCAAATGTAAAACTCTCACCCTTGTTTTCAATCCCTCTATGGCCTTGCCCCTCCCTATCTCTGTTATCTCCTCCAGCCCTACAACTTCCAAGATGTTCAGCACCATTCGTGACTCCTCAGATACTGAAGCAGTCCGTATAGAAATGCAGCAAGACCTAGACAATATCCAGGCTTGGGCTGATAAGTGGCAAGTAACATTCGCGCCACACAAGTGCCAGGCAATGACCATCTCCAACAAGAGAGAATCTAACCCTCTCCCCCTGACATTCAACGGCATTACCATCGCTGAATCCCCCACTATCAACATTCCAGGGGCTACCATTGACCAGAAACTGAACTGGAGTAGCCATATAAATACCATGGCTACAAGAGCAGGTCAGAGGCTAGGAATCCTGCGGTGAGTAACTCACCTCCTGACTCACCAAAGCCTGTCCACCATCTACAAGACACAAGTCAGGAGTGTGATGGAATACTCGCCACTTGCCTGGATGGGTGCAGCTCCAACAACACTCAAGAAGCTCGACACCATCCAGGATAAAGCAGCCCGCTTGATTGGCACCCCATCTACAAACATTCACTCCCTCCACCACCAACGCACAGTGGCAGCAGTGTGTACCATCTACAAGATGCACTGCAGCAACGCACCAAGCTCCTTAGACAGCACCTTCCAAACCTGCGACCTCTACCAACTCGAAGGACAAGGGCAGCAAATACATGGGAACACCACCACCTGCAAGTTCCCCTCCAACTCACCCACCATCCTGACTTGGAACTATATCGCCGTTCCTTCACTGTCGCTGGGTCAAAATCCTGGAACTCCCTTCCTAACAGCACTGTGGGTATACTGTTCCCAAATGGACTGCAGCGGTTCAAGAAGGCAACTCACCACCACTTTCTCAAGGGAAATTAGGGATGGGTAATAAATGCTGGCCTGGCCAGTGATGCCTACATCCCATGAATGAATAAAAAAAAAGATATCTGTGATCCTCCAATTCTGGCCACTTGAGCATCCCCAATTTTAATCACTCCACAATTGACGGCTGTGCCTTCACCTGCCAAGGTTCTAAGCTCTAGAATTCCCTCCCTAAAACTCTCCACCTATCTATCCCTCTTTCCGCCTTTGAGACACTCCTTAAAATTTATCTCTTTGACCATCTGGTCAACTGCCTGAATATCTCCTTACGTGGCTTGGTGTCAAATTTTGCTTAATAGCGCTCCTGTGAAGTGCCTTGGGACATTTTACTACATTAAATATGCTATATAAATACAAGTTGCTATTGTTAAGTTTCTAGTAATGAATGGATGGATCATTTTACAATCATTAAATACATTTATAATGACGAGATATAAATACAAATAAATAGTTATTTAGTACTGTGCAAAAAGGCATTTGTGTGCATTTGCCTTTTGCTAGTAACAGCTTCATTACTAAAAAAAGGATTAATACTATGGGATTTACAAGAAAACCTGGAAACATTTTGCCATGGATTTGATGGAATCACACCCCAAAATACCATGAAGCATTTTTTCCCTTATAGAGCTCTTTGTAAATCAGTTGAGGGGAGGCAGTGGCATAGTGGTAATGTCACTGGACTAGAAATCGTGTGACATTGATCACAAGACGTGGGAGTCAGTTGCCAGCATTCGCCAGAGCTGGCGGGCAGCCATAAAGACAGGGCTAAATTGTGGCGAGTCGAAGAGATTTAGTAGTTGGCAGGAAAAAAGATAGAGGCGCAAGGGGAGAGCCAACTGTGCAACAGCCCCAACAAACAAATTTCTCTGCAGCACCTGTGGAAGAGCCTGTCACTCCAGAATTGGCCTTTATAGCCACTCCAGGCGCTGCTTCACAAACCACTGACCACCTCCAGGCGCGTATCCATTGTCTCTCGAGATAAGGAGGCCCAAAAGAAGTAATCCAGAGGCCAGGCTAATGCTCTGGGGAAATGGGTTCGAATTGCACCAAGGCAGATGGTGAAATTTGAATTCAATTAATAAATCTGGAATTAAAAGCTAGTCTAATGATGACTATGAAACCATTGTTGATTGTTGTAAAAACCCATCTGGTTCACTAACATCCTTTAGGGAAGGGAAATCCTCACCTGGTCTGGCCTACATGTGACTCCAGACCCACAGCAAAGTGGTTGACTCTTAAAATACCCTCTGAAATGGCCTAGCAAGCCACTCAGTTCAAGGGCAATTAAGGATGGGCAATAAATGCTAGTAATGCCCACATCCCACAAACAAATAAAAAAAAAGTTACTGACGTTTCATTATGAGTGATTCTCCAAGATTGAAAAATAGCTCCCGTGTCATGGCTTGGTGTAAAACAGAAAGAGCTCAATCAATGAAATATCAAATGTGTCAGTTCAAAAGTGCAATGAATGAAAGGATGTATTTTGCAATATAGAGGTGGAGAAAGAAGTCAATTAATGAAAGGTTCAGTTTTCCAATGTCGAACAAAGATCAGTAAAGCAAGAACTCAACCTGTATGCTCAGAGTCTGCGTAAGGAATGAGCGAATGAAGAGTGAAGAAGATAATCACGGTGATTTCTGTTGACTCTCCTGCCAGTTATTGCATGTTTGATTGAAGATTAATCTTTCTGCTAAGTAAATAATGCAGTCACAAAATTGAGGTATGCTACAAAATAAAATGTCAGCATTGTATCACCCAACAACCTCTTTGCCATTGACTTTTTCTTCACATGCTTTTACAGGCTGTTCTCTGGAGATACAAATTTTCACAGCTGAAAGGTTCTTCAGATGATGGGAAGAGCAAGATTAAGTTTTTATTCCAGAACATCGACACTAAACAAATTGAAGCAAAGGTAATGTAGTGTGAAACTGGTGTCAGACCAGACACATCTGTGCTAATGGTATTTAAAAAAATATGGTGCATTTATATTTTTTGTGGCAATGGAATATTTTCATCAAACTGAAAATAAGGCAGGGTAACTGTCCACTTCAATCAACAGATTGAAAAAAAATGAGGTGAATGATTGAACTATCCCACGAGAACATTCACCTGAAAAGTGCATATGTTATTCAATTTGATACTTCAGCATTCTCCAGAGAAGTAATTACAATGCCTGTGTTTTCAGCTGGAGAATGGACTATTGAGGTCCCCAGACAGCATGTCACATGAATCCCCCCTGTGCACCATTAATCTAAAATTTCATCAGATTGGCTTCTGGAAATCAGACCACTGACATGTGACACAAATTGAAGACATTATGTGCAGTAGTACTGTAGAGTTTCCATGGGGAAGGTATATATTTTTTTAAAACTCTGTAATGTGGATTTTGCCCAAGTGTGTTGAGAAAGCAGTTTTTTTACAATGGAACTTTGACCAACAAAAAACAACCGTGCATGTGAAATTCCATTAAGAACAGCTAGAGGTAGATGTTCACTCCAGGTATCAGGACTGGATTCAGAACCAGGCCAGGTCCCAGAGGTGACTATGTTCTGACTAGAGAAGAGGCAGATTGAGCTCCAAAGTTAAAGTTGCACTTGCTGACATACCCATCTTTAATCTATACAATTCCTGAACTCTGGCATTGTTTGGATCTTTTAGTTTTCTTGATGTGGAAACATCATAAATACTCAAAAACTGCGAAGCAATCCACATTGGAGAATGTTGGTGAACATGCTCTGATTTTATACCATGTGAATATATATGGTTAATCCATGCATCACCAGTCACTTTCAGGACCAGCCCTTTTTTTGTAACATTTCATGGACTCTGTGATGCTGAAACATTTTCCAGTGTTATGGTAAGAATAGTACTAGAATGTCAGGAATACTTTTTATTTCTATAATATCAATTTCTATCAATAAAATACAATCTTTAAGATTCATAAATGAAGGCAAAATAGTTTTTAAAAGTTTATTTCTGTCATAATTGCCTTTCCCAGTTTTCCCTCTTTCTCTTTTATTAAACACTATTTTAATTTTAATTTTCTAACCCCAACCAAGAGAATTGCAGTTTTATCTGGTTTCATGATAGGAGCAACTAGTCAAACCTATGGCAACCTTTACCAACCAGCATAAGGGCCTAATTATCTCATTGGTAGCCCAAGGCAGTATGCAAAATTAACATAATGGAGAGGGTTGAATGAAGTAGTGCAGTTAATATTGTGTATATGGACTTTCAAAAGACATTTGATAATGTGTTGCAAAATAAAAGGACTTCAAGCCATCGAAGGAAACACTAGGAAAGGTGAACAAAAGCTTAATCAAAGAGGTGGGCTTTACAGCACGCCTTAAAGGAGAAGAGTGAGATAGTGAGGTGGAATATTTTAATGAAGAAATTCCACAGTGTGGGCTTTAGGTGACTGAAGGCATAGCTGCCAATGGTGGGATAAACAGAGACGATGCGCAGGAGGCCTGAATCAGAGGAACGGAGTATTCAGTGGAGGAGGTGGCGGTAGGTGTGTGGAGGCAGAGGCTGAAATAGGTAATGTGACAGAGGTGTAATTACGTAGTCTTTGTGATGGAGAAATGCCTATACCCTAACCCATACCAAATCTCGCTCAACTATCTCCCCTGCCTTTGCTGACCTGCGTTGGCTCCCTATCCCCCACTGCCTCAAATTTAAAATATAATCCTTGTGTTTAAATCCTTTCCTGACCTCACCCCTCCCGATCTCTGGAATCTGCTCCATCCAAGATCTCTGCATTTCCAAATTCTTTTGTGCATTCCAAAATCTTTCTTTGACCCCTTTATCTCTTTTAAGGCACTCCTTAAAATCCACCTCCAGTCAAGCTTTTAGTAATGCCTTCTAATGGCTCCTTCTTTGCCTTAGTGCTGATTTTTGTTTAATTAGGATTCTGTAAAGTACCTTGGAATGTTTTCCTACATGAAAGTGTAGATGAACAGAGAGATCTTGGTGTCCAGGTGCATAAATCCCTGAAGGTTGCTACCCAGGTTAATAGGGCTGTTAAGAAGGCATATGGTGTGTTAGCTTTTATTAGTAGGGGGATCGAGTTTCGGAGCCACGAGGTCATGCTGCAGCTGTACAAAGCTCTGGTGAGACCACACCTGGAGTATTGCGTGCAGTTCTGGTCACCGCATTATCGGAAGGATGTGGAAGCTATGGAAAGGGTGCAGAGGAGATTTACTAGGATGTTGCCTGGTATGGAGGGAAGGTCTTACGAGGAAAGGCTGAGGGACTTGAGGTTGCTTTCGTTGGAGAGGAGGAGGAGGAGAGGTGACTTAATAGAGACATATAAGATAATCAGAGGGTTAGATAGGGTGGATAGTGAGAGTCTTTTTCATCGGATGGTGATGGCAAACACAAGGGGACATAGCTTTAAGTTGAGGGGTGATAGATATAGGACAGATGTCAGAGGTAGTTTCTTTACTCAGAGAGTAGTAGGGGCATGGAACGCCCTGCCTGCAGCAGTAGTAGACTCGCCAACTTTAAGGGCATTTAAGTGGTCATTGGATAGACATATGGATGAAAATGGAATAGTGTAGGTCAGATGGTTTCACAGGTCGGCGCAACATCGAGGGCCGAAGGGCCTGTACTGCGCTGTAATGTTCTAATTCTAATTCTAATTCTAAAGGTGTTATGTAAATGTGAACTGCTATTGTTGTAGTATTGTTAGTTTTCCATATGTGGATGCGGTTATCAGTGTGCAATCACTGGAAGGGTATATGGATCAGTGTACATTTTTATTGTGACCTTTGAACTTAAAGAAGGAAATGGCAAATGCCCTTGCTCTTTCTAAGGAGCAGCTCTCCAGTTCCAACTGGCCCGACAAGAAAAGTAAAAAAAAGACTTAGCCTCTTCTGGCCCCAACTCCTCTTCCCATTACGTTAGCCTAGTGGGAAAGCCATAACCACTCAACCAGATGCTTGTAATAGCAATCAGGCCCCGATAATGTCAAGCTTTCTCAATTGCATATTTAAAGAAGGAACCCATCGGTTTGTCCACGTGTCCTTCTCGCCAGCTCAGAAGAGCAGATTAAAATTGTAACCTGTGGGATCATGAGGGGTGTAGGTTAATGAGTCTCACGAGCAATTTTAACTGCCTATCTGGTGTCTTCTAGGAAGACAGGGTTAAAATTAACCCTTTTAGTTTCAGTTTAAAGAGAAACTGCAATGCTATGGCTAAATTTTACCAGCCCCTTCCGCACCCCCCCCCCCACCCCACCCCCCCGCGATGTCGGGGGTTGTGGCAGGGGGGCCTGGAAAAGACGTCTGGGAGAGGCCCACCACGAGCTTCGACACGGAAGGCCTCGCCCCATTTTACCTGCGCAGTCGCACCGGATGCCGTTGCCAGAGAAAGAGCACCAGCCCTCTCTACGTCATCGGGGGTAGACTGTCTGTCCCCACTATGTTAATGAGCCGTCGCGCGAAATATCGCAGTGGCTCCGCACTGCACGTCACGAGCATGTACACTTGAAGCTCGCCGCCGTATAAAAGTTCAGCCCTAGGTTTCTATATATATGTTTTCTCCCCCTCTTTGTTTTGATTGCAGGAGCTGGAATTTTCGAACCTTTTTGCAGTACTGCACTGTATACACTCCTTCTTTGCTGCCAAAGTTGCTTGCATGGATCCTCTCTATGTTGGAAGTCAGCCTAATGTTGGGAAGACCAAGTACAGCAACTGACAGACTCCTTTCTATCCAGTTTGAAAGATTCGTTGCTGCTCTGCTGAAGATAAATATTTAACGTGGCACAGCCATGAGGGATTCCTATACAAGACTTCCAGTTGAGGAGAAAAGCTGTCAGCTTGCATTCATCTCCTGTGCCATAAGTTGCAAACAGTCACTGAATGAGTTGAACTGAAATCTCAAGAGTTTTGCAGATATGGCAGCTTTTTCTCATTTTTGTACAGTGCTGAAGTTTCCTCATGGACTGCAACTGAATATCATCATGAGATACTTCCTGAGTGAGGGGAGTCACTGATGAACTTAATGTACAAAAGATTTCTTATTGGAAGTATCTCTGCAAAAGCACCCCTGCAATTAAATGTACTCGTAGTTTTCCAAAGATGGAAATTTTTATGAATTCACAAGACATTTCAGTGTTATAGATAGAAGCTTTATCCAAGATAATAGTGATAAGGAATATGATGATTAGGAATTAAGGATTCGAATGGGCAAAGCAGATCATTTTTATGTGAAATAATTTTTGTAGTGTAAATGCCCTTATTTTTACAATAAGCCTTGAGTGTTTACTGTTTCCATGTTAAGTCTCTGAATGACAAAAATCTGAACTCATGAGCAACATAATAAGAATTAATTCAATGTGATAGACAAAAATAACAATAATAATTTATTCTTCTGTGAACCATTTACACAAGCTGCTAAGACTGAGCTAGCATCTTTATTATCACCATCATTAGCTAAAGTATAATGTCAATTTAATTCCTTAAGAAATATACCTGTAAATTCCATATTTATCTGTACATTTTGAAGTACAACCATTATGATAAAAACTGCTGGTGGAATTTTAACAATATATGAACTAGTTTTTTTTAACTCAATAATAATCATAATAAATGAACATCCAAAATGTCTTTAAAAATCCTGCAAACAATTGATTGAAATTATTCTTGGTGAAATTTGCATAAACTGATACACTTTTGTTAGAATTTCAGGCACAGAAATTTCAGATTCATAAATGTGCTAACATTACATAATGTGATTCCACAATATAAATGGACAACATTAGTGACATTTTTTATATGGGTTCTGTTAATCCTCTAAGCATGCAAGGGTTGATTTCACAAATTGTCATACATGCTGAGATATCGCCTGCTATGAACATTATCTTGGAAAATCACAGCAGTGAACCGGTACCTCACCAGGTGATAGCGCTTGGAAATTCTACCCTATAATGTGCAAAATGGGGTGTTTCAAATTATTTTGAATTTTTTGCTGCTCTGTTATTGGCTATTTCTTTGAATTATTTGTTTATGTGTCCCCCTTGTTCTGCTGTAATGAATACTATTTCCAGTAAATACCTACTGCATTTTTAGAAAGATCAGCTGAATCATTTCCTTGTATCTCCATTAATCTATTGCCATTGACCGTCATATTTTCCATATTATGTACATTTCTTACTTTTTGTATGGCTGAATCAATTCTGAGGTAGTTAAAGGTCAAAATCTAAAGCATACAAACCCGATATCAAAACTAAGATATTCGGCTGAATTTTAAGAGCCCGCCGCCGCTCCTGGCGGCGAGCTCGAAAATGGCGGCCCGCATGCGCGATCTCCTGCATGGCAGTTCATTTGCATGCATGGGTCGGCCCCAGCGATGGTAAGAAGAGGTCCTCCCGCCTGATCAAGTAAGCCTGGATGGTGATTGCAGAGGAGGTAAGCTACCCATGGGGTCAGCCGCCGAGACTGGGTCCAGTGCTGCAAGAGGTTGAACGATCTCATGCGCTCGGCAAATGTAAGTGGCACTTTGTTGTACAGCTCCATTTGACCTGGGTGTCCCCACACAGAGTGGCACATGGGTATCACTGCCATGTCAAACACAGGGAGGTCAGGCGGGGAAGATTGATGCCACATGACTGGCTGCAGGTGTGAAAGAATTCACCCTTGTTTGCACCTCAGAGCATGGCACCTACATGACAGGCTGAGTCCGTATTACAGACTGAGTTTCCCCCCATCTTTGGTCTTAGCACCCCTGTTGTGATTTGCGTCATGTTGTTGTTTGACAATGTTCAACATCTACATCCTTGCTCTTCCAGGTGAAGAGGGTCCACAATGCAAGGGAGGTCTCCAGGACCTGTGGATGGGTGTCAGACATTAGACCGCTAACACAGGTTGAGGAGGAGACCCTGGAGCTAGCAGGCAGCCAGGGAGGATGTGGCGTTTCGGACGTGGAGCTTGGATGAACATACAGCTCTTTGACAAACACAATGATTGCTCATAACATTTCATTTTTGGAGACAATGCTGTCATAATCGTGACATGTGCACCATTAAACCTAAATGTGTGCTCTTTGCACTGTATCTTGCAGGGCGATGCTCCAAGTTGGCATTGGAGGCTCTGGAGACTTCCAGCACCCCTGAGGAAGAGACAACCTCAGAGGACGCAGCATCCTATGATTCTCCCGCACCTTCCACCTGCACAAATACACTCACCTTGGTGGGAATCCATTCGGCTTTTGAGTCACAAGCTGGTGAGAGCACCGCACATGTGCCTGAACAGCTGGTTGAGGCTGAGAAAGGAAACGCCTCTGACAATCGGAGGACTGGCCCATGCTGAGCCCCAGGCTGATGATGATTCTCTGGTGGCGACAGCACAGCACATGCTGGAGTTGCAGGGAGAGGTAAGGCAACATCTGGTGGAGACGCCACATCCCATGCGCAGCCTTGAGCAGATGATGGGGGAGTCCATCCAGGCCATGACAACTGATGTGTCCTAGGCATGTGAGCGCATGGCTTCCTCCATTGAGAGGTTGGCGACCCTCACTGCACAGATGCAGTCTCATGGGCAATGGCTCAGTTTAGTTTAGTTTAGTTTAGAGATACAGCACTGAAACAGGCCCTTCGGCCCACCGAGTCTGTGCCGACCAACAACCACCCATTTATACTAATCCTACACTAATTCCATATTCCTACCACATCCCCACCTCTCTCTATATTTCCCTACCTATACTAGGGGCAATTTATAATTGCCAATTAACCTATCAACCTGCAAGTCTTTTGGCATGTGGGAGGAAACCGGAGCACCTGGAGGAAACCCACGCAGACACAGGGAGAACTTGCAAACTCCACACAGGCAGTACCCAGAATTGAACCCGGGTCGCTGGAGCTGTGAGGCTGCGGTGCTAACCACTGCGCCACTGTGCCGCCTAAACTACCAGTCTTCCCATGGTGGAGACACAGATGTCACAGATGCAGAATACTGCAGAGCAGATGAAGGACAATGGGGAGCATATAGTGCAATTCAGGGATTGCAGAAGCGCTCAGCAATAAGGCATTGTTGTGCATCCCTTGCTCACTGCTCGCCATGTATGCACTGCATCGATGCTTTCCGTCCTCCCATGCACATATGCTGTTGCAAGCCGTCTGTGTCCTCATCATCCAAGGATGTCTCCTGCTCCTGTCTCTCATCATCCTACAAGGCCTCCCCACTCTGTCGTGTGTAGTTATGCAGAGCACAGCATACAGCAACAATGCGCGCAAACTTTCTGGTGCGTACTGTAGGGCCCCACCTGATCTATCCAGGCAGCAGAAATGCATCTTCAGAATGCCGATGGCCTGCTTGAATGTATCTCATGTCGAGCTGTTCCAGGCATTGTATCTCTCTTTTGCATCGCTGGTGGGGTTTCTCACCGACGTCAGGAGCCATGTCTGCAAGAATCCACACCAGATCTGAGCCGGTGCATTGAAGAGCAGCAGCACCTGAGACTGGTGCAGGATGAAGGAGACGTGGCAGTTGCCTGAAAAATGGGCACATAGTTGCATGAAACGCTTCCTGTGGTCATATACTAGCTGCATGTTGATCGAGGTGAAGCCCTTTCTATTTAGGTATTCAGCTAGTTGTCTGACTGGAGCCTTGATGGCCACATGCTTGCAGTCTATGACCCCTTGCACCTGTGGGAATCCCACAATGGACCCAAATCCGAGGACCTCTGGGCCTGACTCTCAGTGTCCGTCCTGAAGCGCACATAGTCATCAGCCCTCCTGTACGAGGCATCGGTGACCTCCATGATACAGCGGTGTACTGCTGACTGTGAAACCCCACACATGTCGCCGGTGGATCCCTGGAATGATGCAGAGACGTAGAAGTTAAGAGCCACAGTCACTTTGAGGGCCACAGGCATAGGGTGTCCAGCAAAGCCCATCGGCTGCAGGTCATCATTCAGCAGTGCCGAGAGATGTGACACTGCCTCTCTGGACATCCGCAGTTGCCTCTGATACTGGTGTTCCAACATCTGCAGGTATGTCATGCTAGCCCTGTAGAATGCGCCTTCGTGGCTGCTGCTGCTGCTCATGTCTGGGAGTTTCCATGTGGGCTGTGCCTGCCTCGTGGCTCCTCACAGCATGTGGATCCAGAAAGAGAAGGTGGACCATCCCCATCTCTATGGAGGTGAACTCAGTTCCTTCAGTAGGTCAATGGCACCTATCAGGGCAGAGAGTGAGGTGAATTGGTGCTTCAGCTGCCTTCCAGCGTCACTTGTATGATATGGCATGACATTGTCCGTATTAGCTTTAAATAAGAGTGGGCCAGCATGAGGCACAGTCATATTATTGAAGTTGCCTGGATTAGCGCACCGGTGATATGACCTTAAGCCGGCTACCATTTGTGGCTTTCATCCTACATAAGGGAGTCAAGGACTGCCATTGTTCCCCCCTTTCCCAAGCATTCAAGAGTGCAGAGTGGCCTCCTTTATGGAACAAGGGTATGGGGTACCTCCCTTCAAAACCGCAGAGTTCAGACCCCCTTCACAACACACATCCTTCACAGCCTCCAAGGACTGACACCTAAGTGCTGCCGGCTTTTCACGGACATGAAAGTGAAGGTACACAAGTGCCACACGTCTAGCTGAAGATCATGAACTGATGGCTGAATCGTAGCGGCATACATAGTAATGTATGGTAAGTGGCTCTTTGCCTTTTCAAATCCGGGTCCCGTCACCGAGCAGCTGGGGAGCCACCACGGAGCCTCGCCACCGCCAGGAGGACTGGGCCGAGCCCCCCTGGAGTTGAGCTCCATGGCAGGCCTCTGCCGCAACCATCTTCTGGCACCGCCCCCCACCATGGAGCCCGACGTCGTGGGCTTGGTAAAATCCAGCCCATTATATATACCTCTTAAAGATATCTCCACAACCATTATTACTATTGCAGATCATTGCCACATATGTGAGAGAAACATTTTTACTTTCATCTCGCAAGATCACTGGGAGAATCAGTTGATATTCACTAACCTGCAGAGCTGTGTTTGGTCCAGATTGCTTCCCTCAGACAGCAGCTACAATCTCTCATCTTTCCATTTCAGTTTTTTTTATGTGCCACACAACAATTCAAGTGTTTCCACTCTTTGAGAATGGCTTAAACTAAGCCTCCCATCATGTCTTTCTACTTTCACCTAATTACTGCAGTGTAAATAGAATCCACTTACTCTGAAAGTATTTGCCCTTGTTTTTGTGAACCTCAGCAACATTTTCCTGGGCAGTTCATGCTGAATCTAATTTATTTATTATGCCTTCACTGCCACTGGGTTAATCTTATGAACCACAAGAGATGTATGAGATCATTGTACTTGACATTTTATACCCAAAAGGGATTAAACTATCATGTATTAGGTTTATTGGTTCAGCATTTTGATAATTTCACGAGGATGTTTGTGTAAAATGCTCTTTTATTCTTAGAAAATATTATGTGACTTCTGTTCCCATTTTCTTTGTATATTCATGTTTGTTATTTAACTGAAAAGCAGTGCTTTGTTAACTGTTATTTTTGTTCTATTATTGAATTCACAGTGTTCAGATAGCATTGAACAAACCTGATATAATAGTTATATTGTAAAGCCCATTGCAGTTAATGGACACATGAGCTCATCAATCAATAAGCTGAGTGCAACATTAATTATATTGGCTTTCAGAACACAAACTGACTTTGATGCTGTACTGATTTTTGGTCAGAAGAGTAAGGAACCTTTCAAGCTATTGTCAGAAGAATGAATCTTAATTCATTTAGAATGGAATAGGATTATGATATTTTGCCAGATTTTGTAAATCGTCGTATTTTTCAATAGTGTCACATGTCAGATCTTAATGCCAGGCTCTGGATATCTGTACCAAGCCAGACTGAGGAGATGTGGACTATTGTAACCTGATTCTGTGATTGTATAAAGAGGATGTACACTTGTATATTTCCAGAGTGCACTGTAAGCACTCAAGCAATAATTTTATACTACACTAGTTCAGCTTAGCCCAAGCTTACTTGGATATTCTGCTTTATAATTTTTAAGAAAACCTCTGAGCTATGGATTTGAATCATGCAAAAACACAAGTTTTTAAAAATTAATTTGTGGGATTTGGGCGTCGCTGGCCAGGCCAGCATTTATTACCCATCCCTAATTGCCCTTGAGAAGGTGGTGGTGAGCTGCCTTCTTGATACGCTGCAGTCCATGTGGGGTAGGTACACCCTCAGTGCTGTTAGGAAGGGAGTTCCAGGATTTTGAACCAGCGACAGTGAAGGAACGGCGATATAGTTCCAAGTCAGGATGGTGTGTGACTTGGAGGGGAACTTGCAGGTGGTGATGTTCCCATGCATTTGCTGCCCTTGTCCTTCTAGTTGGTGGAAGTCGCAGGTTTGGAAGGTGCTGTCTAAGGAGCCTTGGTGCATTGCTGCAGTGCATCTTGTAGATGGTACACACTGCTGCCACTGTGCGTCGGTGGTGGAGGGAGTGAATGTTTGTAGATGGGGTGCCAATCAAGCGGGCTGATTTGATTGGTGTCGAACTTCTTGAGTGTTGTTGGAGCTGCACCCATCCAGGCAAGTAGAGAGTATTCCATCACACTCCTGATTTGTGCCTTGTAGATGGTGGACAGGCTTTGAGGAGTCAGGTGGTGCGTTACTCACCGCAGAATTCCTAGCCTCTGACCTGCTGTTGTAGCTGTGGTATTTATATGGCTACTCCAGTTCAGTTTCTGGTCAATGGTAGCCCCTAGGATGTTGATAGCATCCATTAAATGTCAAGGGGAGATGGTTAGATTCTCTCTTGTTGGAGATGGACATTGCCTGGCACTTGTGTGGTGCGAATGTTACTTGCCACTTAGCAGCCCAAGCCTGGATATTGTCCAGGTCTTGCTGCATTTCTACATGGACTGCTTCAGTATCTGAGGAGTCGCGAATGGTGCTGAACATTGTGCAATCATCAGCGAACATCCCCACTTCTGACCTTATGTTTGAAGAAAGGTCATTGATGAAGCAGCTGAAGATGGTAGGGCCTAGGACACTACCCTGAGGAACTCCTGCAGTGATATCCTGGAGCTCAGATGATTGACCTCCAACAACCACAACCATCTTCCTTTGCGCTAGGTATGACTCCAGCCAGCGGAAGGTTTTCCCCGATTCCCATTGACCTTAGTTTTGCGAGGGCTCCTTGATGCCATACTCGGTCAAATGCTGCCTTGATGTCAAGGGCAGTTACTCTCACCTCACCTCTTGAGTTCAGCTCTTTTGTCCATGTTTGAACCAAGGCTGTAATGAGGTCAGGAGCAGAGTGGCCCTGGCAGAACCCAAACTGAGCTTCACTGAGCAGGTTATTGCTAAGCAAGTGCTGCTTGATAGCACTGTCGATGACACCTTCCATCACTTTACTGATGATTAAGAGTAGACTGATGGGGCGGTAATTGGCCGGGTTGGACTTGTCCTGCTTTTTGTGTACAGGACATACCTGAACAATTTTCCACATTGCAGGGTAGATGCCAGTGTTGTAGCTGTACCGGAATAGCTTGGCTAGGGGCGCGGCAGGTTCTGGAGCACGTCTTCAGTACTATTGCTGGAATATTGTCAGGGTCCATAGTCTTTGCAGTATCCAGTGCCTTCATTCGTTTCTTGATATCACGCGGAGTGAATCGAATTGGCTGAAGTCTGGCATCTGTGATGCTGGGGACTTCAGGAGGAGGCCGAGATGGATCATCAATTCGGCACTTCTGGCTGAAGATTGTTGCAAATGCTTCAGCCTTATCTTTCGCACTGATGGGCTGGGCTCCCCCATCATTGAGGATGGGAATATTTGTGGAGCCACCTCCTCCAGTTAGTTGTTTAAGTGTCCACAACCATTCACGGCTTGATATGGCAGGACTGCAGAGCTTAGATCTGATCCGTTGGTTATGGGATCGCTTAGCTCTGTCTGTCGCATGCTGCTTACGCAGTTTGGCACGCAGCTAGTCCTGTGTTGTAGCTTCACCAGGTTGATACCTCATTTTGAGGTATGCCTGGTGCTGCTCCTGCCATGCCTTCCTGCACTCTTCATTAAACCAGGGTTGGTCTCCTGGCTTGATGGTAATTGTAGAGTGGGGGATATGCTGGGCCATGAGGTTGCAGATTATGGCTGAGTACAATTCTGCTGCTGCTGATGGCCCACAGCGTCTCATGGATGCCCAGTTTTGCATTGCTAGATCTGTTTGAAATCTATCCCATTTAGCACGGTGGTAGTGGTCACACAACACGATGGGGGGTATCCTTAATGTGAAGGCGGGACTTCATCTCCACAAGGGCTGTGCGGTTGTCACCTACCAACACTGTCATGGACAGCTGCATCTGCGGCAGGCAGATTGCTGATGACGAGGTCAAGTATGTTTTCCCCTCTTGTTGGCTCCCTCACCACCTGCCACATACCCAGTCTAGCAGATATGTCCTTTCTGACTCGGCCAGCTCAGTCAGTAGTGGTGCTACCGAGCCACTCTTGGTGATGGACATTGAAGTCCCCCACCCAGAGTACATTCTGTGCCCTCGCCACCCTCAGTGCTTCCTCCAAGTTCTGTTCAACATGGAGGAGTTCTGACTTATCAGCTGAGGGAGGGCAGTGAAGGCAGATTGGAGGAGACAGAAGGAGAAGAGAGAAGGGGAGATGTGAGAAGAGGAGATAGGAGGGGAAAGGGTATGGCTGGGGGGGAACTCTGGAATTGGAGTAGAAAAGAGGGAGGAGACCGCAGGGGCAAGCACCAAACAGGAAGGGGAGGCAAAAGATGGGAGGAACAAAAAAGATATGTCAGATGGAGAGAGGAGAGGAGGAGGTGATGAAGGAAGAGGATGGGAAAGTGGAGCATGGGGGTAAGATGAGATAGGGTAGAGGAGAGGGAGAGGTAGGCAGAGGAAGGAGTTGGGGTGGAGAGAGAGGCACATACAACAGGGAGCCTTGGATCATATTGCAATTCACAGGGAGGGAAATTGTGTGGGTAATTTTCTCCTCAGTGGGGGCCCTAACCAGGTTTCTTGTCCATTGGTGGGGGAGGGGGGGACGGTGGGGGACGGGGGGGGGGGGGGGGGAGGTGTGCGGTGGGTGGTAGGGAGGGAGATGGAGTGGGAAAGGAAAGGAATCCTCTTCAGAGGACTGTGGGTCATTTTCTCACCAGCATAGATGAGGGGGTGTGGGGTTTTCATGGTCTATTCTATTTTCTGCTCAAAAGTTGGAGGAGGAGAACTTGGTGGCTTTTTTAACATTATCAATGGAAGATAGGGGAGCAGGGTGAATGAGAGACGAAGACTACTTTCTGCTCAGTGAGACAGGAGCTGTTACGACCAGGTGGTAAGGGGTTCCCTCCTAGCCTTTGCCTGGCTTAACCGTAACAGGGTTTAATTTTAAAAACACCCTGTTTTAGATCCCCCCCTCAGTGAATCCTTGTTCACCGCTTTCCAATTGCAAGGCAAAGAAATCAAATCAGACAGGTTTTCTTAGATTTAAACAAGAAAGGTAGAAGTTTGTTAATCTTAAACTCTAATCCCGTTAAAGGCCACGATTGCGCGACGTGACCATGCTAGCAAGCATACGCAATAAACATACACACAGATAGAGACAGCAAAAGTAGAAAGAATAAAGGGGAAAGGTTTGAGGCAATATCTGTTAGTTATTTATGGTCCTTTGAGTTCAATGTGGAGTCTTTGGTTGCCTGTAAGTCTTGCTGTTCTTTAGGGCCCAGTGCACGCTTTAACTTGTTTCGATGTAGGAGTCTTTTCTCTCTTGAGGTTTACGTATCTTCATTGGGTCCGGAGGCTTGTGAGAAAGCGAGAGAGAGCCAACCAGGAGAGAGGCTCTCTTGTTCCAGGTTCAGTTACAACCTACCGTCTGCCTTCAAACTGTCCTGTGAGCACAACTCAAAAAGCTTGGACCAGCAGGTTAGTCATGTGACCAGCTGCGTTTGTGGATTTCAAAGCTCTCGGTAGGGGGATGGGGGGGGTGGTATAGTGCTGTCTCTTACCCTGACAAGATGTGGATCACCATTGCCCAGCCCAATCTCTGTTAATTGAATCAGTAAGCAATTCTTTTGTCTCTCCAAGCATTGTTTCTTGGTATACAAATGTCCTCCAGCCAAGTGTCTGGTGATCTCTTTTTAAACAAGTCATTTCTTCACTCCAGCAACAGCTTAAAATTAATGTTCATATGATGAAATTAATATGCCTCATTCTTGGCAGGTGGGGATCTTCATGGCAGGAGCGTTGAGCAAATTTCTTCTCGCTGCATAAATTGGTTATTTTCTCATCATTTAGCATTAAGGGAGCTTGTGGGAATCTCTCTCCTGAATGGGGGTCATTGCAATTCTTTTTCAATTCTATGGAATGGGATGTTTTCCTATTTGGACTAACTTTCATTCATATTTTTTGGGGGGGTGGGGTTTGCTGTAAACTACAAGAATGGTTGTTTTGTTCAGGCCACTTCATGTATGTGCACTTCAAAACATTTTCATCTCTATTTCACCTGTATACTCTCTAATGAGTTGCCAAGTTTATTTATATCTCATGTTTTGGTTGCCTGTTCCTCACCCATCAGTTGTCACTGCCAAGGAAGACAATTTGCTTTTTCCTTGGGTTCTTCTCCATAGTCTTTATCACCATTTGTATGCTGGGTCAACAATAACAGTTTCTATATTATATAGCACCTTTAACGTAATATAACTTCCCATGGCGCTTCACAGGAGCATTATAAAGCAGAATTTGACACTGAGTTACATAAGGTTACATTATGGCAGATGACTAAAAGCGTGGTGGAAGAGGTGGGTTTTAAGGAGCTGCTTAAAGGAGCAAAGTGAGGTAGAGAGGCGGAGAGGTTTAGGAGGGAATTCCAGAGCTTAGGGCCTTGGCAGCAAGAGGCATGGCCACCAATGGTGGAGTGATTAAAATAGGGGATGCTCAAGAGGCCAGTATTAAAGGAGAGCAGATATATCAGAGGGTTGTACGACTGGAGGAGATTACAGAGATAGCGAGGGGTGAGGCCATGGAGGGTTGAGAATTTTAAAATTGAGGGTTTGATTAGCCAGAAAGCAATGTAGGTCAGCAAGCACAGGGGGGATAGGTGAAGAGTTTGGTGCGAGTTAGAACATGACAGCGGGGTTTGCATGACCTCAAGTTTATGGAGGGTACAACATAAGAGCCCTTCAGCAGTGCATTGGAATATTCAAGGTTAGACATTACAAAGACAGGGATGGTAGTTCCAACTTCAGATGAGCTGAGGCAGGGGTGGAGTTGGGCAATATTACAGAGATGGAAATAGGCAGCTTTAGTGATGGCACAGATATGTGTTCGGAAGCTCATCTCGGGGTCAAATATAACACCAATGTTGGAAACAGTCTCAGGCAGTTGCCAAGGAGAGGGATGTAGTCGGTGACGAGGGAACAGAGTTTGTCCTGGGGACTGAAGGCAATGGCTTTGGTCTTTCAGTATTTAATTGGAGGAAATGTCTGCTCTTTCAGGACTGGATGTCAGACAAGCAATCTCATGATTTAGAGACAGCAGAGGAGTCAAGAGAGGTGGTGGTGAGATAGAGCTGGATGTTGTCCATGTGTATGTGAAAACTGATATTGTGTTTTAGGAAGATGTCGCCAAGGGGCAGCATACAGATGATAAATAGGTGGAGGCTAAGGTAAATCCTTGGGGTGATCCTGAAGTAACGGTCCGGGAGCAGGATGAGAAGCCATTGCAGGTAATTCTCTAGCTCTGATTAGATAGATAAAAATGGAACCAAGCGAGTGCAACCACACCCAGCCAGACAATGGTAGAGAGGAGTTGGAGGAGGATGCTGTGGTCAACTTTGAAAAAGGCTGCAGACAGGTCGAGAATGATGAGGACTTTTGTCAAAATCACATAGGATGTAATCTGTGATTTTGCCCACTCGTTCCCAATCCTCCTGTCCTGGGCATTAGAATTCGCAGCCTACCCCCCACACAACCTCACCCCAATCATGTGGCGGAGGCAGCCTTAGAGACGCCATGAACAGCATCAACTGTCTGCACAGCTACTGGCGCCCATTCCTCCCACTACATTAAAAATATATATTTGCCCCTTCCCCCGGACAACTACATGAACAATGCAGATTTCACCCCATTCGCCCCTCACTCACGACACTAAAATTGCAAATGTTCACCTCGTTGCCCCCCACAACTACACTAACAATGCAGAGTTGACGCCTTCTCCCCCCAATTGCACCAAGTGCAGAGTTCACCCCTTTCCCCCCACTACACTAAAGTTGCAGAGTTCACCCCGTACCCCCTCCCCAATACACTACTCTGGAACAGTTCCTACAGATTGGAGGGTAGCTAATAACAAAGAACAAAGGACAAAGAACAGGACAGCACAGTAACAGGCCTTTCGGCCCTCCAAGCCTACGCCGATCTTGATGCCTGCCTGAACTAAAACCTTCTGCACTTCCGGGGACCATATCCCTCTATTCCCATCCTATTCATGTATTTGTCAAGATGCCTGTTAAACGTCATTATCATACCTGCTTCCACTACCTCCCCCGGCAGCAAGTTCCAGGCACTCACCACCCTCTGTGTAAAGAACTTGCCTCGCACATCCCCTCTAAACTTGCCCCCCTCTCACCTTAAACCTATGTCCCCTAGTAACTGACTCTTCCACCTTGGGAAAAAGCTTCTGACTATCCACTCTGTCCATGCCGCTCATAACTTAGTAAACCTCTATCATGTCACCCCTCCAACTCCGTCGTTCCAGTGAAAACAATCCAAGTTTATCCAACCTCTCCTCATAGCTAATGCCCTCCAGACCAGGCAACATCCTGGTAAACCTCTTCTGTACCCTCTCCAAAGCCTCCACGTCCTTCTGGTAGTGTGGCGACCAGAATTGCACGCAATATTCTAAGTGTGGCCTAACTAAAGTTCTGTACAGCTGCAGCATGACTTGCCCATTTTTATACTCTATGCCCAGACCGATGAAGGCAAGCATGCCGTATGCCTTCTTGACTACCTTATCCACCTGCGTTGCCACTTTCAGTGACCTGTGGACCTGTACGCCCAGATCTCTCTGCCTGTCAATACTCCTAAGGGTTCTGCCATTTACTGTATACTCCCCACCTGCATTAGATCTTCCAAAATGCATTACCTCACATTTGTCCGGATTAAACTCCATCTGCCATTTCTCCGCCCAAGTCTCCAACCGATCTATATCCTGCTGTATCCTCTGACAATCCTCATCACTATCCACAACTCCACCAACCTTTGTGTCGTCCGCAAATTTACTAATCAGACCAGCTACATTTTCCTCCAAATCATTTATATATACTACAAACAGCAAAGGTCCCAGCACTGATCCCTGCGGAACACCACTAGTCACATCCCTCCATTCAGAAAAGCACCCTTCCACTGCTACCCTCTGTCTTCTATGACTGAGCCAGTTCTGTATCCATCTTGCCAGCTCACCTCTGATCCCGTGTGACTTCACCTTTTGTACCAGTCTGCCATGAGGGACCTTGTCAAAGGCTTTACTGAAGTCCATATAGATAACATCCACTGCCCTTCCTTCATCAATCATCTTTGTCACTTCCTCAAAAAACTCAATCAAATTAGTGAGACACGACCTCCCCATCACAAAACCATGCTGCCTCTCGCTAATAAGTTTGTTTGTTTCCAAATGGGAGTAAATCCTGTCCCGAAGAATCCTCTCTAATAATTTCCCTGCCACTGATGTAAGGCTCACCAGCCTATAATTTCCTAGATTATCCTTGCTACCCTTCTTCAACAAAGGACAACATTGGCTATTCTCCAGTCCTCTGGGACCTCACCTGTAGCCAAAGAGGATGCAAAGATTTCTGTCAAGGCCCCAGCAATTTCTTCCCTTGCCTCCCTTAGTATTCTGGGGTAGATCCCATCAGGCCCTGTGGACCTATCTACCTTAATGCTTTGCAAGACACCCAACATCTCCTCCTTTTTGATAATGAGAGGACTGAGACTATCTACAGATTTACTAGGATGTTGCCTGGTATGAAGGGAAGGTCTTACGAGGAAAGGCTGAGGGACTTGAGGTTGTTTTCGTTAGAGAGAAGGAGGAGGAGAGGTGACTTAATAGAGACATATAAGATAATCAGAGGGTTAGATAGGGTGGATAGTGAGAGTCTTTTTCCTCGGATGGTGATGGCAAACACGAGGGGACATAGCTTTAAGTTGAGGGGTGATAGATATAGGACAGATGTCAGAGGTAGTTTCTTTACTCAGAGAGTAGTAGGGGCGTGGAATGCCCTGCCTGCAACAGTAGTAGACTCGCCAACTTTAAGGGCGTTTAAGTGGTCATTGGATAGACATATGGATGAAAATGGAATAGTTTAGGTCAGATGGTTTCACAGGTCGGCGCAACATCGAGGGCCGAAGGGCCTGTACTGCGCTGTAATGTTCTATGTTCTACATTCCCTTACCTAGACTCATCATCCACCAAGTCCTTCTCTTTGGTGAATACTGATGCAAAGTACTCATTTAGTACCTCGCCCATTTCCTCTGGCTCCACACATAGATTCCCTTCTCTGTCCTTGAGCGAGCCAACCCTTTCCCTAGTTACCCTCTTGCTCTTTATATATGTATAAAAAGCCTTGGGATTATCCTTAATCCTGTTTGCCAATGACTTTTCATGAACCCTTTTAGCCCTCCTGACTCCTTGCTTAAGTTCCTTTCTACTGTCTTTATATTCCTCAAGGGATTCATCTGTTCCTAGCCTTCCAGCCCTTTCGAATGCTTCCTTTTTCTTTTTGACGAGGCTCACAATAGCCCGCGTTAACCAAGGTTCCCGAAACTTGCCAAACTTATCCTTCTTCCTTACAGGAACATGCTGGTCCTGGATCCTAATCAACTAACATTTGAAAGACTCCCACATGTCAGATGTTGATTTACCCACAAACAGCCGCCCCCAATCTAAATTCTTCAGTTCCTGCCTAATATTGTTATAATTAGCCTTCCCCCAATTTAGCACCTTCACCCGAGGACTACTCTTATCCTTATCCACAAGTACCTTAAAACTTATGGAATTATGGTCACTGTTCCCGAAATGCTCCCCTACTGAAACTTCAACCAACTGGCCGGGCTCATTCCCCAATACCAGGTCCAGTACGTCCCCATCCGTAGTTGGACTATCTACATATTGTTTCAAGAAACCCTCCTGGATGTTCCTTACAAATTCTGCCCCATCCAAGCCCCGAGCACTAAGTGAGTCCCAGTCAATATAGGGGAAGTCAAAATCACCCACCACTGCAACCCTGTTACCTTTCCATCTTTCCAAAATCTATCTGCATATCTGCTCCTCTACCTCCCGCTGGCTGTTGGGAGGCCTGTAGAAAACCCCCAACATCGTGACTGCACCCTTCCTATTCCTGAGCTCCACCCATATTGCCTCGCGGCACGACCCCTCCGAGGTGTCCTTCCGCAGTACAGCTGTGATATTCTCCTTAACCAGTAATGCAACTCCCCCACCCCTTTTAGATCCCCCTCTATCCCGCCTGAAGCTTCTAAATCCCGGAACATTTAGCTGCCAGTCCTGTCCTTCCCTCAACCAAGTCTCTGTAATAGCAACAACTTCATAGTTCCAAGTACTAATCCAAGCTCTAAGTTCATTTGCCTTACCTGTTATACTTCTCGCATTGAAACAAATGCACTTCAGATCACCAGTCCCGTTGTGCTCCGCAACATCTCCCTGCCTGCTCTTCCTCTCAGTCTTACTGGCCTTATTTACTAGTTCCCCCTCATTTATTTCACCTGCTGTCCTACTGCTCTGGTTCCCACCCCCCTGCCACACTAGTTTAAACCCTCCCGAGTGACGCTAGCAAACCTCGCAGCCAGGATATTTGTGCCCCTCCAGTTTAGATGCAACCCGTCCTTCTTGTACAGGTCCCATCTGTCCCTGAAGAGATCCCAATGGTCCAGATATCTGAAACCCTCCCTTCTACACCAGCTGTTCAGCCACATGTTTAGCTGCACTATCTTTCTATTTCTAGCCTCACTGGCATGTGGCACAGGGAGTCATCCCGAGATTACAACCCTAGAGGTCCCGTCTTTTAATTTTCTACCTAACTCCTTAAACCTCCCCCTACAGGACCTTGTCACTCTTCCTGCCTATGTCATTGGTACCGATGTGTACCACAACGTCTGGCTGTTCACCCTCCCCCTTCAGAATGCCCTCTGTCCGTTCAGAGATATCCTTGACCCTGGCACCAGGGAGGCAACATACCATCCTGGAGTCTCTTTCATGTCCACAGAAGCGTTTATCTGTGCCCCTGACTATAGAGTCCCCTGTAACTATTGCTCTTCTGCGCTTTTTCCCTCCCTGCTGAGCAACAGTGCCAGCCGTGGTGCCAGTGCTCTGGCTGCTGCTGTTTTCCCCTGATAGGCCATCCCCCCCAACAGTATCCAAAACGGTATACTTGTCAGAGAGGGGGATAGCCACAGGGGATTCCTGCACTGACTGCCTGCCCCTTCTCGCAGTCACCCATCTATCTGCCTGCACCTTGGGTGTAACCACTTCTCTAAAACTCCTGTCTTTGATGCTTTCTGCCACCTGCATGCTCCTAAGTGCATCCAGTTGCCGCTCCAACCGATCCATGCGGTCTATGAGGAGCTGCAACTGGGTACACTTCCTGCAGATGTAATCGTCCGGAACGCTGGAAGCGTCACGGACCTCCTGCATCTCACAGGTGAAGCACTTCACCCCTCTAACTGACATTTCTAGCACTAATTAATAAATTAATTTAAGATAAATAA
This sequence comes from Heterodontus francisci, assembly GCF_036365525.1. Lineage (NCBI taxonomy): Eukaryota > Metazoa > Chordata > Chondrichthyes > Heterodontiformes > Heterodontidae > Heterodontus > Heterodontus francisci. The sequence continues at coordinate 97,604,849 of NC_090375.1, forward strand.
ATACTTGTTAAATCCTTACTAAATTGTTACAACTATATGGTCCCTAGTGCTAGATTCCTACTATAAATATTAAATGCTAACTAAATATAGTAATGTAACCCCACTATTTAAAAAGGGAGGTAGAGAGAAAGCAGGGAATTATAGACCAGTCAGCCTGACATCGGTAGTGGGGAAAATTCTAGAATCCATTATCAAAGATTTAATAGCAGAGCACTTAGAGAATAGTGGTAGAGTCGGGTAGAATCAGCATGGATTTACAAAAGGGAAATCATGCTTGACAAATCTACTGGAATTATTCAAGGATGTAACTAGTAGAGTTGATGAGGGGGAGCCAGTGGATGTGATTTATTTGGACTTTCAGAAGGCTTTCGACAAAGTCCCACATAAGAGATTTTCATCTTAAAGTAGATTACCGTTTGTTTCAGTTGACCAGGGGACTGCTGGGTAAGTAAAAACTTATATATTTGGGCAGTGGCTGAACCCGAGACACGACACATGTAGTGTCTCCCACCCGCCCTCCTCCTCTAACCAAAAAAAAGGACTCCTGTGTGTTGATAAGGTAAGCTTTTTTATTTCTTCTGTATCGTGTGATTGGTTAAAAATTTACTTTCTTTTTTTACTTACTTTTTTTGATTTATCTATTAATTGGTTATTTGAAAAAGACCAGAGCAGAGAAGTATCAGAAAGTATCTAACTCATAAATTTATATAAAGTAATAAAGTAATGAACTAAGTAGAGATGGCTGGGCAGGTGATGTGCTGTAGCTGTATGATGTTGGAGCTGGCTGTCCCCATTGTGAACGGCAGTGACCACATCTGCAGCAAGTGTTGGTTGCTGGAAGAACTCCGGCTCAGAGTTGATGATCTGGAATCTGAGCTTCAAACACTGCGGCACATCCGGGAGGGGGAGAGTTACCTGGACGTTTTGTTTCAGGAGGCAGTCACACCTGGTAGATTAAGTAATTCAAATTCAGTTAGTGATCAGGGACAACAGGGTGTGATTGCAAGTGAGGCAGGTAGGGGGATCCTGAGTTCAGGAGTGGAGGAGCCTCAGCCTTTGACCTTATCCAACAGGTACGAGATACTTGCTCCCTGTGTGGATGAGGTAAAGGGCTGTGGGGAGGATGAGCCAACTGACCATGGCACCATGGTGCAGAAGGCCATTCAAGAGGGGGGAGCAAAAAGACAAGTGGTAGTTATAGGAGATTCTATAATTAGGGAGATAGATAGTATCCTTTGCAAGCTGGATCGGGAGTCCCGCATGGTGTGTTGCCTGCCCGGTGCCAGGGTGCAGGACATCTCTGACCGGCTTGAAAGGATATTGGAGCAGGAGGGGGAGGATCCAGTTGTTGTGGTCCACGTTGGGACTAACAACATAGGCAAGGCTAGGATGGAGGACCTGTTTGGGGATTATAAAGCACTAGGAGCGAAATTAAGGAACAGGTCCTCGAGGGTCATAATCTCCGGATTACTGCCCGAGCCACGTGCAAATTGGCTTAGAGATAAGAATATTAGGGAAGTAAACACGTGGCTATGGGAGTGGTGTGGGAAAGAGGGGTTCCATTTCATGGGGCATTGGCATCAGTTTTGGAACCGGGGGGATCTGTACCGATGGTCTCCACCTGAACCGATCTGGAACCAGTGTTCTAGCGAAACGGATAAATAGGGTGGTCTCTAGGACTTTAAACTAGTGACTCGGGGGGAAGGGAAAGGGAAAACGACAGGGAGTATGATGATAAATAAAAAGCTAAGCAGCAGGCTAACGTGTGCAGGAGGGTTTAAGTTCAAGGCAGACTATGAAAGAAGCAGAAAGGAAGGATAACTCAGGATTTATTATTCGAGATGTTGGGAATCATGAGGGTAAGAAAGCTAGCATAAAGGCACTTTACCTGAATGCTCGTAGCATTTGTAACAAGGTTGATGAGTTAACGGCACAAATAATCGCGAATAAATATGATTTGGTAGCCATTACGGAGACATGGTTACAGGTTGGTCACGACTGGGATTTAAATATCAAGGGGTACCAGACTATTCGGAAGGACAGACAGGAAGGTAAGGGAGGTGGTGTAGCTCTGATACTCAAGGACGACATCAGGGCGGTGCTGAGAGATGGTATAGGTTCTATGGAGAATGAGGTTGAATCCATTTGGGTGGAAATTAGAAACTCTAAGAAGAAAAAGTCATTGATAGGCGTAGTCTATAGGCCACCAAATAATAACATCACATTGGGGCGGGCAATAAACAAAGAAATAACTAATGCCTGTAAAAATGGTACGGCAATTATCATGGGGGATTTTAATCTACATGTAGATTGGTCGAACCAGCTCAGTCAGGGTAGCCTTGAGGAGGAATTTGTTGAGTGTATCCGTGATAGTTTTCTTGAACAGTATGTAATGGAACCGACGAGGGAGCAAGCTATCCTAGATCTAGTCCTGTGTAATGAGACAGGAATAATTAATGACCTCATAGTTAGGGATCCTCTTGGAAGGAGTGATCACAGTATGGTTGAATTTAAAATACAGATGGAAAGTGTGAAGATAAAATCCAATACCAGGGTCCTGTGCTTGAACAAGGGGGATTACAATAGAATGAGGGAGGACTTGGCTAAAGTGGACTGGAAACAAAGATTTTATGGTGGGACAGTTGACGAGCAGTGGAGGACTTGCAAAGCAATTTTTCAAAGTGCTCAGCAACAGTATATTCCAGTGAAAAGGAAGGACTGGAAGAAAAGGGGTAATCTGCCATGGGTGTCCAAGGAAATAAGGGAGGCTATCAAATTGAAAGAGAAAGCATACAAAGTGGCCAAAAGCAGCATGAAACTAGAAGATTGGGAAAACTTTAAAGGTCAACAGAAAGCTACAAAAAGAGCTATAAAGAAAAGTAAGATAGAACATGAGAAAAAACTAGCACAGAATATAAAGACAGATAGCAAAAGTTTCTATAAATATATAAAACGAAAAAGAGTGGCTAAAGTAAACGTTGGTCCTTTAGAGGATGAGAAGGGGAATTTAATTATGGGATATGATGAAATGGCCGAGGCATTGAACAGGTATTTTGTATCGGTCTTCACAGTGGAGGACATTAATAACATGCCAGTAATTGACAAAGAGACGAACGTAGGTGAGGACCTGGAAACAATCATTATTACGGAAGAGGTAGTGTTGGGCAAGCTAATGGAGCTAAGGATTGATAAGTCTCCTGGCCCTGATGGAATGCATCCCAGGTTACTAAAAGAGATGGCGGGAGAAATAGCAGGTGCACTGACGGTAATTTTCCAAAATTCGCTGGACTCTGGGGTAGTCCCAGCTGATTGGAAAACAGCAGATGTGACGCCATTGTTTAAAAAGGGAGGTCGACAAAAGATGGGGAACTATAGACCGGTTAGCTTAACCTCTGTAGTGGGGAAGATGCTTGAGTCTATTATCAAGGAAGAAATAGCAGGGCATCTCGATAGAAATTGTCCCGTTGGGCAGACGCAGCATGGGTTCATGAAGGGCAGGTCATGCTTGACAAATCTTTTGTAATTCAATGATGACATTGCGAGCAAGGTGGACAATGGGGACCAGTGGATGTGGTGTACCTAGATTTCCAAAAGGCCTTCGACAAGGTGCTGCACAAGAGGCTGCTGCATAAGATAAGGATGCATGGCGTTAGGGGTAAAGTATTAGCATGGATAGAGGATTGGTTGACTAACAGGAAGCAGAGAGTGGGGATAAATGAGTGCTATTCTGGGTGGCAATCAGTCACTAGTGGTGTGCCTCAGGGATCGGTGTTGGGACCGCAATTATTTACAATTTATAAAGACGATTTGGAGTTCGGGACCATGTGTAGAGTGTCAAAGTCTGCAGATGACACAAAGATGAGTGGCAGAGCAAAATGTGCAGATGATTGTGAAACTTTGCAGAGGAACATAGATACATTGAGTGAGTGGGCAAAGGTCTGGCAGATGGAATACAATGTTAATAAATGTGAAGTCATTCATTTCGGTAGGAGTAACAGTAAAAAGGATTATTACTTGAATGGTAAAAAGTTGCAGCATGCTGCTATGCAGAGGGACCTAGGTGTCCTTTATGAATCGCAGAAGGTTGGTCTGCAGGTACAGCAAGTAATTAGGAAGGCAAATGGAATTTTGTCCTTCATTGCTAAAGGGATTGAGTTTAAAAGCAGAGAGGTTATGTTGCAGCTGTATAAGGTACTGGTGAGGCCGCACCTGGAGTACTGTGTGCAGTTTTGGTCTCCTTACTTGAGAAAGGATATACTGGCACTGGAGAGGGTGCAGAGGAAGTTCACTAGGTTGATTCCAGAGTTGAGGGGGTTGGCTTATGAGGAGAGACTGAGTAGATTGGGATTATATTCATTGGAGTTCAGAAGAATGAGGGGGGATCTTATAGAAACATATAAAATCATGAAGGGAATAGATAAGATACAAGTAGAGAGGATGTTTCCACTGGCAGGTGAAGCTAGGACAAGAGGGCATAGCCTCAAGATTAGAAGGAGCAGATTTAGGACTGAATTAAGAAGGAACTTCTTCACCCAGAGGGTTGTTAATCTATGGAATTCCTTGCCCAGTGAAGTAGTTGACGCTTCTTCAGTAAACATTTTTAAAGCTAAGGTAGATATCTTTTTGAACAATAAAGGAATTAAGGGATACGGTGGGAGTGCAGGTAAGTGGATCTGAGTCCACGAAAAGATCAGACATGATCTTATTGAATGGCAGAGCAGGCTCGAGGGACCGGACGGCCTACTCCTGCTCCTAGTTCTTATGTAAAATTAAAGCGCATGGGATTGGGGGTAGTGTATTGCGGTGGATAGAAAATTGGTTGGCGGACAGGAAACAAAGAGTAGGGATAAATGGGTCTTTTTCCGAATGGCAGGCAGTGACTAGCGGGGTACCGTAGGGATTGGTGCTAGGACTCCAGCTATTCACAATATACATTAATGATTTAGATGAGGGAACTAAATGTAATATCTCCAAATTTGCAGATGACACAAAACTGGGTGGGAGGATGAGTTATGAGGAGGATGCAGAGAGGCTTCAGGGTGATTTGGACAAGTTGAGTGAGTGGGCTAATGCAGCATAATGTGGATAAATGTGAGGTTATCAACTTTGGTAGCAAAAACAGGAAGGCAGATTGTTATCTGAACGACTATAAACTGAGAGTGGGGAATATGCAGCGAGACCTGGGTGTTCTTGTACACGTCACTGAAGGTAAGCATGCAGGTGCAACAGGTGGTGAAAAAGGCAAATGGTGTGTTGGCCTTCATAGCGGGAGGATTTGAGTACAGGATCAGGGATGTCTTGCTGCAATTATACAGAGCCTTGGTGAGGCCAAACCTGGAACATTGTGTGCAGTTTTGGTCTCCTTATCTGAGGAAGGATGTTCTTGCATCGAAGTGCATCGAAGGTTTACCAGATTGATTCCTGGGATGGTGGGACTGACGTATGAGGAGAGATTGAGTTGGTTAGGATTATATTCGCTGGAGTTCAGAAGAGTGAGGGGGGATCTCATAGAAACCTATAAAATTCTAACAGGACTTGACAGGGTAGATACAGGGAGGATGATCCAGATGGTGGGGGAGCCCAGAACCAGGGGTCATAGTCTAAGGATATGGGTAAACCTTTCAGGACTGATATGAGGAGAAATTTCTTCATCCAGAGAGTGGTGAGCCTGTGGAATTCGCTACCACAGAAAGCAGTTGAGGCCAAAAATTTGTATGTTTTCAAGAAGGAGTTAGATATAGCTCTTGGGTCTAAAGGGATCAAAGGGTGTGGGACAAAAGCTACTGAGTTGGATGATCAGCCACGATCATAATGAATGGCAGAGCAGGCTCAAAGAGCCGAATGGCCTACTTCTGCTCCTATTTTCTATGTTTCTATGTCTATGTAAATGTTGAGCTCCCCCCTTCCCCACCTCAGAGACGCTGGGCTTCCCTGGATGGGAAAGTGAAGGAGTGAGTACCGCCTGTCGCACTGAAGATCCGCAATCGAAGGTAAGATTGTGGGGAATTCCATTTAAATGAATGCAGAAAGGTAATTTAAATATTTAAACCAAGGCTCCATTGCAGAGCGGCGGAGGGGTTGCCATGGAGCTGCCCCATCACCAGGAGGATTGGGCCCGGCAATCCCAGCATTGAGTTCCGTGGCGGGTCACTGCCACTCCACTCTTCCGGCACCAACCCCCGCACACCCCCCCCCACCCCCACAGCTAGGAGCCCAATGTCAGGAGGAGAACAAAATCCAGCCCTCTATGTGGGAGGGAGAAGCATTATACATCATGGCAACATCATACTCAAGTAATGTACAAAGATGGTTCAATATGATCTATGTTACAGCATTGTATGTTTGCAACCAAGTAAGAAAAATTTTAAGAAAGAAATCTTTGCATTTATGTGACACCTTTCACAAGCTCAGGACATCCCAAAGCACTTTGCAACCAATGAAGTACTCTTGAAGTGTAGTGACTATTGGAAGTGAGGCAATCAATTTGCCCACAGCAAGTGTCCACAACCAGATAATGACCAGATAATCTGTTTTTGTGATGTTAATTGAGGCATAAATATTGACCAGAACACTGAGGATAACTCTCCTGCTCTTCTTTGAAATAGTGTCACGGGATCATTTACATCCACCTGAGAGGGCAGGCAAGGCCTTGGTTTGCTGCCTTATTCAAAAGACAGCACCTCCAATATTGTAGCAATCCCTCTGTACTGCACTAGATTTTTGTGCTCAAAGCTCTGGAGTAAAACATGAACCCACAACCTTCTGCCTCAGAGGTGAAAGTGATACCACATGAGCAACAGCAGATACTATCGTAAGCACTGACTTAAAGACAGGACATATTAAAGTTTGTGACTGTAATTTATGTTATGGAAAGAACAAAATTCATGACCACAAAAAAAGCTGCTTCTGTTTATTTTCTAGCACGCTGCAGTCTTTTTAATGGCGAAAAATTTTAAAACTGTTGGATAATGACTTCTATCCGAAAACTATTGTTTAAATTCTTTGGATTTGGTGCTACTGAAAAGATTGTAGTACCCTTAGAGTGCACCATTATGGATCATGGTATTACAACCACTTAGTTTACACCCAAGATTCTGATACAAAATAATCCATGAACCCAATGCACTTTCACATTATATTGTTAATTGTTATAGTGGCCGGAATTTTACAGTGGGAAGATGGGAGCTGGCCTCTGACGTAAAAGTCAATGGTGAACCCGCTTCCGCTGCACCTGGGGATCCGTTTGTATTTTACAGGTCCCCAGGCATTAATTGTTCCAAGGCAGGACTTCCACCCGCTTGAGGGAGGAAGTCCCGCCTCATTGAGCTGCCAGCCGATCAGCAGGAGCGGTGGCCACTGCTGGGACTGCAGCCAGCATGCACAGAAAATACCTGGGAGCTAGGAAGGCAGGTACGTTTTGGCTGCCTCACCGGGGGAAATTGGTTGGGCCCCGGAAGGGCAAGGTGGTCGTTTGGGGGGAAGGGGTGTGTGTTGGGTCTTGGGGGTGGTTGGGGTAGCATGGGTGGCCCTCCATCGGGCACCCTGTGCCTGATAAGCAGGGCCGCCCCCCACCCCCCCAACCCCCGAGACGATCAGAAGCCGCCTGCTTTTCCTAGGTGGCTTTTCCCAGCTCCAGGACGCCCGCTTGCCACGCATAAGTGGCCACTTAAGGGCCTTGATTGGCCTGGGGTGTTCGGGTCGTTTTCCGCACCCCCACCCACCCTACATAAAGGGCGGCGAAGGCGGGAGCGGGCAGGAAACCCTTCTGGAGCCTCCTGCTTCATTTAACGCCAATCCCCCCTCCCCCCACCACCATCCGGCTCATTGGGGTGGCGTAAAATTCCGGCCACTGTTACTGATAATGCCTTGGTAGAAATCAGCCTTAATTTTAGCTTACTTCATCGAGTGACAATGGGGGCACTTTATTTATGTCCAGTTTGATTTTCAATTCCAATTAAGTCAGTGGAGTATAAAATTGGGCAGGTGTAAAATGGGTGTTCCTTTCTTGCAGTGTGTGTTAGATTTAAATTGGGGTTCAAGTTCTTGTGCATCTTTGCTTCTCAGATACACAGCACATTTGAGCATTTCTACCAAAAGGGCATTTAAGTTTTTTTTGAATATCTGCTAAACGAAGCTGAAAATTGATCAAAGTATGATACTGAGATTAGGTTATTTGCTTATGTTAAATGTTGAACATTAAATGCTCATTTAGAAATATACTTAATGAATTTGCAATCATTTTATCATTAAATATTTTTACATATTATAAGTGTTATATAACTGTGGACATCTGCACTTTAAAGAGAGATTCACAAATGGTACACTTCAATAATGTATTTTTGAATAAAATTTTGTACCTTAGTCCTCATGACATACTGCTTTATTTTGAAGAAATAAATGCTGCTTAAAAAGAAGCCACACCACTCTAAAGGAATACATTGTGTAAAGAGCTATGAGATTTTTTTGAGAACTGTAATGTCTTACGTGAATACAAAATGTTTTTGCTTTCCATTGTTACATTGCATCGAACAACAATATTTTGGAGAAAAAAATCAGATAATTGTGTTCACATTTGATATACATTGTATCTTTTGATTTTCCAGAATTCCTTAGATTCAGGAATGATCCCGCTAGATTGGAAGTTGACAAATGTTATGCTGCTTTTCAAGAAAGGAGGTAAAGAGAAAACAGAGAATTTCAGGCCAGTTAGCCTAACATCAGTCGTTGGGGAAGATGCTGGAAACTAATATTCAGGTAGTTTTCGAAAAGCAATAGAACAAGTCAGCATGGCTTTACTAAAGGGAGATCCTGTTTGACAAATTCATTAGAGTTTTTTGAGGATGTAACTAGTAGGGTAGATAAAGGGGACCCTGGATTTTCAAAAGGCAGTCAATAAGGTGCCACATAAAAGATTAAGAGGCTCATGGTGTTGGGGGTAATATTTTAGTGTGGATAGAGGACTGGTCAACAGACAGGAAGCAGAGAGTGAGCATAAGTCAGGCATTTTCAAGTTGGCAGACAGTGAATAGTGGGCTGCCCAAGGGTCAGTGCTGGGGTCTCAGCTATTTACACTCTATATTAATGACTTGGATGAAGAGAGAGAGTAATGTGTCGAAGTTTGCTGATGATACAAAGCTCGGTGGAAAGGTAAGCTGTGGGGAGGATGTAGAGAGGCTGCAAAGAGAAATAGACAGGTTAAGTGAGTGGGCAACAAGATGACAAATGGATTTTAATGGAGGGAAGTGTGAAGTTGTTCACTTTGGTTGTAAAAATTCAAAAAGGAGAATTTTTTAAACAAGTGTGAAACTGGTAAGTGTTGCTGTTCAGAGAGACTTGGGGGTACTCGTACAAGGAACGCACAAAGTTAACATGCAGGTGCAACAGGCTATTAGGAAGGCAAATGGCACGTTGGCCTTTATTGCAACAGGATTGGAGTACAGGAATAAAGAAGTCTTACTAAAATTGTACAAGGCTTTGGTGAGACTGAACTTGGAATACTGTGTGCAGTTTTGGTCTCCACATCTAAGAAAGGATATACTTGCACTGAAGGCAGTGCAGTGAAGATTTATTAAATTGTCCCTGGGATGAGGGGGTTGTCCTATGATGAGAGGCTGAGTAAATTGGGCCTATATTCTCTGGAGTTCAGAAGAATGAGAGGTGATCTAATTGAGACATACAAGATTCTGAAAGGGTAGAAGCTGAGAGATTGTTCCCACTGGTCAGGGAATCTGGAACATGGGGTCACAGTCTCAGGATAAGGGGCAAATCATTCAGGATGGAGAAGAGGAGAAATTACTTCACTCAAAGGATTGTGAATCTTTGGAATTCTCTCTCCCAGCAGGTTGTGGATGCTCCATCATTGAATACATTTAAGGCTGGGATAGATAGATTTTTGGTCTCGCAGGGAATCAAGGGATACGGGGAGCAGGCAGGAAAGTGGAATTGAAGCCCAAGATCAGCTCTGATCGTATTGAATTGTGGAGGAGGCTCGATGGGCCATATGGTCTACTTCTGCTCCTATTTTTATGTTCTTGTGTTTTCCCTCCTAGTGTACAGAACCACCTCAAATTCACAGGGACACACATCCATTTTATAACCAGACCAAGAAGGCAGCTGACTGATTCTGCATCACCCTTTAATATTCAACACCTAACATAATGTTGTTGGTCAGTGAGGTAGATGAACTCTGCCTCAGTTTACATCGCTGAGGATTTTTCTTTCTTCCCTGTGGAAAAAACAGAGTATGTCAGAAAGAAAATACATTTTTCCTGCAATAGAGCTCACCCAGTTCCTGAAATAGGATTGACAAATATATCAAGCTTATTCCACACAACATTTCGGTCAAACCTTTTCCATGTGAAATTATTTTGTTTCAACTTATAGCTTTCAACTACTTTCTCAGACTTTTTCCCATCTTTTTCATCATTACCAGTCATCCCCAGTACTGTAAGTTAAACTGCTATTAAAGAAACAATATACTATTAGTTCTGAACTGTAGATTTGCACAAAATATATTCTACCTTGAAGCCATGACTTCCTGAAGATCATCACTAACTGTGACAAAAAATGGCCTCAAAATGGCATGGGTCTTGTTCCTGGCACTTACACTGGGATTGCACCAGCCAGTGCCCTCCAATACTTATTCTGTGTGAGTACGCAGAGTCAGAGATAGGGGATCTAATTTGCATGGAGCTAGTAAGTGCATGAACCACTACAGGCACATCTCAGGGACAGTTGTCAGGCAAGCTGCCTGCCTCATGTCACCAGAGAATGGCTGGTTCCGACTGGGGGATGTTCAAAGAACAAAACAAAGAACAAAGAAAATTACAGCACAGGAACAGGCCCTTCGGCCCTCCAAGCCTGCGCCGATCCAAATCCTCTATCTAAACCTGTCGCCTATTTTCTAAGGGTCTGTATCTCTTTGCTTCCTGCCCATTCATGTATCTGTCTAGATACATCTTAAAAGACACTATCGTGCCCGCGTCTACCACTTCCGCTGGCAACGCGTTCCAGGCACCCACCACCCTCTGCGTAAAGAACTTTCCATGCATATCCCCCCTAAACTTTTCCCCTCTCACTTTGAACTCGTGACCCCTAGTAATTGAATCCCCCACTCTGGGAAAAAGCTTCTTGCTATCCACCCTGTCTATACCTCTCATGATTTTGTACACCTCAATCAGGTCCCCCCTCAACCTCCGTCTTTCTAATGAAAATAATCCTAATCTACTCAACCTCTCTTCATAGCTAGCGCCCTCCATACCAGGCAACATCCTGGTGAACCTCCTCTGCACCCTCTCCAAAGCATCTACATCATTTTGGTAATGTGGCGACCAGAACTGCACGCAGTATTCCAAATGTGGCCGAACCAAAGTCTTATACAACTGTAACATGACCTGCCAACTCTTATACTCAATACCCCGTCCGATGAAAGAAAGCATGCCGTATGCCTTCTTGACCACTCTATTGACCTGCGTTGCCACCTTCAGGGAACAATGGACCTGAACACCCAAATCTCTCTGTACATCAATTTTCCCCAGGACTTTTCCATTTATTGTATAGTTCACTCTTGAATTGGATCTTCCAAAATGCATCACCTCGCATTTGCCCTGATTGAACTCCATCTGCCATTTCTCTGCCCAACTCTCCAATCTATCTATATTCTGCTGTATTCTCTGACAGTCCCCTTCACTATCTGCTACTCCACCAATCTTAGTGTCGTCTGCAAACTTGCTAATCAGACCACCTATACTTTCCTCCAAATCATTTATGTATATCACAAACAACAGTGGTCCCAGCACGGATCCCTGTGGAACACCACTGGTCACACGTCTCCATTTTGAGAAACTCCCTTCCACTGCTACTCTCTGTCTCCTGTTGCCCAGCCAGTTCTTTATCCATCTAGCTAGTACACCCTGGACCCCATGCGACTTCACTTTCTCCATCAACCTACCACGGGGAACCTTATCAAACGCCTTACTGAAGTCCATGTATATGACATCTACAGCCCTTCCCTCATCAATCAACTTTGTCACTTCCTCAAAGAATTCTATTAAGTTGGTAAGACATGACCTTCCCTGCACAAAACCATGTTGCCTATCACTGATAAGCCCATTTTCTTCCAAATGGGAATAGATCCTATCCCTCAGTATCTTCTCCAGCAGCTTCCCTACCACTGACGTCAGGCTCACCGGTCTATAATTACCTGGATTATCGCTGCTACCCTTCTTAAACAAGGGGACAACATTAGCAATTCTCCAGTCCTCGAGGACCTCACCCGTGTTTAAGGATGCTGCAAAGATATCTGTTAAGGCCCCAGCTATTTCTTCTCTCGCTTCCCACAGAAACCTGGGATAGATCCCATCCGGACCTGGGGACTTGTCCACCTTAATGCCTTTTAGAATGTTCCCCTTCACAAGGGATGAGACTGCAAAATTCAACCCCGTGATTTTTGGAGTGCTACTGCCCTGTTCTTGCAGGATGGAGGCTGTGAAAATCGACTTCAGTGTTTTATAATCAAGTAGAAGTGATGTTGTAGTAGTGGTGACGAAATTGGGATGATTAATTATTTTGCGATTGTTTTGCTGTTACCGAGGTCTGATCTTATGTGTTTAGTGACTATTTTAAAATACACTTCATGTATTATGCAACATTTATATTAATTTGACGGTGGTGTGGTTGGACTAAATACAATTATAGAAGATTAATTACTTAATGTGTGGCTATTCTACTGTCAAAATCTGATTTTATGTATTAATTGAGTTAATTAATTAACTGATGATTGACCAAGTGGTATTTCGGGCAGTCATATTTAATCAGTCATATTTAATTGATTCAAAGCAAAATACAGTGGATGCTGGAAATCTGAAATAAAACCAGAAAATATTCTGATGCGTTTGGATGAAAGGTTATCGACCTGAAACGTTTATTGTATTTCTCTCACCACAGATACTGCCTGACCTGCTGGGTATTTCCAGCCTTTTCTATTTTTCTACTTAATTTAGTGATTTGTAGTTTGTATGTTTGGGCTGAAGTCTGATTGTATCTATTGAGAGAACAGTCATTTCATTGATTGATTTGTGATTGGCAGATTCCCTATGGAGGCTGATTGAAAGTGTATTTATTAACTTCATTAATTTAAGGCTGAAAGCATGCTCAGTGATGGAATTTTTGAAGCCTGATTTATATTTATTTATTTGGTATTTGGGATGGCACTGGTTCTGAAGCCCAATGAAATTTTTGAAGGCTGGATTCATTTGTTTCCTTGCTGAAGCCCAGTTCACTGCAAAGTCTGATTTGCAGGGAAGAATTATTTATTTATTAATTAAAGTCCATGCAGCCCAAAGCCCAGTACAACTTTTGGAGGCTGCAATTATTTCATTATTTCAAAGCTCAAGTGGTGAAGGCTTTGAAGGCCCATGAGGTCTTTGGTGGTTCCATTTATATTTATTCATTCAAGCAGAAATACATTTTTCACGTTGGCGCAATGATGGAGCTGGCTCTAGTGTGAAAGCTGAAGCACTGACTGGGCAGGAAGGCCATTAAACAAATGGGAAGGGTTAGAGTCCAGGGAATGGACTATCACAACATTCTCCCATCCTCCAAATCCACTTCACCTGAAGACTACACAATGGATTAGTAATCTCATAAATCAATCAGGTATTGAACAGGGTGTTGCCAATGCTGCCATTACCAAAGTTAATGCCTCCACATTAATGTTATATAAATCCACAGCACCTTGTTTACTTGACTCCTACAAGGATCATTTTGTAGACTGACTTGAACAAACAATGGGCTGGATTTTGTAGTCCCGCCACCGGGAGCAACGGCAGGCATGGAAAATGGCAGGATCAGCGCCAACAGTTTACATATTCACAGCAGCTGCCACCACAATCATGTGGCGGGGGTAGCATTGGTGCCATTTACAGTGTCACTGATGCAGAAACAGGTGCTGGCACCATTTTTAAAAGGCTGCCCGCCCTGTAGACAGTTCAACAAAGTGCAAAGTTCATCGCTTCCCCCTTCCCTCTCCACAAAGCGCAGAGTTCACCCCTTCCCTCTTCCCTATACACAAAGTGCAGAGTTTACCCCTTCCCCCTTCCCTATACATAAAGTGCAGAGTTCACCACTTCCCCCTTCCCTATACACAAAGTGCAGAGTTTACCCCTTCCCCCTTCCCTATACACAAAGTGCAGAGTTTACCCCTTCCCCCTTCCCTATACACAAAGTGCAGAGTTTACCCCTTCCCCCTTCCCTATACACAAAGTGCAGAGTTTACCCCTTCCCCCTTCCCTATACACAAAGTGCAGAGTTTACCCCTTCCCCCTTCCCTATACACAAAGTGCAGAGTTTACCCCTTCCCCCTTCCCTATACACAAAGTGCAGAGTTTACCCCTTCTCCCTTCCCTATACACAAAGTGCAGAGTTTACCCCTTCCCCCTTACCTGTACACAAAGTGCAGAGTTCACCACTTCCCCTTTCCCTATACACAAAGTGCAGAGTTCACCACTTACCCACCTCGATGACACCATCTTTCCCTGGTCGGGAAAGTGAAGGCACATGCGTGCCGCTCGTTGAGGATCGGGAACTGAAGGTAAGATCGCTGTGGTTTATATTTTAATTCTTGCAAATGTGCTATTTAAATATGCTAGATTGGATCCCACCGCAGTGCGGCGGACGGCCCATCATGGAGCTTCCCCGCCACCGGGAAGATTGGGCTCGACAATCCCGCCATTGGGTTCTGTGGCGACGCGCTGCTGCTCCGATTTTATGGCCCCCACCCACACACCCCCCACCGCCATGGAACCTGACATTGGGCTGGGAACAAAATCTAGACCAATCAGTGGCCATATGGTTGACATCCTTTTATCTACAAAAAATGATGGACACGCAGCAAACAATTCATTTCGGTGAGGTGTCTTTTCTTGGTGCACCTTTGCTGATGGCTGTGAAGGCCAATCCTTGCGAGGCAGGTTGTGTCACACATGAAGCCAAGTGATGCTGTGAGTTGTTGTTTTTGATGATGCTGTAGCAACTGGCCATCATGGTAGTGCACACCAGTCCATAGGATGTGTCACCATTTCCTTCTTTCGCCAGGTAGTGACTCCGAGGTGTGATAGTGGACATTTAGGGCCTTCATGTCACGCTTGCAAGAATCCTTGAAGCGGAGCTTTGGGTGCCCCACTGGTCCTCGGGCCTCGGCTACCTCACCATACAGAAGGTCCTTGGGTACACGACCGTCTTCCATCCTGTGGACGTGTTTGATCCACCGAAGCCGCCTCTGTTTGATTAGTGCCAACACACTTGGGAGCTCTGCCTTTGAGAGGACTGCCACATTTGTCATTTTGTCCTGCCAGGATATACCCATAATGCATCGCAGACAGGGAAGATGGAAATTATTGAGCTTCTTTTCTTGGTAGCTGTAAGTCAACCATATTTCACAACCATACAGCAAGGTGATGAGGACCTTATAAACCATCAGCTTGGTCCTAAGGGTCAGCTTGGTGTTATTCCATGCGCATTTCGCAAGTCGGCCAAAGGTGGTAGCTGTTTTCCCTTTGTGTGTATCGAGCTCTGCATCAAGGGACAGATAATCACTGTGGACCCTAGGTGGCAGAATCTGTTAACCACTTCCAGTGTGGTATTATTTAGTGTGATCAGGGGTGGAGATGCAACACCATGTCCCATGACCACTTTTTTCTAGATGCTTATAGTCAAGGAGAACAAGTTACTGGCATAGGAGAGACAGTCCATGAGTCTCTGTAGCTGAGATTCCATGTGATCGACTAGTGCAACATCATCAGCGTAGAGGAGTTCTCTGATCAGGATGTGATGTGTTTTTGGCTTCACTTTCAGCCTTTATAGATTGTAGAGCTGGCTGTCTGACCTAGTGTGCAAATAGACTTCTTCCACATCTGCAGGGAAGGTGAAGGTCAGGAGCATGGAGAATAAGATGTCAAACAGAGTGAGGGATAGGACACAACCCTGTTTCACTCCATTCTTCACTCCGAAACTGTTAGAAATGGAGCCACCAAACTGTACAGTGCACTGCATGTTGTCATGGAAGGAGCAGATGAGACTGAGGAGCTTCGGTGAACAGCCAATTTTTTTCAAAATCTTGCAGAGCCCTGCTCACTTGAAGATGTTGAATTCCTTAGTGAGACCTACGAAACTAATGTAAAGGGGTGTATACTCTGTCCCTACAGTTTTCTTGCAGCTGGCATATAGAGAAGATCATATCCACAGTTTATCTGCCGGCATGGAAACTGCACTGCGCTTCCGGGTACACTTGGTCTGCATGTAAACAGAGTCTTTTAAATATGACCCAAAGGCCTTCCCAGTGATACTGAGGAGTAAGATGCCCCTGTAGTTGTTGCAGTCTCCTCTGTCACCTTTGATTTTATATAGTGTGATTATTTTGGCATCATGCATCTCTTTTAAAACAGAGCCTATTTTGCAGCAGAGAAGGCGAAGGTCATAAAAGTATGGCAATAGATGGGACTTTCCATGCTTGAGCAGTTCGGCTGGGATTCCATCCTTGCCCGGTGCCCTTCTGTTCGCTAGGTGGTCTATAGCCTTCTTGAGCTCCAGTGATGAGAGTTCTTCATCTAACTCATCCATAACAGGAAGTTGCGGGAGAGCATCGAGCGCAGAGTGGGAGATGTTCAACTCACAGGACTACAGCTCACAGCCGTGTTCAGCCCAGCGGGACATCTGTTTGCTTCTGTCGGTGAGTATTTCACCATCTGCCAACATCAGGGGAGCAACTTAGGTGATGGCGAGTCCAAGCACCCTCTTGATCCCTTCATACATGGCTCATCGATTTTCTTTGTCACATGCAGTTTGAATTTCTTGACATAAGCTGATCCAGTGTTTGTTTGCGCAGTATTTCTCTCTCCTTTTCACAGCTGTCATGGCTATTTTCAGGTCATGCGGTGTCTTAGCTGTTGGGTTTATGTTGTGCATAATCATTTACAATTTCAACTTCTGGTCTGCCCTAAAGCCCAATATCACAGAACAGAATACAGACATGACAAAAGCAAAATACTGTGGATGCTGGAAATCTGAAATAGAAACAGAAAATGCTGGGAACATTCAGCAGGTCTGGCAGCATCTGTGGAGAGAGAGAGAGAGAGACAGAGGGGTGAATTTTACGCTGCCCAGGATGGCGGCGGCCTAAAACTGAGCGGGAGGCCACTTAAGGGCCCTTGCCCACCTCCAAGCGGGCGTGCTGGGGGATGTGAAAAGCCACCCAGCAGTAGCTGCCAGCCTTTTCGCGCACCCCGCGGGGGGTGGAGGGGTGCCATGGCAGTCGAGCACAGGGTGCCCAACTGAGGGCCGCCTCCACCTCTCAACCCACGCCCGGGACCTAAGATGACCCCCCCAGCCCCCCAAATGACTACCCTTGCCTCACCAGGGCACAACCGATCCCCTTGCTGAGGCATGCCCAACTTACCTTCACTCCTGGCTCCATGTCATTGGCTGGGCTGCATCCCAGCAGTGGCCATTGCTCTCGATGGCGCAGCTGGGACTGAGAGCTGCCGGCCCGATGATTGGCTGGCAGCTCACTAAGGCGGGACTTCCTCCCTCAAGCAGGTGGAGGTTCAGCCTCGGGACAATTAAAGCCCGGGGACCCGTAAAATGTGGGTCGGAACCCAGGGCTAGGCGGAAGCAGGTTCGCCACCGAATTTTACGCCGGTGGCAAAGTCCCGTCCGCCTCTGGTAAAATCCAGCCCAGATTTAACGTTTTATGTCTGTGACCTTTCGTCAGAACTGAGAAAAATTAGAAATGTAATAGATTTTGAGCAAGTGAAAGTGGGAGGGTGGGAGGAAGATCAAAAGGGAAGGTCTGTGATAGGGTGGAGGGCAGGAGCAATTAAGTGACAAAAGGATTTTTCATGGTACAAAGCCATGGGAGTGGTAATGGGACAAGTAAAGAAACAAAAGATTTGTCCTGATAAGGTGTGAATGGCAGGATTGTAGCTATCCAAACACAAAGTAAAGTGATCAAAAAATAAACAACAGAGGAAAAAAAATGAACTAGCCAAAAAACACAAAACAAAATCCAGGCAGAGGTTATGATCTAAAATTGTTGAACTCAATGTTGATTCTAGAGGCTGTCAAGTGCCCAGTTGAAAGATGAGGTGCTGTTCCTCGAGCTTTCATTGAGCTTCATTGGAAAACAAGGACAGAAAGGTCAGAGCGGGAGCAAGGTAGAAAATTGAAATCACAGATTCACAAAATCATTACATTGCAGAAGGAGGCCATTCGGCCCATCGTGTCTGCAATGGCTCTCCAAAAGAGCAATTCCTTTAGTTCCATTCCCCTGCCTTCTCCCCATAACCCTGCACATTCTTCCTTTTCATATAACTCACATGACTTTCATATAACTCAAATGACAGGCGACAGGAAGCTCAGGCTTGCGAACAGAATGGAGGTGTTCTACAAAGTGGCCACCACATCGTGAGCAGTGAATACAGTATACTAAATTGAAAAAAGTACAAGTAAATCGCAAGTTCACTAGGAAGGAAAGTTTGGAGATTTGGACAATGAGAAAGGAGGAGATAAAGGACCAGTGTTATATTTCCTACGCATGCATGGAAAGGTGCCTAGGAAGATAAGGGGTGCCGGAATTTTACCCTTGGCGGACGGGAGCCGCCCATTGACCAAAAAGTCGGTGATGAGCCCGCCTCCACCGTCCTGGGGATCCAGACCAGATTTTACGGTCCCCAGGCCCTCCAATCAGCAGGCCTGCAGCTCTCTGTCCCAGCAGTGCCACCAGGACTGGTGGCCACTGCTGGGACTGCAGCCCAGCGGAAGACAGAAGATGTCAGGGAGCCACGGAGAACGAGTAGGTTTTTGAGGCCTCGCCGGGGGCAATCAGTCAGCCCCTGGCAAGGTAAGGGTGGTCATTTTGGGGACGGGGGTGCTTTTTGGGCATTGGGGGTCGTTGGGGCATCAGGGGCAGCCCTCCGTCGTGCACAGAGTGCCTGATCAGGAGGTCACCTCCACCCCCCCAGGCTGTCAGAAAGCCGCCTACTTTTAACAGGCAGTTTTCTCGGGCCAGCCAAAGGTAAAATCCCCAAGGCGGCAGGGGGAGGCCCTTAAGTGGCTGTTTACTGGCCACTTAAGGGCCTTGATTGGCCTGGGGCGGGTGGGCCGTTTCTCATCGTCGCTGCGCCGCATAAAATGGCGGCGGAGGCGGGAGCGGGTCGAGAAGGGTGCCTCGAGCCTCCTGCTCCATTTTTGCCCTCCCCCTGCCACCATCCCGCTCTCTGGGGGGCATAAAAGTCCAGCCAGTGTGTTGTGGGTAACTGAGGAGTGCACTAAGGTGTCATGAAGGGAACAGTCCCTATGGAATGCTGAAAGGGGAGTGCAGAGGAAGATATGTTTGGTGGTGGCATTACACTGGCAGTGGTGCAAATAATGGAGGATGATCCATTGAATACGGATACAGAAATGAGCATCTGAGCCTTTAGGAATATATGTCTAGAAGCCTTGAAGTATTCTATGGACTGCAATAATCTAATCCTAACCTCATTAGCCCTCAATTCTTTACCTTTTGAATTCAGGTTTTGTACATGGTAATAAGGCATGTTCATTTATAAGGTGATAAAATACAGCTCATAAAACAGATTATATGCTAGGATTAAATTATAATAATTTGAGGAAAATACTCAATCTCAAGTGTGATTTGTGCAATAAAATCAATAAATATTCACAATAAAGTCATATGTTGCATTTAATTGACTTTATTTTAGCTTCATTAGGCAAATGAAACCATTTTTTTTGAAATGTAGTATTGAGAACTTGTAGAAGTGGTAGTGAATATTACTCCGATTACAAGACCCACCGGCCGTCCATGTCTTCGCTTTAAAGACGTCTGCAAACGCGACATGAAATCCTGTGACATTGATCACAAGTCGTGGGAGTCAGTTGCCAGCGTTCTCCAGAGCTGGCGGGCAGCCATAAAGGCGGGGCTAAAGTGTGGCGAGTCGAAGAGACTTAGCAGTTGGCAGGAAAAAAGGCAAAAGCGCAAGGGAAGAGCCAACTGTGTAACAGCCCCGACAAACAAATTTTTCTGCAGCACCTGTGGAAGAGCCTGTCACTCTAGAATTGGCCTTTATAGCCACTCCAGGCGCTGCTCCACACACCACTGACCACCTCCAGACGCTTACCCATTGTCTCTCGAGATAAGGAGGCCAAAGAAGAAGAAGACAAGACAGAATGATAGCTAGTTTGCATCGATCAATCCTAAAACTACCTTGGTCAGTATTTAATCAAAGCATGTCTTGAACTGGTTAGTATTGTTCTATGCAGTGCATAAAATGGCTTAAAAGTCTTTAATCATGACATCCAAGGTCACATGCATATGGCAAGCCATAGTTTAGAAAAATATTTATCCAAGTATCCCCTTTTTCAGAAAAAAGTCTTCTTTCCTGTGCTTTCAGATTTGTCTATCCCAACAGAAACGTTTCACAAAAATATCTTCAAAGCGTTCAGGTCCTTTTATGGTACATTTATGCGAGTTGTTGGCTGTTCAGTTCTTTATTCAGTTGGCAAACTCAGATAGGAACATAGGAGCCAGCAGTAGGCCATTCAGCCCATCAAGCCAGCTCCGCCATCTGTCCCATCAGCCGTTTGTATGAAGGAGCAGCTTCTCTGGTTAGTATGGATGTCTGCAGTTGTGGCAATCGATCTGGTTATCCACCTTCACCTGGTACGATCGATGTGACAATTCTTCATGCAACATTTTTTATTCGTTCGGGGGATGTGGGCATCGCAGGCGAGGCCAGCATTTATTGCCCATCCTTAATTGCCCTTGAGAAGGTCATGGTAAGCTGCCTTCTTAAACCGCTGCAGTCATTGGGGTGTAGGTATACATCGCAGTGCTGTTAGGAAGGGAGTTAGGACCTTGACCCAGCGACAGTGAAGGAACGGCGATATAGTTCCAAATCAGGATGGTGTGTGGCTTGGAGGGGAACTTGCAGGTGATGATGTTCCCATGCATCTGCTGCCCTTGTCCTTCTAGGTGGTAGAGGTTGCGGGTTTGGAAGATGCTGTCGAAGGAGCCTTGGTGAATTGCTGCAGTGCATCTTGTAGATGGTACACACTGCTGCAACGGTGCATCAGTGGTGGAGGGAGTGAATGTTGAAGGTGGTGGATTGGGTGCCAATCAAGCAGGCTGCTTTGGATGGTGTCGAGCTTCTTGAGTGTTGTTGGAGCTGCATCAATCCAGGCAAGTGGAGAGTATTCCATTACACTCCTGATTTGTGCCTTGTAGATGGTGGACAGGCATTGGGGATTCAGGAGGTGAGTTACTCACTGCAGAATTCCCAGCCTCTGACCTGCTCTTGTAGACACAGTATTTTTATGGCTACTCCAGTCCAGTTTATGGTCAATGATGACCCCGAGGATGTTTATAGTGGAGAATTCATAGAGTCATAGAGTCGTACAGCATAGAAACAGGCCCTTCGGCCCACCGCGTCCATGCCGACCATAATGCCTATCTATACTAATCCCATCTGCCTGCATTAATTCCATATCCCTCTATGCCTTGCTCATTCAAGTACCTGTCCAGATGCCTCTTAAATGTCGCTACTGTTCCTGCCTCCACCACCTCCTCAGGCAGCTCATTCCAGATACCCACTATTCTTTGTGTGAAAAATTTACCCCTTTGATCCCCTTTAAACCTCCTCCCTCTCACCTTAAATCTATGCCCTCTAGTTTTAGTCACCCCTACCATGGGAAACAGACTCTGGCTATCTACCCTATCTATGCCTCTCATAATTTTATATACCTCTATCATGTCCCCTCTCAGTCTCCTTCACTCCAGGGAAAACAGACCCTGCCTATCCAATCTCTCTTTATAACTCAAGCTCTCCAAACCTGGCAACATCCTTGTGAATCTTTCCTGCACCCTCTCTGACTGTCCCTGGCAGAACCCAAACTGAGTATTGCTGATCAGGTTATTGCTGAGCAAGTGTCACTGTTGACAACCCCTTCTATCACTTTACTGATGATTGAGAGTAGACTGATAGGGCGGTAATTGGTCGGGTTGGATTTGTCCTGCTTTTTGTGCACAGGACATACCTGGGCATTTTCCACATTGCTGGGTAGATGCCAGTGTTGTCGCTGTACTGGAACAGCTTGGCTCGGGGCGTGGCAAGTTCTGGAGCACAGGTCTTCAGTACTAGTGCTGGAATGTTTTCAGGGCCCATAGCCTATGCAGTATCCAGTACCTTCAGCTGTTTCTTGATATCACATGGACTGAATTGGATTGGCTGAAGACTGGCATCTGTGATGTTGGGGACCTTAGGAGGAGACCGAGATGGATCATCCACTCGGCACTTCTGGCAGAAGATGGACATAAATGCTTCAACCTTGTCTTTTGCACTGATGTCCTGGACTCCCCCATCGTAGAGGATGGGGATGTTTGTGGAGGCTCCTCCAGTTGCTGATTTAATTGTCTATCATCATTCACGACTGGATGTGGCAGGACTGCAGAGCTTAGATCTGATCCGTTGGTTGTGGAATCGCTTAGCCCTGTCTATCTCATGCTGCTTCTGCTGTTTGGCATGCGGGTAGTCCTGTGTTGTAGCTTCACCAGGTTGAAACCTCATTTTTAGGAATGCCCGGTGCTGCTCCTGGCATGCCCTCCTGCACTCTTCATTGAACCAGGGTTGGTCCCCCGGCTTGATGGTAATGGTAGAGTGGGGGATATGCGGGCCATGAGATTACAGATTGTGGTTGAATATATTTCTGCTGCTGCTGATCACCCACAGCGCCTAACGGATGCCCAATTTTGAATTGCTAGATTGGTTGAAAATCTATCCTATTTAGCACGGTGGTAGTGCCACACAACACGATGGTGGGTACCCTCAGTGCGAAGATGGGATTTTGCCTTCACAAGGACTGTGCGGTTGTCGTTCCTACCAATTCTGTCATGGCCAGATGCATCTGAGATAGGTAGATTGCTGAGGATGAGGTCAAGTAGGTTTTTCCCTCTTGTTGGTTCTCTCACCACCTACCGCAGACCCAGTCTAGCAGCCAAGTCCTTTAGGACTCAGGCAGCTCAGTCATTAGTGGTGCTACCGACCCACTGTTGGTGATGGACGTTGAAGTTCTCCACCCAGAGTAAATGTTGTACCCTTTTACCCTCAGTGCTTCTTCCAATTGGTGTAGTGCTGAATTCCTCACTTGTGAACTAAGGACCATTGTCACTCAGCACAATGTCGGGAATGCCATGACGACTGAAGTGTGCTTTCAAGCGTTCTATGATCTCACTGGTAGTTTTTGGTGTCAGCCACCATCCCGCCTCCACCGAAATATAGTACGGGGCAGGAAGGCCTGTGAACAGCCTTCCTGCCCCACCATGAATTGAGTCTCTTAAATAGGCAATTAACGCCAATTAAGGGCATCTTGCTGCCATAGCCACATGGAAAGCATGGCAGGAGAAATTATGCGGGCTACTTCTCAGCTCTGGGCGTGGTGAGTCCCTCATTAAAAGGCACTTCGTGCCTGAACCTGCTGCGAGCCACCCCCCTTCCCCTGCTACCAACCCTACTACACCCCCTCACCGCAGTCTAACCCTGCAAGATGCCTCCAGCCCTGACCTATCTGTGGCCTAGGTCTAGCGATGCTCATCGGCCTCAGGAAGGTGCTCCTCCAGCAGCAGCCACTGCCTCCGTGGTGGCACTGCAGCTGCCGGCCTCTGATTGTCTGGCACCTTTCCAAGGGTGGGACTTTCGGCAACAGGGTCCTTGATCTTTTGGAAGGCCCGCCGCTGACCACTTAAGTGCCTGATTGGTACTAGATTCAGCAGGCATTCAGGGCATCTCAGAGTTGCTTTTCCGGAGTTCGAAACCCCCATCACTAGAATAAAATCCCAGCCAATGTCTCTGCTAGGATGATGACTTCCAGAGCACATTGTGCCGTTGCATCTTACATACGAACATACGAATTAGGAGCAGGTGTAGGCCATTCGGCCCCTCAAGCCTGCTCCGCCATATGACAAGGTCATGGCTGATCTGATTATAACCGCAACTCCACATTCCTGCCTACCCTTGATAACCTTTCACCCCCTTGCTTATCAAAAATCTATCTACCGCTGCCTTAAATATATTCAAAGACACTGCTTCCACTGCCCTTTGAGGAGTGAGTTCCAAAGACTCACGACCCTCTGAGAGAAAACATTTTTCCTCATCTGTCTTAAATGGGCGACCCCTTATTTTTAAATAGTGGCCCTTGTTCTAAATTCTCCCACAAGAGGAAACATCCTTTCTGCATACATCCTGTCAAGACCCCTCAGAATCTTATATGTTTCAATCAAGTCACCTCTTACTTTTCTAAACTCCAGAGGATAAAAGCCTATTTGGAAAATTCAAAGCCATAATGACTTACCCAGCTGTCAATGTCCTGTGCAAAGTTGCAGACAGGAGATGCTTTAAAGTCTGATGTTTTTCACCTCTGCTGTATGTTTTAAAGCTATCAAAATCCTCTCAGATCCCAGCTACTCACTTCTGACACCATATTCCATGTGGTGCATAAAATGGCTGCTGCCCGAAAACTTTTATTTACATATCATGACATCAAAGATCACATGTGTACAGCAAGTCAAAATATACAAAGTCTTTATCCAAAGGCGTATCAAATTTTGTCCGACACATGGAACTTACCTTGAAGTGAGGCTTAAAATCCTGTTCCCTGCAGCATTATTTATTACTGGTATATTTTCTCCATATCCCCCATTACTATGAACGCCATCATATGAAATTGAGAGACTATGGTACTCTTGCTTTTAAGTATGCTGTTAATACCACTAGGAGACACATCTAAAATCTACCAGACTTCTCCAGCCAATATCTTCAAACTCATTTGTACAGTCTCGAGGAAGCCTTTGTTGAATGTCTGGTCTCCCAATTCAAAGTTTCCAAGTGTGTTTTCAGATTTGAGTTTTTAGCAGTGAGAAGAGGAACTATAGAATCAATATAATTGATTAATGCTGATGCTACAAGCATTAGTTGTACACAGCACTGCATGAGTGATCTGCTCATCAATTATTCTCTTCTGTTAATATCAGACCATTGGAAATTGGTGGGAGTCTTGGCAAAGGTAGTTCACTTGATAGACTTCATCATGAACATTTTTCCTAAAAAGGATTATGTCAAAAAGATGAATTCCCTGGAGAATCAACAGCTGGATGCATCAGACATAGATGTACATTACCTTACTCCCAAGCCAGGTCATTGCCTCAACAGAGGCCTCACCCAGAAAACATTGTTTCAGGCCCTAATGAAAAGTAAACATTTCATTGCTTTCGGGTTGCACGTGGGGCCCACCAGGAGTGCAGATTGAGAAATTGGGGATGCAATTTCAAAAGCATTTGTAAAATGAGCCTATGATATTATTCACCTACCCACTGGATTTGGCTGAAGTCACCTTTTCCTTAGATGGAGAGGAAGTGAACAGAAAGCAGGTTTTCTTGCTATTTTTGCAGACTGTGTCATTAATTTTCTTCACTGTTTGCAGTCTGTATCTTTAATTTTCTGGCTTCTTGCAGGCTGTGTCTTAGAGAGAGATGTGCATCTTCAGGCAGCTGGGTTAATCTGAACCAAAGGCAGCTGTGGATTGAAAACAGGTTGTACCCTCAAACTGTTACAGTTTCAAGTGCAGGCAAGTTAGATTGGGGTTTCCTGGGTCCTAAAACGAGACCCTTTTCAAGTTTTTATCCCACCTGACCTCTCGCCTCCATTTTGACAATCGGAACATAGAAGTAATAACTTAAACATGATGTACAAAAATGGTGATTGGCGTTAATACTCTAATACACAAAACACTATTTACAAGGGGGTTCTCATCTATTCATGACACACTAAGGGATCTGCCAATCAGACTGCGATTTTTCATTAAATGATATTTTAAGTAGTCATTTGTAAACCTGCCAAAGTGACAATGAATCATACTCTGACTGATTCCAATGCACTCCCAGCTGGTCTGCCACATTCTACTCTCTGTAAACTTGACGTCATTTAAAACTCTGCTTCCTGTGTCTTAACTTGCACCAAGTACCATTCACCTGTCACCCCTGTGCTCGCCGTCCTATATTGGCTTCTGGTTAAGCAATGTCTTGATTTTAAAATTCTCATCCTTGTTGTCAAATCCCTCCATGACCTCGCCCTCCTGTTTTCTGTAATCTTCTCCGAGATATCTGTGATCATCTAATTCTGGCCTCTTGATCATCCCCAATTTTAATTGCTCCATCATTGGTGGCTGCATCTTCAATTTTCTAATCCCCAAGCTCTGGAATTCCCACCCTATACCTCTCCACCTTTCTACCTCGCTTCTCTCCTTCAAGACATTCACTAAAACCTCCCTTTTTGACCAAGCTTTTGGTCATCTGACCTAATATCTCCTTATGTGGCTCAGTGTCATATTTTGTTTTATAATGCTCTTGTCAAGCACCTTGGGATGCTTTATTACGTTTAAAGCATTATATAAATAGATGTTGTTGATTATATGAATTGCTGATATTCAGTCTATCACCATCTTAAATGAGCCTTATTCAATATTTATATGAGATTTTTTTCAAGCAGGTCCTGAATTGAACAGTTTCAAATTATAATCCAAAACACAGAACATATTCTGAAGAGACTCAAAATCCTGTTCATTACAGCATAACTTATTTTTTGGTACAATTCTTCTCCATTCCCCATCAATATACACACCATCATATTAAATTGTGAGAGTATGGTACTCTTACTTGTAAGAGATGCTTGTAAAGATGCTTGTAAGCATCTTTAAGTAATTTATTGATATCAATTTCAGTTGATTAAAAAGGCATTTACAACATTGCATTGATTTATGCTCCCATTCTCATTGTTAGAAAATCAGATGAGATTCCTCACTGCCACCAATATGCAGCATATCTCAATGATTCTGGAAACCTGGGCAAGAAGATGACTGTACCATATTCATAATAAGCAGGGGCCCAATTGTACCTGTGCTTTATCTCTGTATGTGACTAATGCAAAGGTATTTTAGTTGTTCTATTGTCAAAGGTGGAGCAGAAAACCAGAATTAGAGAAATGATTATCTGCTATTTTGTGAATTGGTCAACAATGTTCTGTCAATCAACACCACCCAAAACAGATTACCTGGCCATTTATCTAATTCACTGTTTGTGAGAACTTTTGCCATGGTTGCCTAGGTAGTAACAGTGACTGTACTTCAAAAGTGATCTGTTGGTTGTAAAGCACTATACGACTGTAGAAATGAGAGTTATTTCCTATTTGAGAAACTTTGTGGGATTGTGGATGGAGAAATGGCAAGTGCTCCACAATTTTGTTTTATGAATATATCTTTATTTTTTGAAAGCATTGTGCTCTCCTTACGCTGCCGCCTGGCTGCTGGCTCTCCTGTTTGACTTTCTCTCCTAATTGTGTATTCTCCTCATTCCATAGGGTTACAGGTGCTTCCTCCCTTTCATCAGCATCATCAATGCTTCAGGTTACAGAAACAGCAAGCCTTTTTCATGGCAATGTTATGAAGCGTGCGACATGATGCTGGAGACTCTGGCTGGGCTGCATCACAGTGTTACACTCCATTTATGCAGGCACTGAAGACAAGACTTCAGAATGCCAATGTTTTTTGTAATTTCTTGCAGTTGCATGGTCCTTGTTATATCTATTTTTCTTTTCTGTCTGGAAACCTCACAGGGGTCATCAACTATGGGTGGAGAGGATAGTCCTACAGAGCAATTCATCACTTTGATATATAGCCTTCGGTCATGAGGGTTGGATAGACGGATTGTTGCATGGTAAGAGCTATAGCAGCTTCCCAGCTATCTGGCAATGAAATTTGGATCAAGTAATTAGCATTGCACATGAAGGGCTGGATTTTATGTAGGGGGCAGGAGTCCCCTGCCGGGCCAGAAAGTTGAGGTGGAACACCACCTCGGCTGTTCTGAGGAGCCCCCAGCTGCACTTTACGGCATTCAGACTATTAACTACCTGACCCTGTCCTTTAAGGATGGGGATCCTGCCTCCAAGAGCTGCTGGCCAATCAGAGGGCTGGCAGCTCAGCATTCCCAGCACCAGCACTGGAAGCGATGGCCACTGCTGGTACTGCAGTAGACCCAGGACTAAGAGCTGCCATGTAGCCTTGGACTGCAGGTAAGTGGGGCCAGGCTTGCTGGGGCCAGTCAGGCAGGCCCCAGCTAGGGGTGGGGGATGGATGGGCATTGAGGGCAGAGGTTGGTTGTTTGTGCAGGGGCAGCCTTTGCTGCCGGGGACCCTCTGAGGGACACAGATTGCTCAAGCAGGAGGCCCCAACCCCGCCAGCCCACAGAGAGACTACCTGGTTTTACTGGGTGACCTCCCCATGTGGCAGGGCTCCCACCAGCAACTGGTAAAATACCTGCGGGAGCAGGAAGACGCCATTATGTGGACATTAATTGGCAACTTAAGTGCCTCAATTGATCTCTGGGTGGGAAGGTCATTCTCGACATTCCCCACCCCTGACAAAATTGAATGGCATTAGGAAAGCGACGGGCACTCCACCTTCCCTCGCCCTTTCTGTTCATAAAATAAAGGAAGTTTCATTAGGGGCTTTGAGCTGCCCATGGGTTCCATCAATTGCTCCCTACATCTGTGAAAAGCCATCCAGCCTACAGAACTAAATAACTGTCTATCCCTGCCTCTTTGGTTCATTGGGAAGGAAATTAATGAAACTGATTGGTTAATGTGGCACAGGTCACCTGATGTTCCTTGGAAGGATCCCAATCCAAAGTTCAAGGCAGTGATGATCTAGACTGGTACAGGCAGTGTTGATCTTGTGGTGGAAATGGGCTTCAGGTCTTCAGTTAGCAGTTGACATAGCTCCCTGATGACCTCCAGGAAGAAACATAAGCTTCTGAGGTACAGAAATTTAGTGAAGAGTAAGTAAGGCCTTCTTGGTCTATAGACCCTAGTACTGTGTGTTTACATGTAAGGAAGAGATGCCTTTTGTGATGCCTGATTCCAATAATCTCTAATCCAGCATCTTGTATATCCTTATCATCCTCTTCATCCTAACACAAAAGCAAAGATATTTCCACAGGAAAATCTATGCTTCAAGTACTACGCAGTACTTTGAGCAGAGCTGAGTAAAGGTAATAGCAAATGTCCTGATTTATCACCTAAGGAACATTTAAAGAGCATTATAAATGGAAACAAACACCATCCTTCAGCATGAACATACAGAATGTCTTCCTTTAAGCTCTATTCACCTCTAGGATACCTGCTGAATCCTCTACTACCTGATTTATGATGGTGTTAATTATTTGGGCTGAGTGTAGGATGGAATGGAAGGGATTGGATCAGAAGGGCTGGCCACGTCCCTTGATCCCATTTACATGGGGCGCTTAGCAAAGTCAGTGGGTCTTAAAGGGGATTTGGTATTTCTGGAGAAAAATGCAGGTATAGCTTTTTTTAAGGACAGATTTCAGGCAGTACCCTTAAAGAATCCATTCTGCATCTTTTACTGTCCCAAAACCACTCCAAAATGGACAGCAACTCAGAGGAGAATCCCCTCCTATTTGGTACAACTTAAAAGTGATTGACAGTAAAGTATTTCTGCATCAGCATATTATATCTGGTGAGAGTGAAAAAGAACTGCATCAACTCAAATTTTATTCATCAAAACTGTACTTGTATCAATTTTTCTTTCAATGGAATTTTTATTTTTCCTATCATTGTTATAATTATTATATTTCAATTTGATAGCCATTACAGAGACATGGTTGCAGGATGACATGGATTGGGACCTGAATATTGAAGGGTACATGACATTTAGGAAGGACAGGAAGCTAGGAAAAGCTAGGAGGGGTGGCTCTGTTAATTCATGATGGTATTAGTACATTAGAGAGGGATGACCCAAGTTCAGGAAACCAGGATGTAGAAGTGCTTTGGGTAGAGATGAGCAATGATAAAGGTAAGACAGAGTATAAAGGAAGAAACAATGGGAGCTTGTCAGAAAGGTACGGCGATAATCATGGGGGATTTTAATCTACATATAGACTGGAAAAATCAGATGGGCAAAAGTAGCCTAGATGAGGAGGTCATAAAATGATTTTGGGATAGTTTCTTAGAACAGCACATTACTCAGCCAATCAGAGAGCAGGCTATACTAGACTTGGTATTGTGCAACAAGATAGGATTAATTGATGACTTCATAGTGAAGGCCCCCCGAGGTAGCAGCGATCATAATATGCTGAATTTTACATTCAGTTTGAGGGAGAGAAGAATGGGTCCAAGACTAGTATTTTCATTTTAAACAAGGGCAATTATGAGGGCATGAAAGCAGAGCTAACTAAAGTGAATTTGCAAATTAGGTTAAGGGATAGGTCAATAGAGATGTAAGACATTTAAGGGGATATTTCAGAATGCACAGAATAGATAGATTCCAATATGGAAGAAAAATTCCAAGGGGAGGACCCACCATCCGAGTTTAACAAAAAAAAATTAAAGATAGTATCAAACTTAAATCGAAAACATATAATTGTGCAAAGGTGGTGGCAGGTCAGAAGATTGGACAGAATGTAAAAAACAGCATAGAATGATTAAAAGATTGATAAGGAGGAAAAAATCAGAGTACGAGACAAAGCTAGTTAGAAATATAAAAACAGATAGTAAGAGTTTCTATAGATATTTAAAGAAGAAAAGAGTTAACAAAGTGAACGCTGGTCCTATGGAAAGTGAGTTTGAAGAATTAATAAGGGAGGATAAGGAGACCGTAGATGAATTGAACAGGTATTTTGCATCAGTCTTCACTATAGAGGATACAAGTAATATCACAGAAATAGCTGTAAATCAGGAAATGGAAGGAAGGGAGGAATTCAAGAAAATTACAATCACCAGGGAAGTGGTACTGAGCAAATTGTTGGAGTTGCGGACAAACACGTCCTCGGGTCCTGATAGACTTCATGCTAGTGTTCTAAAAGAAGTGGCTAGTGAGATAGTTGATGCACTGGCTTTAATTTTCTAAAATTCCTGAGATTCAGGGAAGGTGCCATTGGATTAGAAAATAGGGAGGGAGACAGGAAGCAGGAAATTACAGGCCAGTCAGCTTATCCTCTGTCTTAGGGTAAATGTTAGAAGCTATTATTAAAGACGTTATAGCAGGGCACTTAGAAAAATTCAAGGTATTCAGGCAGAGCCAACATGGTTTTGTGAAAGGGATATCATGTTTAACCAATTTATTGGAGTTCTTTGAAGAAATAACATGTGCTGTGGATAAAGGGGATGTACTGGACTTAGATTTCCAGAAGGCCTTTGATAAGGCGTCACATCAAAGGTTATTGTGGAAAATAAAAGCTCATGGTATAGGGGGTAACATATTGGCATGGATAGAAGATTGGTTAGCTAACAGGAAACAGAGAGTAGGTGTAATTGGGTCATTTTTTGGTTGGCAAGATGTAACGAGCGGTGTGCCGCAGGGATCAGTGCTGGGGCCTCAACTTTTTATAATTTATATGAATGACTTGGATGAAAGGACCGAATGTACATTTGCTAAATTTGCTGATGACACAAAGATAGGTAGGAAAGTAAGTTGTGAAGAGGACATAAGGAGGCTACAAAGGGATATAGGCTAAGTGAGTGGGCAAAAATCTGGCAAATGGTGTGTAATGTGTGAAAATATGAAATTGTCCATTTTGGCAGGAAGAATAGAAAAGAAACATATGATCTAAATGGTGAGCGATTTTAGAGCTCTGAGATGCATTGGGATCTAGGTGTCCTAGTGCATGAATCACAAAAGGTTAGTATGCAGGTTCAGCACGTAATTAGGAAAGCTAATAGAATGTTACCGTTTATTGCAAGGGAAATTGAATATAAAGGCAGGGCGGTTTTCTGTCTTTGGCCTCCTCCAGTGTTCCAGTGAACATCAACGCAAGCTCGAGGAGCAGCACCTGATCTTTCGATTAGGCACTCTACAGCCTTGCAGACTGAACATTGAGTTCAAATAACTTCAGAGCATGACTGACCTTTTTAAAATTATTTTAGTTTTTTAACCATGTACCTGCTTTTCATGTTGTCAGAGCTGCTTATTTTTCTGCTATCAACACTCTCTCTGGACTAACGCTTTGTCTTTCACCACAAGCATTAACACACTCTTTGCCTTTGTCCCAGGACAGCTTTGTTATTTAATCTCTCCTGCCCTATCAAACACCTTCCCCTTTGTTCTCTCTCCCACCCCCTCCCCTTCACTTGCTTAAAACCTTATTCTTTTCTAACCTTTGCCAGTTCTGATGAAAGATCACAGACCTGAAACGTTAGTTTTGCTTCTCTCGCCATAGATGCTGCCAGACCTGCTGACTATTTCCAGCACTTTTTGTTTTTATTAGGGAGGTTTTGCTTCAGTTATACAGGGCATTGGTGAGACCACATCTGGAGTACTGTGTACAATATTGGTCTCTTTATTTAAGGAAGGATGTAAATGCATTGGAAGAAGTTCAGAGAAGGTTTACTAGACTAATACCTGGAATAGACGAGTTGTCTTATAAGGAAAAGTTGGTCAGGCTAGGCTTGTATCCACTGGAGTTGAGAAGAGTAAGAGGCGACTTGATTTAAACATATAAGTTCCTGAGGGATCATGACAGGGTGGATGTTAAAAGGATTTTTCCCCTTGTGGGAAAATCTAGAACCAGGGTTCACTATTTAACAATAAGCGTTGTTCATTTAAGACAGAGATGAGAATTTTTTTCTCTCAGAGGATCGTGAGTCTTTGGAACTCTCTTGCTCAAAAGTGGTGGAAGCAGAGTCTTTAAATATTTTTAAGGTAGAGGTAGATAGATTCTTGATAAGCAAGGGGGTGAAGGGTTATCGGGAGTTGGTGGAAATGTGGAGTCGAGGTAACAATCAGATCAGCCATGATCTTATTGAATGACGGAGCAGGTTCTAGGGGCCGAATGGCCTACTCCTGCTCTTAATTCATACGTTCGTATGTTTGTTTGGCACACTTTATGTAGTTGGAGCACTTTTCATGTTATTTTGATCAAGTAGGTTAGTTGATTTTAAAGTTTTTTTCTGATGCTGCTGTCCTCTCCATATTAGATCAAAGCACATGGAGCTGTCCAAAAGTCTCTGGCTGTCATTTGTACTGGATTTGCCAGATTATTTGCAATTATTGAGTTCACACTGGCTTGCTTCCAACATATTTTCCTATGTTGCAGTATTAGCATTAGCTCTTGCCTCCTGATAAATGTGGAGCAAAACCTAAGAAGCCCTTGGTTTCAAATCAGAAATAACTTCTAAAGAGAGTTCAAAATTCTTCAGAAGTCTCCAGAGATGCGATCCAGTTAGGTTATGGGACTCTTTTTATCTGTAGCAATCAAACAACTTTACTTCATCCTGATATCCTTTTCATCTATGGACGATAGCCACTGTCCAGAAATGTTGTTTTAAGATCATTAGGTTTGAGCTATTAAAAGTTATTTAAAATAGATCAAAGATCGACTCCTTTCCTTTTTCCTTAATTTTGCTTTTTGAGCTCTATGATGGAATTTCAAAACAAAATGTTGACAATTTACATCTGGTATTAAAGAAGTCGGATACAAAATTCTCTCGGACATGATCCCAGTGGTATTGTGAGATTGCCCCCATTGGTGTTCTCCAGTGCTAACTCCACCACAGTTTGCAGTATCAGTAGAAGGGCACCTCATTTTCATGGCTCAGGTGGACACAGGATCCACTTCAGAACATAAGAACTAGGAGCAGAAGTAGGCAATTTAGCCCCTCGAGCCTGCTCTGCCATTCAATACGATCATCACTGATCTCATCTCAGCCTCAACTCCACTTTCTTGCTGGTTCTCCATAACCCTTCAACTCATTAATAATAAAAAATCTGTCTATTTCCTCCTTAAATTTACTCAATGTCCGGGCATCCACCGCACTCTGGGGTAGTGAATTCCATAGACTCATGACCCTTTAAGGGAAGTAATTTCTCCTTATCTCTGTTTTAAATCTGCTGCCCCTTATCCTAAAACTATGACCTCTCATTCTAGATTGCCCCACCAGAGGAAACATCCTCTCTACGTCTACTTTGTCAATCCCCTTAATCATCTTATATACCTCAATTAGATCTCCTCTCATTCTTCTAAACTCTAGAGAGTAAAGGCCTAAAATGCTCAATCTCTCTTCATAAGACAAACCCCTCATCTCTGGAATCAATCCAGTGAAACTCCTCTGAACTGCCTCCAATGCAACTACATCCCTTCTCATGTAAGGGGACCAAAACTGGATGCAATACTCCAGGAGCAGTCTCATTAATGCCTTGTACAGTTGCAGCAACACTTCCCTACTTTTATACTCTATTCCTTTAGCAATAAATGCCAATATTCCATTTGCCTTCCTTATTACCTGCTGTACCTGCATACTAGTTTTCTGCGATCCACACCTAGATCCCTCTGCACTGAAGCACTCTGAAGTTTCTCTCCATTCAGATAATAATTTGCCTTTCTATTCTTCTGACCAAAATGGATAACCTCACACTTATCCACGTTAAAGTCCATCTGCCAAATTTTGGCCCATTCACCTAACCTATCCATATCCATTTGTAAATTTCTTATTTCTTTACTGCCTCTTACTATCCCACCTGTTTTAGTGTCATCAGCAAATTTGGCTATAGTACCTTCTATCCCTGCATCCAAGTCATTAATATAGATTGCAAATAGTTGGGGCCCGAGGACCGAACCCTGTGGCACCCCACTAGTTACATCTTGCCAACCAGAAAAGGACCCATTTATCCCGGCGCTCTGTTTTCTGCTGGTTAGCCAATCCTCTATCCAAGCTAATAAATTGCCCCTAATTCCATGTGTATCTTGTGTATTAGCCTTTTGTGCAGCACCTTATCAAATGCCTTCTGGAAGTTCAGATATACTGAGGGTGGCACAGTGGTGCAGTGGTTAGCACTGCAGCCTCACAGCTTCAGTGACCCAGGTTCAATTCTGGGTACTGCCTGTGTGGAGTTTGCAAGTTCCCCCTGTGACCATATGGGTTTCCGTTGGGTGCTCTGGTTTCCTCCTGCAGCCAAAGACTTGCAGGTTGATAGGTAAATTGGCCATTGTAAATTGCCCCTAGTGTAGGTAGGTGGTAGGGAATATGGGGTTAATGTAGGATTAGTATAAAATGGGTGGTTGTTGGTCAGCACAGTCGGTGGGCCAAAGGGTCTGTTTCAGTGCTGTATCTCTAAATAAATAAACTACATTTACAGGGTCCCCATTATCCACTTTACTTGTTATATCTTCGAAGAACTCTAGTAAATTAGTCAAACACGATTTACCCTTCATAAAACCATGCTGACTCTGATGGATTGTATTTGACTTTCTAAATCTTCTGTTATTACTTCCTTAATAATAGATTCTAAAAATTCCCAATGACGGATGTTAAACTAACTGGTCTATAGTTCCCTACTTTCTGCCTCCCTCCCTTTTTGAATTCTTTTGGGCCTCCTTATCTCGAGAGACAATGGATATGGGCCTGGAGGTGGTCAGTGGTTTGTGAAGCAGCGCCTGGAGTGGCTATAAAGGCCAATTCTAGAGTGACAGGCTCTTCCACAGGTGCTGCAGAGGAATTTGTTTGTCGGGGCTGTTGCACAGTTGGCTCTCCCCTTGCGCCTCTGTCTTTTTTCCTGCCAACTACTAAGTCTCTTCGACTCGCCACACTTTAGCCCCGTCTTTATGGCTGCCCGCCAGCTCTGGCGAACGCTGGCAACTGACTCCCACGACTTGTGATCAATGTCACAGGACTTCATGTCGCGTTTGCAGACGTCTCTATAGCTAAGACATGGACGGCCGGTGGGTCTGATACCAGTGGCGAGCTCACTGTACAATGTGTCTTTGGGGATCCTGCCATCTTCCATGAGGCTCACATGGCCAAGCCATCTCAAGCGCCGCTGACTCAGTAGTGTGTACAAGCTGGGGATGTTGGCCGCCTCGAGGACTTCTGTGTTGGAGATACGGTCCTGCCACCTGATGCCAAGTATTCTCCGGAGGCAGCGAAGATGGAATGAATTGAGACGTCGCTCTTGGCTGACATACGTTGTCCAGGCCTCGCTGCCATAGAGCAAGGTACTGAGGACACAGACCTGATACACTCGGACTTTTGAATAAGGGCATTATATTAGCATTTTTCTAATTCACTGGAACCTTTCCCACATCCAGGGAATTTTGGAATATTATAACCAATGGATCCACTATCTCCGCTGCCATTTCCTTTAAGACCCTAGGATGTAGGCCATCAGGCCCTGGGGACCTGTCTGCCTTCAATCCAAATAGTTTGCTCAGTACTTTTTCCCTAGTGATGATGATTGTTCTAAGTTCTTCCCTTTCTATAGCCTCTGCATTACCTGTTACTATTGGGATGGGACTAGTGTCCTCCACTGTGAAAACTGAGGCAAAATACTGATTTAATGTCTCTGCCATTTCTGTGTTCCCTTCTATTAACTCCCCAGTCTCATCCTCCAATGGACCAACTTTCACTTTAGCTACTTTCTTCCCTTTTATATACTTATAGAAGCTTTTCTATCCGTTTTTATATTTTGTGCTAGTTTTCTTTCATAATTTACCTTTGCTCTTTTCATTACTTTTTTAGTAACCCTTTGTTGATCTTTAAAAGTTTCCCAATCGTCCAGCCTGCCAATGGCCTTTGCAATATGGTATGCCTTAGTTTTTGTCTTTAAGTTACCCCTAACCTCCTTGCTTAGCCATGG
Source organism: Heterodontus francisci (assembly GCF_036365525.1). NCBI lineage: Eukaryota > Metazoa > Chordata > Chondrichthyes > Heterodontiformes > Heterodontidae > Heterodontus > Heterodontus francisci. The sequence goes on from NC_090375.1 coordinate 97,641,590, forward strand.
ATTTTTTCCCCCTCTTACAATCTTTCTTCTTCTCTGGAATATATTTTAGTTGGGAGGAATTGAATATCTCCTTAAACATCTGCCACTGCTCATCAACTGTCCTACCTTTTAGTCTTCCTGCCCAGTCCACTAGGGCCAAATCTGTCCTCATGCCTATGTAATTACCTTTGTTTAACTCCAGAACGCTAGTGTGGGACTCCAGTTTCTCGCCCTCAAACTGAATTTTAAATTCTAGCATGCTATGATCACTCTTCCCTAGAGGATCCTTAACCATGAGGTCATTAATTAATCCCACCTCATTACACAATACCAAATCTAGAATAGCCTGCTCCTTGGTTAGTTCCACAACATGTTGCTTCAAAAAGCAATCTCTAATACATTCAATGAACTCTCCCTTGAGGCTACCCTTGCCAATTTTATTAATCCAGTCTATATGCATATTAAAATCACCCATGATTATTGCCGTACCTTTCTTACAAGCCCTCAGTATTTCCTGGTTTATACTGTGCTCCACTGTGGAACTACTGTTTGGGGACCTACAGATTACTCCCACCAGGGACTTCTTTCCCTTGCTATTTCTTATTTCTACCCAGACTGATTCTACGGAATGCACGGAGCAGCCTCAATAAGATAGATGAACTAATGGCAAAATAAGTTTAGATCTAATCGCCATTACAGAGACATGGGGCTAAATTTTACGAACTCTCCAACGTCATGGGGTGTGGGGGTGTGGGGCCTGGAAAATACTTCTGGGAGAGGCCTGCCATGACCCTGGTGCCAAGAAGGCCCCGTTGCATTTTAACAGTGGTGGCGAGGCCTCGATGCAGCGCCCCCCCCTACCACCCTTTCTGGCGGCGATGGAGCCTTAATCCACATCTGCTAATGAAATTAAAATTACTGCATAAACACTTATCGGGTAGCGACGGCCGTCCCACACTGATATTCCATCCACTGGTCAGAACTCCCGCGCCTTTCGATCTCCATATGGAGATTTGCGGTGTGACACTGGTGGGGGGAGTGGGGAAAGCTGCTTCAATTGGTTGTGGGTATGGTGGGAAGGGGTTGAGGTTCAAAGGTGCTGAAGTTGGGGGGTGAAGGTTCGTCATTAAAAAAATTGATTTTCAGTGGGGTATGGGTTATTTTATTTATTGAGAACTCAGTTGGGGTGGGGGCGGTGGGAAAGGGGATTGAAAATTTAACTAAAATTTTATTTCTAATTTTAGTGCAGTGGAACCTTCAAAAATTTAAATCTATCTGAAAGGCTTGAAGCCCTTTAAAAATGGCGCCGGCACCTCTGTGGTGGCACCGAACGCCATTGCCGGGGATGAAGCAGATGCCCCCTCTTCATCATCAGGAGTGGCTGCTCCGCCCCTCCATTTAAATGAGCGTGAAATAGCGTGGGTGCTCAGTGATGGCCACTCTGTGCAGGCACACCACCAATTTAAAGTGCTCCACCACGATTTGCGGAGCACTAGTAAAATTCAGGCCATGGTTGCAAGGTGACCAAGGTTGAGAAATAAATATTCCAGGGTACACAATATTTTGAAAGGACAGGCAGACTGGAAAAGGAGGAGGGGTAGCCCTGATAATAAAGGATGACATAAGGACATTAGTGAGAAAAAATCTTGGCTCAGAAAATCAGGAAGTAGAATAAGCATGGGTGGAAATTAGGAATAGCAAGGGTCAGAATAAACTGGCAGGAGTAGTTTATAGGCCCCCTAAAAGTAGTTATACCATTGGACAGAGCATTAAAGAAGAAATTATTGGAGCTTGTAACAAAGGCAATGTAATAATTGCAGAGGACTTTAAACTTCATATAGACTGGACCAATCAAATGAGCAAAAGTGATCTGGAAGGTGAGTTTGTAGAATGCTTCTGTGACAGTTCCCTGGAGTAATATGTTGTGGAACCAACGAGGAATAAAGCTATTTTAGATCTAGTATTGTGCAATGAGGCAGGGTTAATTAGTAATTTCATAGTAAAAGATCCACTGGGAAATAATTATGATACAATCGAATTCCACATTAAGTTTGAAAAAGACATACTGCAATCACAAACTTAAACTTAAACATAGTCAATTACATAGGTCTGAGGGGAGAACTGGCTAAGGTTGATTGGGCAAATAGACTAAAAGGTATGGTGGTAAATAAACAGTGGGAAACATTTAAAGAAACAATTCAAAATGTTCAAAAAATTACATTCCATTGAAAAACAAAACCTCAATGAGAAAGATCCATCTGTGACTTACTAAGGAGGTTAATGATAGTATTGGATTAAAAGAAAAGACTGATAATGTTGCAAAGAATCGCAGTAACTCTGTGGATTGGGAATGTTTTAGAAACCAGCAAAGGGCCACCAATTGGTTAATATAAAGGGAAAAGACTAGAATGAGAGTAAACTAGCCAGGAATATGAAAACAGATTTTAAGAGCTTTTACAAGTATATAAAAAGGAAGAGAGTAGCTAATGTAAATGTTGGTCTGTTGGAAGCAGAGACTGGAGAAAGTTTCATGAGAAATGAGGAAATGGCAGAGACATTGAACAAATATTTTGGGCTGGATTTTGTTGAGCTCCTGATGTTGGGCTTCGTGGTGGTGGGGCCTGAAGAATGCACCACCAGCAGCGCACCATAGAGCCCAACGCCGGGATTGCCAGGCCCGATCTTCCCAGCAGCAGCGAGGCTCCATGGTGGCTACCCGCCACTTGGTGATAGGACCCAACTTTAAATATTTAAATAAAAGATAGGCATACATTTACATTATTACAACTGAGGCAGGAGGAGTGCACTGTTTTTCTAGTTCCACTTCTCCACAGGTCACAGCATATATATAAAGTTTTTCACAGTTATCAATATGGTCAATCATAGACACTATTTTTATCCAAGAATAAAATACATCAACCAAGTTTCTTTACTAAACAATAAAATTATCAGTTTATTATAAAACAAGACTTAACCAGGAACAATGCAAAGCCTTAACAGACAGATTGAAATATAAAAGTTCCCTTTTTACCTTAGCCCCTCACTCACATACACATACATACACGCGCGCACACACACACACACAGATATACTGGCTAACTGGAAAAATGAAGAGATTTCCTTTTTAGAGCTCTATTACAAAAAAAACAGGCAAAAAATACTTCCTAAAACTTGAAGGAAAAAAAGAGAAGATATTGAAAGATGTCAGATTTGTTTCGTTTTGGTTTGGCGTCCCAAATATGTGTAAAAAGATTGTCACTGGGATCTTCCTAGAGCAGTTCTTGTCAAGCAACGTTGAAGATCAGTTTGGACAGGCTTTTCAGGAAAATTGCAGCAACAGTCTCTGTCTGTTTCTTACACTTGCTTCTCAGAGCTTCTCAAAGAGATGGAAAACTGGCAGGTTTTTCAAAGAGCTGGAACAAGCTGATGGGGCCTCAACTTTTTACAATTTATATAAATGACTTAGAAGAAGGGACCGAAGGTATGGTTGCTAAATTTGCTGATGACACAAAGATAGGTAGGAAAGTAAGTTGTGAAGAGGACATAAGGAGGCTACAAAGGGATATAGATAGATTAAGTGAGTGGGCAAAGACCTAGCAATGGAGTATAATGTGGGAACGTGGGAAATTGTCCACTTTGGCAGGAAGAATGAAAAAGAAGCATATTATCTAAATGGTGAGAGATTGCAGAGCTCTGAGATACAGAGGGATGTGGGTGTCATAGTTCATGAATCACAAAAGGTTAGTATGCAGGTACAGCAGGTAATTAGGAAAGCGAATCGAATGTTATCATTTATCGTGGGGGGAATTTAATACAAAAGTAAGGAGGTTATGCTTCAGCTACAGAGGGCATTGGTGAGACCACAGATGGAGTACAATGTACAGTACTAGTCTCCTTATTTAAGGAAGGATGTAAATGCATTGGAGGCAGTACAGAGAAGGTTTACTAGACTAATACCTGGAATGGGCAGGCTGTCTTATGAGGAAAGATTGGACAGGCTAGGCTTGTATCTGCTGAAACTTAGAAGAGTAAGAGGTGACTTGATTGAAACATATACCAAGGGTCACTGTTTAAAAATAAGGGGTCGCCCATTTACGACAGAGGTGAGGAGAATTTTTTTCTCTCAGAGGGTCGTGAGTCTTTGGAATTCTCTTCCTCAAAAGGCAGTGGAGGCAGAATCTTTGAATATTTTTAAGGCAGAGGTAGATAGTTTCTTGATATGCAAGGAAGTGGAAGGTTATCAGGGATAGGTGGAAATGTGGAGTAATCAGTTCAGCCATGAACTTATTGAATGGCAGAGCAGACTCAAGGAGTCGAGTGGCCTACTGCTGCTCCTAATTCATATGTTTCATTTTAGTGGTTTTGAATGAGACTGGCATTTCAAAGGTTCCGAGGATATTCAGCAGTTTGTCACTGTTGTAAGGGAAAATTTTCATATTCCCTGGTTTGCAGAGAATGAGGCAATCCTGAAGTTTGTGGAATGCTCTGTCTCCCATGGCATTGACAGAAACTCCTGTGTCCATGAGACCTACATCTGAACATCCAATGGTCACTGTCACACATGGCTGTTTGCTATGTCTGAGAGAGAGCTCAAAAGTATATTCAGGGTATCTGCCTCCACATTAGCCCTTTTGCTGTGGTACACATGCTTGACACCTTTAAGTCGGTAGTGGTCTTGGTGGTTGATTTAGCTGATGAGCAATAAACATGAGCAAACTGGTTGGGTTTTCCACAGGCTTTACATTGTTTACCAGTATCAGGACACTTTGTCTGGTGTGGGTAAGCACCACCACAGTGGAAATATTCTAAACATTCTATGGAAAAGTTATAACTCTGTTTGTGAGATGGCTGTTGTTGCTTTGCAGGTGGTTTCCTGCCACATGAGCGATGAATAGTGTTCACAGCAGTTGAACTTGGAGTGTTCTGTTACTGTTAGCAGCCTCAACTTCAGTGGCTCTGGTCTCTGAGAGTGACAGTGATCTTGCTAACTCCAGCATCTCTGACAGCTTCCTATCTTTCTCAAGTGCTTTTCAGCATAGTTGACTGGAGAGACAGCCTTCAATTATTTGTGTTTTGACTTCCCGTTTGACATGTTCAATATCACCGAATGTCTTCACATTGAGGATCATGTTGTGTGGCACTACCACTGTGCTAAATGGGATAGATTTCAAACAGATCTAGCAACTCAAAACTGGGCATCCATGAAGAGTTGTGGGCCATCAGCAGCAGCAGCAGAATGGTATTCAGCCACATGTAACCGCATGGTCCAGCATATCGCCCACTTTACCATTACCATCAAGCCGGAGGACCAACTTTGTTCAATGAAGAGTGCAGAAAAGCATGGCAGGAGCAGCACCAGGCAGACCTCAAAATGAGGCGTCAACCTGGTAAAGCTACAACACAGGACTACTTGATGCCAAACAGCGGAAGCAGCATATGATAGACAGGGCTAAGCGATCCCACAAACAATGGATTAGATCTAAGCTCTGCAGTCCTGCCACATCCAGTCATGAATGGTGGTGGACAGGAGGAGGAGGCTCCACAAATATCCCCATCTTCAATGAGGGGGGAGCCCCTCACATCTGTACATCCATCTTCAGCCAGATGTGTCAAGTGGATGATTCATCTCGGCCTCCACCTGAGGTTCCCAGCATCACAGATACCAGTCTTTAGCCAATCCAATTCACTCCTCATGATATCAAGAAACAGCTGAAGGCACTGCATACTGCAAAGGCTTTGGGCCTTGACAACATTCCAGCAATAGTTCTGAAGACTTGTGCTCCAGAACTAGTTGCAAAGCTATTCCAGTACAGCTACAACACTGACATCTACCCAGCAATGTGGAAAATTGCCCAGGTATGTCCTATACACAAAAAGCAGGACAAGTCCAACCCGGCCAATTATCACCCCATCAGTCTACCCTCAATCATCAGTAAAGTGATGTAAGGTGTCATTAACAGTGCATTCAAGCAGCACTTGCTTAGCAATAACCTGCTCAGTGACGCTCAGTTTGGGTTCCGCCAGGGCCACTCAGCTCCTGACCTCATTACAGCCTTGGTTCAAACATGGACAAAAGTGAACTCAAGAGGTGAGGTGAGAGTGACTGCCCTTGACATCAAGGCAGCATTTGACCGAGTGTGGCATCAAGGAGCCCTAGCAAAACTGGACTCAATGGGAAACAGGGGGAAAACTCATACCTAGCACAAAGGAAGATGGCTGTGGTTGTTGGAGGTCAATCATCTGAGCTGCAGGAGTTCCTCAGGGTAGTGTCCTAGGCCCAACCATCTTTAGCAGCTTCATCAATAACCTTCCTTCAGTCATAAGGTCAGAAGTGGGGATATTCGCTGATGATTGCACAATGTTCCGCACCATTCGCAACTCCTCAAATACTGAAGCAGTCAGTGTAAAAATGCAGCAAGATCTGGACAATATCCAGGCTTGGGCTGATAAGTGACAAGTAACATTTGCGCCACATAAGTGCCAGGCAATGACCATCTCCAACAAGAGAGAATCTAACCATCTCCCCTTGACATTCAATGGCATTACCATCGCTGAATCCCCAACTATCAACATCCTAGGGGCTACCATTGACCAGAAACTGAACTGGAGTAGCCATATAAATACCATGGCTACAAAAGCAGGTCAGAGGCTAGGAATCCTGCGGTGAGTAACTCACCTCCTGACTCCCCAAAGCCTACAAAGCACAAGTCAGGAGTGTGATGGAATACTCTCCACTTGCCTGGATGGGTGCAGCTCCAACAACACTCAAGACGCTCGACATCATCCAGAACAAAGCAGCCCACTTGATTGGCACCCCATCCACAAACATTCACTCCCTTCACCACCGACACACAGTGGCAGCAGTGTGTATCATCTACAAGATTCACTGCAGCAACGCACCAAGGCTCCTTAGACAGCACCTTCCAAACCCGTGACCTCTACCACCTCGAAGGACAAGAGCAGCAGATGTGTGGGAACATCACCACCTGCAATTTCCCCTCCAAGTCACACACCATCCTGACTTGGAACTATATCGCCGTTCCTTCATTGTCACTGGTTCAAAATCCTGGAACTCCCTTCCTAACAGCACTGTGGGTGTACCAACTCACATGGACTGCAGCGGTTCAAGAAGGCAGCTCACCACCACCTTCTCAAGGGCAATTGGGGATGGGCAATAAATGCTGGCCTAGCCAGTGACGCCCACATCCCACCGGCAGGACAGACCCAGCAGAGGTGGCGGGACACTGGTCTACAGTAGGGAGGGAGTTGCCCTGGGAGTCCCCAACATCGACTCCAGACCCCATGAAGTCTCATGGCATCAGGTCAAACATGGGCAATGTAACCTCCTACTGATTACCACCTGCCACCCTCCCTCAGCTGATGAGTCAGTACTCCTCCATGTTGAACACCATTTGGAGGAAGCACTGAGGGTGGCAAGGGCACAAAATGTACTCTGGGTGAGGACTTCAATGTCCATCAACAAGAGTAGCTCAGTAGCACCACGACTGACCGAGCTGGCCGAGTCCTAAAGGACATAGCTGCTAGACTGGGTTTGCGGCAGGTGGTGGGGGAACCAACAGGAGGGAAAAGCATACTTGACCTTGTCCTCACCAATCTGCCTGCCGCAGATGCTTCAGTCCATGACTGTATTGGTAGGAGTGACCACCGCACAGTCCTTGTGGAGACGAAGTCCTGCCTTCACATTGAGGATACCGTCCATCATGTTGTGTGGCACTATCACTGTGCTAAATGGGATAGATTTCGAACAGATCTAGCAATGCAAAACTGGGCATCCATGAGGTGCTGTGGGCCATCAGCAGCAGCAGAATTGTACTCAACCACAATCTGTAAGCTCATGGCCCGGCATATTCCCCACTCTACCATTACCATGAAGCCAGGAGACCAACCCTGGTTCAATGAAGAGTGCAGGAGGGCATGTCAGGAGCAGCACCAGGCATACCTCAAAATGAGGTATCAACCTGGTGAAGCTACAACACAGGACTACTTGCATCCCCAACTGCAGAAGGAGCATGCAATAGACAGAGCTAAGTGATCCCATAACCAACGGATCAGATCTAAGCTCTGCAGTCCTGCCACATCCAGTTGTGAATGGTGGTGGACAATTAAACAATTAACTGGAGGAGGTGGCTCCACAAATATCCCCATCCTCAATGATGGGGGAGTCCAGCACATCAGTGCGAAAGATGAGGCAGAAGCATTTGCAACAATCTTCAGCCAGAAGTGCCGAGTTGATGATCCATCTCGGCCCCCTCCTGAAGTCCCCAGCATTACAGATGCCAGAGAGATGCCAGGCCGGCACAGTGGCGCAGTGGTTAGCACCGCAGCCTCACAGCTGCAAGGACCTGGGTTTGATTCTGGGTACTGCCTGTGCGGAGTTTGCAGGTTCTCCCTGTGACCGCGTGGGTTTTCGTCGGGTGCTCCGGTTTCCTCCCACAGCCAAAGACTTGCAGGTGATAGGTAAATTGGCCATTGTAAATTGCCCCTAGTGTAGGTAGGTGGTAGGGAATATGGGATTACTGTAGGGTTAGTATAAATGGGTGGTTGTTGGTCGGCACTAACTCAGTGGGCTGAAGGGCCTGTTTCAGTGCTGTATCTCTGAATAAAAATAAACTTCAGCCAATTCGATTCACTCCGCATGGTATCAAGAAACGATTGAAGGCACTGGATACTGCAAAGGCTATGGGCCCTGACAACATTCCGGCCATAGCACTGAAGACCTGTGCTCCAGAACTAGCTGCATCCCTAGCCAAGCTGTTCCAGTACCGCTACAACACTGGCACCTACCTGGCAATGTGGAAAATTGCCCAAGTATGTCCTGTACACAAAAAGCAGGACCAATCCAACCTGGCCAATTACTGCCCTATCAGTCTACTCTGGTCATTCACAAAGTGATGGAAGGGATCGTCGACAGTGCTATCAAGCAGCACTATGCTCAGCAACAAGCTGCTCACTGACGCTTAATTTAGTTTTCACCAGGGCCACTCAGCTCCTGACCTCATTACAGTCTTTGTCCAAACATGGATGAAAGAGCAGAACGCAAGAGATGAGATGAGAGTACCAAAACAAGAAATGCTGGATTCACTCAGCAGGTCTGGCAGCATCTGTGGAAAGAGAAGCAGAGTTAACGTTTCGGGTCAGTTCAGTGACCCTTCTGACTGACCCGAAACGTTAACTCTGCTTCTCTTTCCACAGATGCTGCCAGACCTGCTGAGTGAATCCAGCATTTCTTGTTTTTGTTTCAGATTTCCAGCATCCGCAGTATTTTGCTTTTATATGAGATGAGAGTAACTGCACTTGACATCATTTGATTGAGTACGGCATCAAGGAGCCCTAGTAAAACTGGAGTCAATGAAAATCGGGGGAAAACCCTCCGCTAGTTGGAGTCATACCTAGCACAAAGGAAGATGGTTGTGGTTGTTGAAGGTCAATCATCTCAGTCCCAGGACAACATTGCAAGAATTCCTCAGGGTAGTGTCCTAGGCCATCTTCAGCTGCTTCATCAATGACCTTCGCTCCATAAAGTCAGAATGGGGGATGTTCGTTGATGATTGCACAATGTTCAGCAGCATTTGCGACTCCACAGATAATGAAGCTCCATGTCCAGATGCAGCAAGAGCTGGGCTGGGCTGGGCTTGGGCTGATAAGTGGCAAGTAACATTTGTGCCACACAAGTGCCAGGCAATGACCATCTCAAACAAGAGATAATTTAACCATCTCCCCTTGATGTTCAATGGCATCACCATCACTGAATCCCCTACTATCAACAACCTGGGGGTTACCATTGACCAGAAACTGAACTGGACCAGCCACATAAATGCTGTGGCTACAAGAGCAGGTCAGAGGCTGGGAATTCTGCGGCGAGTAACTCACCTCCTAATTCCCCAAAGCCTGTTCACCATCTACGAGGCTCAAGTCAGGAGTGTGATGGAAAACTCTCCACTTGCCTGGATGGGTGCAGCTCCAACAACACTCAAGAAACTCGACACCATCCAGGACAAAGCAGCCCACTTGATTGGCACCCCATCCACCAACTTCAACATTCATTCCCTCCACCACCGATACACAGTGGCAGCAGTGTGTACCATCTACAAGATGCACTGCAGCAGCTCACCAAGACTCGTTCAACAGCACCTTCCAAAACCGTAAGCTCCTCCACCTAGAACGATAAGGGCAGCAGATGCATGGGAATAACATGACTTGTTATTTTCCCTCCAAGCCACACACAATCCTGACTTGGAATTATGTCACCATTCCTTCACAGTTGCTGGGTCAAAATTCTGGAGCTCCCTTCTGAACAGCACTGTGGGTGTACCTACACCCCGTGACTGCAACGGTTCAAGAAGGCAGCTCACCACCACCTTCTCAAGGGCAATTAGGGATGGGCAATAAATGCTGGCCTAGCCAGTGACGCCCACATCCCATGAAAGAATAAAAAGAACAAAGTCACATTTGGTTGCTAGTTGCCTCAATTGTGTGCAACATTGGTCAATTGTCTTGTTTGCTTCTTGCTTAGTGTGTTGGAAGACAATGGTTTCATATGTGGTATTTTTCTTGGCTGTAAAGTATGTCATGAGTGCATTTTTGCTGAGTTATAGTCATTTTGCTCAGGCATAAGCATCTCATATATATCCTATAATTCTTCACCTCCATGGTGTAGAAATAAGGCCTTTTATCTTGTGTCTTCTATGATTGCGAAAACTGTCATTGCACCTTCTAACTGTCGCAGCCATTTTTGCCAACGTGGGGATAAGGATGAGGACTCTGAATGTCCATGAAAAGGTGATAGGTTGGGTATAGACAATGCAATACTAATCTGCAGCACAGTGATAAAGGATCCGGAATCGCGCACCTTTCAGAGGAAACTTCTCTGCAATGATCTGAGACTATATTTATTTTGATAGGAGGGTTATTTTCGTGAGATCACTGTGTGAGTATACACTGCACAAGTTTCCTATGTGTCACTCTAACACTGTCTGCAACTTAAAATGCTGTCTGTAAAAGTAGACAAAAAACTTCCAAAAATGTTATACCTGAAAGCAATGCATCCGGTTTTTCACCATACTTTGCTATTTACCTTGTCGCCATTGTGATGTCTCTCAGGACTGGGATGAGGTTTAGCCAAGTTTGGTATAAGATATGTGAGGCAAAGACTGAGACAGTAGCAGCAGGCTGTTGAACACTTTCCTTTTGCTAGCAGTTTTTTTTCCACAGCAGCCGCTAAATACACAATGCACAATGCAATTGCAATTTCAAAATGCTATCTCAAACCACGGCAACACCACAATATTGTGGGGGGGGGGTCCAGTCGGGGAAGGGTGTCTAATCGTGGGGAGGGAAGCAAGTGAGCTCGCTAGGCTGAAGGGAAGTATTCCTGCTTCTCCTGGCCCACAAGGAGTCCTGGAAAGGCACCTCTTCCATGCAGCAGTCCTCACCTTCCTTTAACTGCCATGTTAAACCTAAAATGGAGGCATGCAGCCTCATTAAAATATAGTTGGCCAGCGTCATCCAACTTCCATTAAAAATGGATATGGAGGGTTGGGGTGGATGGAGTTGAGGCAGTTTGGGCTTGGAATTGAGATTTTTAACAGTTCAACATCCCACCTGGCCCAAACCCACATGTTTTTGGGTGTTAAGTTTTCCTTTGTTGCCTCAAGCCCCAAACAATCATCACCTTGACCACCCTTCGACCAATGTCTAGACCCCATCCATCTCCCAAGCATGCCTCCTTTTGATTGTTCCCCAACTTAATCACCTCGCTCCCCAATCACTGTCTTTCCCAATTGTCCCTCACCTCGTGGCCCACTCTCTCCTCCCAGTTGCCCCCTCCCTATCTCTCCCTACCCTTCTGCCAAGACCTTTCGGCAAAGCAGCATTCCCAAATTGAAATGCTCTTTGCTAATCTGATGTAAACAAGCTGGAGGCTCAAGATCAGGTGGGCCTGTAGCTAACCCATTCCAGTGCAGGGATCATTCCAACCAATTTCTAAGCATTTCTGTTTCTTGCGCACTATGTAGTTTTATTTATTTGTATCCAGGTCCACAAAGAATATAGTTATATTAAATGATAAACTTTAAAGAGATAGTTAAAATGTCAAATGCCTTGTGTACTTGTGACTTTACATATGCTAGTATCATGTCCTACTGCAAATTGTTTCAATAAGTAAATAAACTGATAACTGCCTTGCTATAGATATAGAGGATAATTCCCACCCTTTTAATTCAGCAACCTGCCAATTATTGTAACATTGAATGTAATAATCCATAAAAAGTTTTGTACCAATATTCAGTTATTAAAATAACAAAACAAAATAAAAGGATGAAATTAAAAGTAGGATATTCCTTTTACTGCTGGTGGATCATTTATTTCACTGCCTAATATTGGATGATGCTAATTTGTTTTCTGTTTTGTTAAATGCATTGTTCTTACTTTCCTGTGAAATACATCTGATAAAATAGGATTTTAAATATATTTTCATTTAGGCCAAAAGGAAATTCTACAAAAAAATTAGTTCCCAAACTGCATAGTTGAATAATGACAATTATTTGGGGAATCATATAAAGCAATCTAATATGAGAATTGTCTGATTCATTTTGCCACTGCACGATTAAATATTATTCCATCTTGGTATATTTCCATGGTTGGAGCTGTTTGAAAGTAATTCACCTGCCAAAGCACTCACAACTATGCTGTACTCAGAAGTGTGCCGATTTGTGGTGAGTACAGGTGATTAGTTGGACATTTGAATGCCAGAGTGTGATTTATAAATTTGGTTTGAAATATTTATTTTGTCTTGGCTTTTATTTTTGCATTGTGGCTGAGCATTACTGTAATAGTTAGTGACACATGGAAGGTAACATGTGGGACTGTTGGTGAATGAGGAATTGTGATTGCATTTACTGGTACCAAAGCTGGATGAGTTGATCACAGATAGCCTGGCTAGAAAGGAGCTGTGTTCGTTGCCTACTCTCCTCCTCTTTCTCCTCTCTTCCTCCTCCTCCTCCTCCTCCTGCTTCTCAGCTGCTCACGATATAGCTGATGGCAGGGCCCGAGCCCACCTGTTGGTGAGGTTGTGCATCCCGCAGCAGACCACCAGGAGTCATTACATGTACTCTGTTGAGTACTGCAGGGCTCCTCTAGAGCAGTCCAGGCAGCGGAAGCATTGTTTCAGCATGCCAATAATTTTATATTTCACGTTCCATATAGCAGCACAACTTTCATTATATGCATGCAGCCCACATTTATATGGATTGTTTACCAGAGTCATGATGCATGCCATCAAAGGATGACCCTTAGCAGCCAGTGACCATCATCTGGTTTGTCATGGTAGCTTTGTCACAGCGGACTGTCACACAATGAAGGCATCATGACGGCTAAAAGGATACTAGTTATTGATCCACATGATGCATAGCGTATGGTCATACATGAACTGGACATTAAGGGAGTGGAATCCCTTTCAGTCGGGGAGCACCTCAGATTTAACATGCAGTGCCTGTAAAACGTTGTGTGTGCAGTCAATGGTGCCCTCTAATCCTCCCGATGGCATGTGCTTACTCTGCCTGCTTTTCTTTGGCAAGAGAGAATGAATCTATTCAGCTCACTTAAAATGCTGAGACTCATTTAACTCTCTCATGGAACAGTGGACAGCAAATATCTTCAGCTCTAGCCTGGAAGGATCCTGACACATAAAAGTTCATCGCCACAGTCACCTTCACAGCCACTGGCATTCGTAGTGCTGATATACGAGGCTCTATGGGGCCGAATTTTGCAGCCATAGAGCCAACCACTGATATTTTGTAATGGTCTAAATGGCAGCAGGGATCAAAGTGGCTTTAATTCAGCAAATCCAAAATCATGATTGATTTTAATGGAGGCTGAGTTATTATAATTAATTTTCAACTGTTTCAGTGAGACTCTCAGTCGATCTTTGCAAAGGTTTCCTAAAATGATGTTGTAGCATAAGTGATGGTGTTTACGTCATAATCTCCTGGCACTTTTGCAAAGCAAGATGGACCCTACAATGTAGATTTCCAATTACAATATGAAATATGTAATTTAAAAAATTTTTTTTATTTTGCTTAATACCTAATTTTGGACATAAGAAACTTCAGCTATTGAGAAACAAATTGGCAGAGAAAAATAAATTGAATAATTTAGTTGATTCATCACCTGTGATGATGGATGTTGATGTGAAAAAATTGAATGGTAAAGAAATTATAATGGAAAAATTGCAACCAAAAACATGATAATAGGAAGTAAATTTTGTTGTCAAGCAGCATGCACAGATGATATATCTTGAAAATAGTGAACTTGCAACTGGTCCACTTCCATCTTATTCTAGACTGCCTGAAATTTACAGGTCATTTATTGATCTCTACTTGTCTTCAGTATATTTACAAACAGCTTTATTTATTCATATTTTTACTTCGGGATAGGACTGGTTAAGCATCACAACCATATTCCAAACTCTAGGTTGCCTGTGAGCAATGGGAGATGCACTCCAATTGTAATCCACTCCAAAATAAACAGTAACTTTATATAACAATACCATCTCTGTAGACTTACAACAAACATTTAAGTTGATTGAATTGCTATCCTTTCCCATTTTTGGTGGCATTAATGGGTTATGCGGCTTCTCTGAATGGATGGGCATTCTAGTCTTGAATATTGGAAACTAAAAAATCTGGCCAGCCCTTCTGTTCAAACTCAATAGCACTTCACAGGTTACTCAAGAAATTGCATTGAATAACACTATGAGATGTCTTGCACACTTTATTTCTACCAAAAACATGATAGTGCAATATTTTTCATGTCAATGGAACAATTATTGTGACATATCAATGTCATGCAATAATGTATCAAACATTGTGGCATATGTCAAGCATATCTCAAATATAATGTCACCATCCTCATCACATTGGGAAAAATGGAACATTTTCAAGATTTTGGATACCAACCAAAGGGTTGCTCAGTCATGTTTATTCTTTGTGCTGCACTGCTGATTGAAGTACACAAGTTCATTTCTGAACCTTTCTCTGTGGTGAATATCAACTTCAGATCAAACATTTGGGAAATGGGAGATGAAGTATTGCTGAAAAAAGTCAGAGTCTGGCTGCGGTGCAGCATTGGCTAAATTCTGGGAATAGATTAACTGGTTATCGTCTAAGCTGTGGAATGAGGCCTGATGTTGGAGGAAACCTAAGGAGAAGAGAGACAGAAAAAAGTATTAAAATAATAAGGAGAATCCAACGTAGGTTTGATCCTATTTTCAAGATTTATTCAATACAACATTATTTCATCTCATAAAATTCTCAGTTGATTGTGAATCTTCCTTCAAATTAAGCATATATTTTTTTCTTAGATTTCTTGTACCATTTTAAAAATTGAGAGATGTGATTTTAGGGAATTTGTTGCATTGAATTCAAATTGGAAACAGATAAATGCTTGTAAGCAAAGTCTCAGTTCAGCCATTCAATGCACAGCAAAGTATTTGCAGACAAGGAACGAGAATTAACAGTGGCTCTATGCACATAACACCTATTCCAAACAAATTTAGGCCAGTTGGGCAAAAAGCCCACTTTTAATTGTTAAAGCAGTTTTGCCTTAAAGCTACTGCTGATAGAAGCATTATGTGAGTGGTGATTCAGTGATTTAACTTCTGACAGGAATGATGTCTGTAAAGAGGCTGAGGTTTCTAAACACTACAGGAATTGCATACAGCTCTGAATCAGTATCGATGGGAGTGTGATACAATGCTCATATACTGTACATTTCATGACCCATGCTAACTGAATGCAAGATGAAAACAGTGAATATCATGCCCAGATGATGTGTGTTAAGGTGAGATGCTGTGGGGGTAAAGCTGGAGGTTTCATTTAAAGATAAATTGATTCAATATTTTTCACAGTTCAAAGGTTTCTGGCCATTATAGGGATTACATTCAGTGCTCCAGTAGCAAGGGACTTAGTACAGGAGATCCAGCAGGAGCAGGAAATGTAGAAAATAATTTTTACACAATGAATTGTTATCATCTGGAATGCATTGCCCGAATGTCAGTGGAAGCAGATTCAATAATGACATTCAAAAGGGAATTGGATTTTTCCTCAAAAAGAAAACAAATGCAGGACTCTGGGGAAAGAGCTGGTGAATGGGACTAAATGGATAACTCTTTTGGAGAGCTAGCATAGGCATGATGGGGAGAATGATCTCTTTATGTGCTGTATTGTTCCATGAAGACTGCTGCTGGGACTTCCCCTGTTATCCTAATGTTTATGGGGTGGTGGGGAGGGAACGGAGATACCTGCTTGCGGGGATGAATCCTGGGCATGCTGAGAATGCTGAGGTCCAGTTGAATTTAATGGAAGGACCTCATTAGCAGTTTTTAACTCCATCCCCACCTGACAGCTGGCCAGATTGACAGGTTGGTTGGGTGCCTGGCATGAATGCCAGCAGTAGATTACAGCTGGGGCTCAATGGGGACAGCCCCTGACAAATGGAAAAGATTGGGAGGTATGCCGGTGGAAGGGCTTGGAGTGCAGCAGCAAGGAGGGAGGGAGGAAAACATTTTGGCATAGTTGGGGGTGTGTCATCAAATCATAGAGGGTGGGTGTCGAAAGATTGCAGGACATTGGAAAATCGTGGATATTGGAAAATTGTGAAGGGTCGGAAGATCACGGGGAGTCGGATTGTTGGCAAATTGTAGAAGGGAAGAGATTGTGAGGAAGAAGAGATTGTGGCAGAAGATTTGCTTGAGGGGTGGACGGAAGCACTCCTGCTTCTCCAAGCCTATAAGCAGTGCTTTAAAGGTGACTTACCTGCTGGATCTGGCAATTCCTGCCTCCCTTTAGTTGCTGGCTCCTGAGCCCTGGGAGATCCAGCCAGCCAGTGTTAATTAAAATGACTGCCATAATCTGAGGAACAGAGCCTCATTAATATTCTAATCACAGAGCTGTCTCTCCAGAGCGGGTTGCTCTGGTGCCCCCAACTCGGCATGGTTAAACTGGAAGTGCATAGAAGGCTAGGGTTGGGTTTCACATATTTACAGATTTAACCCCTGACCCTCTTTTGCCCATCATGAGGGTGGAGGGAGAGTTAAAACTCACCTCCAAAGTGTATCATTAAGTCTCACCAGTGTGTTACAGGATGTATCTTCCATTTCAAGCATACCTACCCGCTATTGGCAGTAATGATATCAGTAAGCAGGTTGCAATTTCTCACTGGGGCTGTAACCAAGTTATACTTCCACAAAGGCCTCAGCATGACATGTAGTAACACAATGGCACTATCCTGTGAGATTTGAAAGCAATTTCTTTATTCCAGTGTGACTTGGTATGTGACCAGTGGAATACAATCATGCAAAGGAATGCCTATTACTCTGGAAACTCTCAAAATGTCTTCATTTTAAGGCTACCGATTGTGCTACGTTATTTGAAGGAGAATAAAGGGCTGAATTTTCCCAGCCCCTTGAAGGCAGGTTTGAAGGCAGGGGAGCCAGGTAAATAGGGGGGAGTTGCACGGTGAGGGCTCCCCGACACAACACTGCCGTTGGGGAACTTCCCGGATGGGCTGGGAATCAGATCGACTGCCTGCTCCATGAAGGTGGGCAGCCAATTACACGTGTTAAGGCCACAGTTAGGGGCAATTTTGTGGCCTCGCTAGCAATTTGCCACCAGCGGAGCGGATGCCTGCCAGGTGCAGAGACTGCCTGCTCTTTGGAAGTGGTCTCCCTGTGGCAGGCCAGGAGATCCATGTCCCGTTGACAGGACTGTGAGCATGAAAGGCCACAATCGTGGTGATTTCGATCAGGGGAGGGGTTTCCCCCTACATCCTAATGTACCCACTGGCCTAGACTTTGTTAATTGCAGCACAGCTGTGCAGCCCAGTGAGGGCGCCTTGATGTTGTGGTACCCTCACGGTCCCCGGCCTGCCTTAGGAGCACCCACCTCTCTGGCTGGGCGCTGCTGAGGCTCCAGTGCTGCCAACCCCCTCATAGGGCCTGCAGCATCGAAAGCCCGCGATTAAGGATGGCGAGTGTGGAGGCAGTCACATAGAAGGCTGCCTCCCGAAAGATTGCGCTTCTGGTCTCACTGCCAGCACAACACAAACGTACCAAACACTGTGAGGATGATTAGCAAGTTGAATGAAGGGTTCTTTATTACAGAATTACAGGCGAGCTCTTCAATTCACCTGTTACCTGTTGACTAACACTGCTTGAACTATTGTGTCACATGTTAGCTTGCATCACTTTCTGTGATGATGTATACCAAACTATTTACATATTTAGTAGTATGTTAACTAGTAATCAGACAGTTAAAACAATATCACAACATTCCTCTTTCCTTAAATGGAAATTTACGTAAATTATAAACTATGTCCATAATGAAATAGGATTATTGTAAACAGTATTTACACATGTATGGACTCTCACATTCATTATTCAAGTATCTCTGAAAGGTACAGTTGGTCTGCCGACTCGTAACAGTGAAACGTTGTTGAGATCTGGAATTATCAATTCTTTTCTCTTGACTTGTAGGTTTAGACAGTACCTGAATGCTGTACGTATCATTTTTCTTACCTTCATTCTCAGGACTTGAATGTGAACATATTTTTAACACTACAGGAATGTTAGGTATGATGCTGTTGGATAACTCTCTCCGATTGCACCTATTCTTTCTCAATGTCGCTATTTGGGGTGGTTACCTCATCTGACCATGGCTCATTACAGAGCTTTGGCATTTCTGCAGGGAACCATGCCTTCTCTTGTGGGTGGATCACTCTGACCTTCTGTCCGACCTGCAGAAGAGGTAACTCCACGCCTGCATGTTTGTTATGTTTGATTTTCATTTTCTCTTGTCTTGCCAATAATTTGTCTTGGACTAATGATGCTTGAATCATATGATGACTCGGAAGAGTTGTCCTGATTTGCCTTCTGAACATGATCTCTGTTGGGGATGGTAATCCTGTATCTAGTGGCATTGCTCCTAGGTGCAACGTTGCTATTTGAATATCCTGATTAGTCTGCTTTCTTTTCAAGATTAGTGACTTTACTGTCTGCACCATCCTTTCTGCCAGTTCATTCGGCCTTGGATAGTGTGGAGATGATATAATGTAATTTATAGCCCATTTTGAGCACATGTCCCAGAATGGTTTATCACTGTACTGTGGACCATTATCTGACACCATTTCTTCCAGGGAATCAAAAAGATTGAAAATTGCACTCATCATGTTTGCTATCAATGCACTTGATGTATCCCTCAGTTGGTGAATGATAGGAAATTTGGAGAAGTTAGTTGGTAATAAGTATGAAGTTGTCACCTTTGACAGTAAATATGTCAATAGCTATTCTTGACTGCAGATGTGATAGAGCATCATGAGGATGAAGTAGCTCTCTGTGTTGACTCGGCTGATGCTCTTGACATGTATCGCACATGCTCACTGCTCATTTTATGTCATTGTTGATCCCTGGCCAATAAACTGTCTCACATGCAAGTCAACTTGACCTTTCAATGCCCATGTGACCTTAATGTAATTGTGTAAGGATATCTTGATGAAGCGCTTCAGGTATTAAAACTTGTTTGCCTTTGAAAATGAATCCACTTGATGTCCCTAATTCGTCACGATATGGCCAAAAGGTCCTGAGGTCTGTGGGAACCTCATGCATTGTAACCTGGCCATCCACTGATGATGAGCTGCCATAATGCCTTTAAAATAGCATCACTGAAGTCTCTCTTTGGAGCTCTTCTCATTTCTTCTGTCCAAATCGCATTAGGCCAATATTGTACACATCTTTTAGTTCCACATCTATTTCATCCACTTGGACATCCAATGGTATATCCTCTGTCTTCCTGGGGTTGGGTAGTCTGCTCAATGCCATCCCAGTGGGTCGGATGGTGGCGTGGGGGCTGCATAAAATTGAGCAGGAGGCTCCGGGAGGCCTACCCGCCCCTTCTGCCTCTGGTTTACGGTGTCAGACGGAGGGTAGGAAACGGCCCGCCCACCTGAGGCCAAACAAGGCCCTTACGGCCACTTAAGGGCCCTCGCCCGCCTCCACGGGTATTTTACCCATGGCAAGAGGGCATGCTGGGGATGTGAAAGGCCGCCCAGCGATAGCTGCCGACCTTTCCGCGCCCCGGGGGGGGGGTGGGGGGTGGGCGGCGGTGAGGTGGTATGGCAGTCAGGCATAGGGTGCCCATTTGACGGCCGCCCCCACCTCCCAACCCAGCCCCGGGACCCAAGACGCCCCCCACCCCCCTCCTCCCAAACAACCACTCCAGCCTCACCAAGGAAGGACCGATCCCCCTGGTGAGGCAACCCCAACTTACCTTCCCTCTAGGCGCCCTGGCGTCAGGCTGGGCTGCAGTCCCAGCAGTGGCTACCGCTCCCGGTGGCGCTGCTGGGACTATGAGATGCCGGCCCGGTGATTGGCCGGCAGCTCACTGAGGCGGGACCTCCTCCCTCAAGTGGATGGAAGCCCCGCCTCGGAACAATTAAAGCCCAGGGACCTGTAAAATGTGGGACAAATCCCCGGGCTAGGTGGAAGCAGGTTCGCCACCGACTTTCTCTTCGGTGGCGAATTCCCGTTCACAGTGGTTATAGAGCCACATCAATCCATGTGTTGCTGAATGTGGCGGATAATCCCTGTCATTCCATTGTGTCAAGCTCAGCCTTCAGCTTGTCCTTGATGTGGACACTGCATTTCTGTGATGCTTCTATGGAGGGAACTGCGTCATCTTTCAGATGAAAAACAGCATCTCCTATAAAACTGCCCAAGGTGTCAAATCTATCCGAGTACTTCTATTGCAGATCTTGAATAGACTTGATGGGGTTGCACTTGCCTTGGTTATCTGATATTGGTGCTTTGGTGATCTCGTGAATCATTACGTTCTGGAGTTAACTGCAGGCCGGCTGTCCTGCTACTGCTAGACCTTTGACATCTGCAATATAGAAGACTTGTGATAACCATGCAGAGCTTCCATATCTGCACTTTAAAATCAATGCTCCCACGCAGTTTATTGGTGAACCATTATTTGCAGGGAGTCTAGCTTTTTTCGGCTGCAATATAGACTCCCACATCGCTAGGTACATGCCCTTGAGTATTCGCAATGATAAAATATTTGCGCTTACCCCAGTATCTATCGTCAGTTATAACTTGTGGATGCTACTTTTGTTCGAACATATGATTTCTATTCTGGGGAAGGCTTCCAGTTGTGTGATGGTATCCATGTGCCATGTGACTGTCATGGCGGAGAAAGCTTGCTCACTTTCGTGCCTTCTTTGCTATTTGGGTCTTTGCCTACCTCATGGACATGCCTGTGCTTGAACTAGTGCTTGTTGAACACTTTTTTATTCTTGCCACTAGGCGGCATCTATTTTTTGATTGAGCTGTGGTTTGCTGTAGCTTCTGACTACTTCTTCACTGCCAGATTTCCTTCACAATCTTGCCCAGTGTTTCTTTAGACCATTCACCTTGCAGATGTACTTTAATGCAGAACATTTTCATGGCTGATGTACTGTACTTGCCACACACCTTGTCTTGATGTGTCTTGGTCACCTCACCTATAATTGTTGTTGCTCCAAACCCTTACATATATTGTCTGCTCGCAGCTATGGCTTTGTATTTTCTGCCATTTCTGAGGAGACTGTCGATATCCTATCCTATTTTCTTATCAAGCAGATGCCATTGGAATGCCTCTATTTGAGTTGATGTGATTACCAGCTCCATTATTCTCTTGGAGAGTTCTGCATCTGAGAAGTCACTATCTTTGCCTTTTTCCCGACACCTACTGACAAACTGTTCAATAGTTTATTTGGGCCATTGGCTTTCGGCCATCAGTTCGAGTTGATGGACCCTGAAGTTGACCTTAACCTTCAGGTGGTCTTCCAGCATTGTCCACAGTTTAGATGGGTCTTTCTGGTCTGCTTTTGTTAATCTAATGGAGACCTTCATTACCTTTTCTCCCAGGACAGTGTGCAGGAGGACGGTGAGAGGAGACAAAGGTAGAGGGAGGGAGAAGAGAGGCCTGACCCAGCCTGGCCGAGGCAGGTGCACCTGAACTTCCCTCCCAACCACCATCCTGGCTCGGCTTGGTAAACAGTCTAGAAACTTTGGGATCCCACCTGTGGGTGAGTGTGGTCTGGAGACCTGGAGAGGGAGGCCTGGGAGGGGAGGGAAGGAAGGCCCAGGACTGGTGGAGGAGGGCATGGAAAGGGAGGCCTAGGCCTGGGGGAGGAGGGCCTGTTGGAGAGGGGGGGAAGGGATTAGGGTGGGGAGGGCCTGGGTTGGGGGGACTATTAGACAGATTTTTGATCTATAAGGGAATCCAGGGCTATGGGGAACAGGAAAGTGGAGTTGAGGCAACAATCAGCTCTGCCATGATTTAATTAAATGGCAAAGCAGGCTCGAGGGGCCGAATGGCCTACTCCCACTCATATGATTTCTTATGATTTACCAATCACAGTCTTTATAGCTTTTCTGTCGAGTTCTGTGACTGCAAGATCTAAAAAACACAACTCCATATGCTATCTGAAAAGTTGGAACTTGTGGAAGGTATCAGGAACTTTCCAGTTCACCGCTGGGTATTTTGTGGTTATGTTGTTGGAACTTCTTACTTGCAAGAATTCTTTTGCCAAAGCTCTCCCCTTAAATGATTTCCTTTCTAATAGCTTTCATGCAAAGAGAAAAAACAATGCAGGTTTACTGTACCTGCAGCTCTAGACCTCTGGCATGCCCTGATCTCTGTGGCTGCAATGCTGGCTTTTAGCCTCTGTATGGGGAGACTCCACCCACAAAGTTCTTTTGGCGGGAAAACCACGACGCTTCATGGCAGTATAGTCTGGCAGCCCTGGTTACGATCGATTTTTTTTTTAGCTTTCAAGCTTGGTCGTGCCAGAAACTCTGCCTTTCTGGCCATCTATCATTCAACAAACTCCCCCTTTTTGGTTACTAGCACTCTCTCGGAGCACCGATTCTCGAAGGTAGTCCTATATCGCACTGCCACTGCTTCCTCCAGCTATCTTGTGGTGTTGTCCCAGGTTTTTATGACTTTACATTGGAGAGGCCATCACAAACATTGTCACCGTGTCGAAGACCGCTATGAATAGTCGAGCACCTCTGTGTCGCTGATACCTTGTTGTGTACCGCTGCCACCATATTATGTTATTGTTTTCTAAAACAAACATATCAAACACTGTGAAGATGATTTGTAAGTTGAATGAAGGATTCTTTATCACAGAATAACAGAAGAGTTCCTCAATACATGTGTTATGTGTTGACTAACACTACTCCAACTACTGTGTCACATGCTAGCTTACATCACTTCCTGTCATGATGTATACCAAACTATTTACATATTCAGTAGTATGTTAATGAGTATTCAGGCAGTTAAAGCAATATCACAACACTCTGGACCCCCATTTGGTCCTGATGTCAGAGTCCTGAAGCTCACAGCAAAACTCAGCCCAAAGTATGAAAGGATGACTCCAAGGAGACCAAATTCACTCTATGTGGCCATTGCTCATGATACTGATGTGACAACAATAGAATGAAACAGAGCACAGATGCAACAAAACTCATGCTACAACTAGAATTCATGACCAAGACACCATTGATAGCTTCACAGTAACATTACATCCTCAGAGTTTCCAGAGTAGTTGCTCTCTGCTGCATGCTAGTTAACTTTGCCCCCCAAAAAGGCCACAGCATGCAATTTGATAATCAGGATGGCAAAGCCATGCCAATGTAAGAGATTAAAAACGCTAGTGAGGAATTATCAGCAGTTTCAGCAGTGAAGAAATGAAGTATAGTGCACCAAGAACTAACTCCAAGTGTATTACATGAAGTGTCATATCTGCACAATTGTTTAAAGGGAAGGATGCTAAGTAACAGTACCCAAATCACTTAGCCCATAATCAGCTCTGTCAACCATCATCTAATATCTTATGTGCAGTTCCTACTATATTGTAGCTAATGACAATTGGCACAAGTGGCAGAATTTCCAGACTGTAGCCATGCGTGTTTTGTGCTATTCAGGACAAACCTAATAAGTCTATCAGTGGTCTGTTTCTGAAACCTGTGCCTTGTCTGTGATTATAGGCTCCCATTAAGTCTAACACAACATAATGACCTACAGTTATGCAATTTGTCAATCCTAATTTGTTAATATGAAGTTGGGAGACTCTCGCCCAGGTCTTCCTTCAGTTTTAGGTAATAATTTTTCAAATTAGTTGGTATTTATTGCTCCGAATGAGCTTGAGTTTGTGAGGAAAAAGCAGTTCATATGATTTGAAAATGCATAAAATACCAATTCAGTAAAAATACATTTTAAAATATACCAAAGAATATAAATACCACTAAGTCTCATACTTTTCTGGCATGCTGTGGAGATCCCACTGGCAATTTGAAAACCTGTACTGTCAGCATTCAGTAATGGTGTGCAGGACTGAATAATGTTGATGCTACATCTTGATTCCTTGAACAGTTACTCAGCCATTGAACAATTTCCCAGTAAACTAGAGAGCAGTACTGAATGAAAGTGACACCAAGCCTCACTTCTGCATCAATCATCATTCAGTTCTTCATGCAAAGGGGACATTTTGATTCAAAAACCTGCTTCCATGGAGCCATTTCTAAATAAATAGATAGTTTGCCTTTTGTCATGGAAGAACTCTTTCTACGTTGAATGTGCATAAAGATTACATTTGTTTTAAGCTGAGCTGTTTCAAATGAGTTTGTTTATTGGAGCACAGAGTGAACTACTCTCCAGTGTCAGAAAAAAACTGATGATGTATTTTGTTTCTTATCTAGAAGCACTCAAGAAGAACAGTGTTTAAAATTGTTTCAAGATTTGTTAGTACTACATATTTGCTTCTTATAATAACTATGCATTGACAATCAAAAAAATATTAGAATCTACTGGACTGATTGCAGACTAAATTTACATAATAACTTATCCATGGCACATTTGTTGTTGAAATCCTATGGTGTAATCTTCCAGATTATGGATAGCGAAACAGTTCCAGTGAACAATGTAGCTGATTGAACTGAATCTTCTGAAAAAAATGACTAAACTGCTGAATTTCAGTACTAGCCGGTTGCACCCAGATAAACATGTGATGGATGACACAACTTTTGGGCTGTATTTTCCCGATTTAGTTTTTTTTATCGGATATCAGGATAATTTTCAATTCACAAATCCTATTGCTGGATTAGCGGGCCTTCTGGTGGCTCTTGGCCCAAGCAAACCATTTAAGAGCCTGCCTCCAGGCTTCCCGATCAAATAGGAAGGACGGGCAAGACGACACGGCCATTCTGTCAGAGGGAGGATTTCTATTTAACATATGAACATACATATTAGGAGCAGGAGTAGGCCACTTGGCCAATCAAACCTGCACCGCCATTCAATAAGATCATGGCTAATCTGACTGGAACCTCAACTCCACTTTCCCGCCGACCCCCATTAACCTTTCACCCCCTCGCTTATCAAGAATCTATCTACCTCTGCTTTAAAAATATTTAAAGACTCTGCTTCCATTGCCTTTGGAGGAGAAGAGTTCCAAAGATTCATGACCCTCTGAGAGAAAAAAATTCTCCTCATCTCTGTTTTAAATGAGTGACCCCTTATTTTTAAAATGTGACTCCTAGTTCTAGATTCTCCCATAAGGGGAAACATCTTTTCCACATCTACCCTGTCAAGACCCCTCAGGATCTTATATGTTTCAATCAAGTTACCTCTTACTCTCCTAAACTCCAGCGGATGCAAGTCTAGCCTGTCCAACTTTCCTCATAAGACAACCCACCCATTCCAGGTATTAGTCTAGTAAACCTTCTCTGAGCTGCTTCCAATGCATTTACAACCTTCCTAAAATAAGGAGACCAGTACTGTACACTGTACTCCAGATGTGGTCTTACCAATGCCCTGTATAACTAAAGCATAACCTCCCTACTTTGGTATTCAATTCCCCTCGCAATGAACAATAAACATTCCATTGGCTTTCCTAATTACATGCTGTACCTGCATACTAACCTTTTGCAATTCATGCACTCGGACACCCAGAACCCTCTGCATCTCAGAGCTCTGCAATCTCTCACCATTTAGATAATATGCTCGTTTATATTCTTCCTGCCAAAATTGACAATTTCACATTTTCCTGCATTATACTCCATTTGCCAGATTTTTGCCCACTCACTTAACCTATCTACATCCCTTTGTAGTCTCCTTATGTACTCTTCCCAACTTATTTTCCTACCGATCTTTGTGTCATCGGCAAATTTAGCAACCGTACTTTCGGTCCCTTCATCCAAGTCATCCAAGTCATTTAAAATGTTGAGGCCCCAGCACTGATCCCTGTGGCATACCACTCATTACATCTTGCCAACCAGAAAATGACCTATTTATGCCCACTCTCTGTTTCCTATTCGCTAGCTAATCTTCTATCCATGCCAATATGTTACCCACTATACCATGAGCTTTTATTTTCCACAATAACCTTTGTTGTGGCACCTTATCAAATGCCTTCTGGAGATCTAAGTACAATACATCCACAGGTTCCTCTTTATCCACAGCACATGTTACTTCTTCAAATAACTCCAATAAATTGGTTAAACATGATTTCCCTTTCACAAAACCATGTTGACTCTGCCTGATTACCTTGAATTTTTCGAAGTGTCCTGCTATAACGTCTTTAATAATAGCTTTTAACATTTTTCCGAAGACAGATGTTAAGCTAATTGGCCTGTAGTTTCCTGCTTTCTGTCTCCCTCCCTTTTTGAAGAAAGGAGTTACATTCGCTATTTTCCAGTCTAATGGAGCCTTCCCCGAATCTCGGGAATTTTGGAAAATTAAAACCAATGCATCAACTTTCTCACTAGCCATTTCTTTTAACACCCTAGGATGAAGTCCATCAGAATCCGGGGACTTGGCAGCCCGCAGCTCCGACAATTAAAAGGGCCATGGAATGCTTCACAGAAGCTTACCAGGACTTGGATTTTTTTTAGGCTGCAGCAGCCACAGGAATGGTGAGGAGACCTGGGAAGGCTGGCCCCCGGGTTTCCCACTCCTATCTGGAGGTCCATCTGAGGGAGCTGAAGGGCTGCAGTGAGGTGAGCTCTCCTAAGGACAGGAGCAGAGGGTGCCTTCCTCAACCAATGGGCATGCAGGAATATACCCAAGGACTGGGACTAGTAATGTGACCTGGAGCAGTAAGCAACATACAGTTTTAATAGGTTTAAAGATAGCCTCCTTTAATGTGTGCAGCGTTAAGTCCACTACGTGATGTGTTTCAACCTTGGGGTATCTAGCCAAGGTCAAAGCAGACCTGCTGTTTCTGCAGGAGTGTGGAATACTGCACCTCAGGACCTACAGGCTATAGTCACAATGGTGGTCTCACGGGCCACTGATCTGGTCAGGGGGAAATGATTCCCATTCCTCTGGCCTGGGTATTCCGCTGCGCAGAGGCAACTTCACAATCTCTGAAGATAAGAGGGTGGTGGGTGGTCGTCTCCTCATAGCAGACGTAACGTACAAAAATGCTGCACTGCAGTTAATCAACACATACACCCGGTTCAAAACAATGAGTGGCTGACCGTCCTCCAGCAGTTCCCACTGCTGTTGGTGATGTCCAGGCCGGTCATTCTAGGCGGTGACTTCAACCGCATCATTGATGCAGCTGCACGATCCAGCCAGGCTGAGAGTCAAATAGATGCCACGCCCACACTCCTGATGGAAACAGTCAACATTGCCAAGCTGCACTACATCTTCAACAACCCTGCAGATGGACCGCAGCGTTAGATACACCTGGTCAAGACCAGATGGGTCTGTCCATTCCGGGATTGACTTCCTGTTTGTGTCCCAAACATTCACGGTCAGATCCACCAATGTCAGGCCAATGTTCTTCTCTGACTTCGGCCTCCTATTGGTGGACTGTTACTTACAAGACGACCAGATGGTTGGCAAGGGGATATGAAAGCTGAACGTGAAACTGTTGACCCCAAAGAACATTGAGGAACTCAAAAGGGATTACAAAAGTTGAAGAACCATGAAATCTCTCTTTGAGTCCCCAACGCACTGGTGGGAAGCGATCACGACAAACATCAAGAGGTTGTTCATCCTCAAAGATGTTCAGAAGTGAGAGAGAGACAGAGGGAAATGTCTCGACTCCAGAAAAGAATGCAGAATCTGCTCTGTTGCAATCAATGGGGGTCGAGGTCAAGGAGGATCTCCAAGAGATGAAGAGCCAGCAGGCCTCGCTCTTTGCTGTGGAGGCCTTCAATAGCATCTTCTGGTCCAGAGTCCGCTCCATGGAGCAAGAAGAGACATGCTTATATTTTTCCGAAAGGTACACAGAAAGAGCCCTGTGATCAGCAGCCTGAAGGAAGAGACCGGCTCGGTCAGGTCATCGCAGTTTGTCAAACTAAAGATCAGCAAATCCTTTTATGCTGGGCTGTACGACGTGAATCCCACAGACAGCTCGGCCTCCAGTCCTTCCTGACCTCTATCACAGAGGCCTTAGATGACAGTATGCGGGAGAGTCTAGACAAACCACAAACTCTGGACGAGCTAACATAGGCCGTCAGGTCCTTCGAGATGAGTAAACCTCCCAGAAGCGATGGCTTACCGGTCGAGTTGTATTCGACCTTATGGGACTGGATTGGCCCAGACCTCCTGGAAGTATACGAGAGTATACTTCTGGCTGGCAGCATGTCAGAATCCATGGGGAAAGGCATCATCACCCTCATCTACAAGTGGAAGGGGGAGAGGGTGGAAATCCAGAAATTGTCAGCCCATTTCACTGTTTAAAGTGGACTACAAAATTCTGTCCAATGTCATCACCAATCAGGTCAAGTCTGCTCTGGAGTTGGAGATTCACCCCAATCAGACCAGCACTGTGCCTGACAGGAAGATCTCAGGTAGCCTCGTGCTACTCAGGGATACGATCGCCTATGTACGGGACACGGGGTGGACACCTGCTTTATCAGCTTGAACCAGGAGAAGGTCTTTGACAGGACATCGCACACCTACATGAGGTATGTGCTATCCAAAATAGGGTTTGGAGAGGGAATCTGCAATTGGATCCAACTGCTCTACAAAAACTTCAGTAGAGCAGTTTCAATGAATGGGTGGGAAACGGAAAGTTTTCACATCAGATCTGGAGTCAGACAGAGTTGTCCGCTGTCATGTGTTGTGTGTGTTATCTTAAGCAACACAATGAAGTATGATGATTCCAGTTTCTTGAAGATCTCAAGGTTTATTAACAGCTAAAACTAATACATACAACACAGATCAAACTATATACAGAATTTTTGTCCAGGGTGTTGCGGTGCAGAGTGACTATGGCTTCTAGTCACATGACTACATCCTGGTACTTAGCTCATTCGCATACTGAGTTCTCAAAGGGACATCACTCATAAAGCGACCATACAACATCCTCTTTCCCCTGTCTTGTTTATTTGTTGTATCAAACCTTTTGCTGAGACCATCAGGAAGGATGCGGGCATTTGCAGGGTGAGAATCCCAGGCAGCGGGGGCGCATAGGTGAAAGCGTCCCTGCACGTGGATGATGTAGCTGTCTTCTGCTCGGATCCACTGTCAGTTCACCGGCTGATGAACATCTGCGACCAGTTTGAAATGGTTTAAGAAGTCAAAGTAAATCACGATAAGAGCGAGGCCATTTTATTTGGGAACTGGGTTGACCAATCCTCTGTCCCCTTCACCGTCAGCTCAGATTACCTGAAGGTTCTGGGGATATGGTTCGGAGGGGCCGGGGGTGCATCAAAAAACTGGAAGGAGTGAGCAGTCATGGTGAAACAGAAACTGGTCATGTGGGGTTGACACTCCCTCTCCAAGAACCTGGTCATCAGGTGCAAGATGCTCTCAGTGTTGTTGTACATGGCACAAGTCTGGCCCATACCCTACTCCTGTGCCATGGCGGTCACCCGAGCCATCCAGCTTTACCTGGAGATCAAAAATGGACTGTGTCCACAGGGACACAATGCTCAAAGCTCTAGATAAAGGGGGAAAAATTGTACCCAACATCGCCCTCATCATGCTGGCCACCTTTGTCTGTGGCTGCATCGAGCTGTGCGAGCTGTGCGAAGATCCCCGGTATGCAGTCACCAAGTGTCACTACGTGCTGAGGTTCGATATGACCCTGGTGTTGTGAAGGATGGATCTGATCACATTGCTTCAGAATGCTCCATTCTGTTGGATAATGCCGTACCACTCCCTCATGGAGAAGTTTGTACTGAAAAACACCTTTGACCACAAGCCCATCAGGCAGTGGTCCACACAGAGCATCCAAATAAGCACCAAGACATAGCTTGATTGGTGGTGAGAAGATCCCTCACTGTCATCAGACCCTTTCTGCACATTCGGAGTCTCACCGCCTCTGCATACTGCCCTTGAGGGGGCTGCGGTGGGGAAGAGACCATCGTCCACCTCCTTCTGGATTGTGCCTTTGCAAAGCAGGTCTAGAAAGAGATGTGGTGGTTTTTGTTGAGGTTCACCCCAAGCAGCTCTGAACTGCTTCCAATGCAAGTATATCCCTCAAGAAAGGAGACCAAAATTGTACGCAGTACTGTCGGTGTGGTTTTGTCAATGCCCTGTGCAGTTATACATTGTCAGGTGCCAAAACCCACACTCTTACTTGCACAGCATTCTCCTGCACAGCACATCTCAGAACAAGACCCTTTGCAGCTCCACTCATTCCTCTATCTGCAGGCACCTCACATTCCCATCTGAGCAGCCAACACTCGCAATGACCCTTAGCCTACTGCCCTCTCACACCCATGTCTCACAGTCACCATACACAAATGTTGTCCTTCACTCCTCTGAGCATAAGCTATTCCTAACACTTGCACCTCCCTGCTTTCTCTCCTTGCAGAAGAGATCACACAAATTTGCAAGAGTCAGAGATGTGGGGTTGTGAGATGTGGGGGGCAGGGGGTGGGTGGGCCTCCAGTGACAGACACCTTGTCGGCCACTGGCAATGCATGCCCACCTGGTCCACTGGAAAGGCAGTCCTGCACCATGAGGATGAAGATGTCAGCAGCGACCTGCTGAGATAGTCTGAACCTCATGAGGCACTGTGCTTGCACCTGTCAGGATAGATGTTCCTCTGCATTTAAATCCTCTGTTGGGGGTCCCACCTCCTTCCACCTATATCTCAGTGGCCATCCCCTCTGCCTGTGGAGGGGTATGTGGCTTCAAAGAAAACAGCTGGAGTTGCTGTTGGTGTTGCTCAGATTCTGGTTCTGGCTCTCCATGCATCATGTATGTGGACCTTTCTGCTAACCTACTACAACACTTGTATGTTTTGCAGAAAGCACGCGGGGTTATGAAGTTTTGCAGCTTTCAGCAGGTCCATCTCAGGACTTAGTTGCCAGGATGTCAGGGCCTCCTGAATCTTATGAGATTACTACTGGCATGCAGCTGCTAGTCACTTTTGTGAAGACTAATATCCTGGGGCCTGGCTTGATGTCACTCGATCAATTCAGAGAAAGCAAAAATGAAGACAGATTACTGTGTTGTTCTGTATGACCTGCTATGTACAAAATTGGCTGCCACGTTTCCTACATTACAACAGTGACTTACTTCAAAAGTAATTCATTGGCTGTAAAATGCTATGAGACATCCAGTAGTTATGAAAAGTACTGTATAAATGCAAGCCGTCCTTTTCTTTTTTTTTGTAATGAGGGATACAAATAAAAATCATCGCTTTGTTATACTTTACATTTTTAAATTATTTATGTAAATGCCAAGTCAAAATTGGGCAAACTGCACTGCATCATAGAAATCATTAACCTAAACAGATCAAAAACTGTTATGCACTGCACTTGTGGACTAGTGTGGTGTGCTCAAGAGTGGCGGATACAAGGTTGTGATTGTTGTTGTGATTTA
The DNA here is from genome assembly GCF_036365525.1 of Heterodontus francisci. Taxonomy (NCBI): domain Eukaryota; kingdom Metazoa; phylum Chordata; class Chondrichthyes; order Heterodontiformes; family Heterodontidae; genus Heterodontus; species Heterodontus francisci. The sequence goes on from NC_090375.1 coordinate 97,673,479, forward strand.
CTATATATTGAGTTTCTTCTCTGTGTCAATAAAAATCACAAAGAGGTAGCAGTGTGCTACTTTTCAAAGGGGGAGGGAAGAATGATGTGAGTCATCTCAAGTGTTCATGCATACATACTTTTTAGCAGCCAATGCTAGAATGGAACAATGAAGATAACAGAAATCATGGTCTCAGTCATGGAATGGCAAATGACATCAGGCAGCTTAATGAGAGGGAAAAGTCAGTGAGAACATAACAAAATAGTGAGAAAATTCATTTAGCTATGAAGCCTGTTCCTTGCACAGAACATGTACAATCTATTCTATTATGTACTCAGACTCACTCATTTCATTTCTAGAGTGAAAGTTCAGCAAAAATATTCTCTGATCCCAAAATATCATCAAGCTACACCCCAATCTATTGATTCATTTCTGCATCTTTAATATTTAATCTTGGTTGGCCACTTTCTACAGATGACTTTCACTAATCCTTCCCAGCTTCCTCAATATACAAGCCATCAAATCCTATACTGCATTTGATGAGTTAATTAAAATGTGAGAAACTGTGTTTTAATTTCAAGTAAGTGCGTGGTATAAGGAGGTAAAGACAGGCTTTCACCTCGAGGCAAAATCCAACCCAGATTGCTGGGTGAGACTTTCCTCTCTCCGCTGACTCTGTGGGCAGAAATTTCCGGGTCACAGGATAGCGGGAGTGGAGGTGGGGAGGGAGAGTGAAGTGGGGTTGCTGTGTCAGGACTGCTCCCCCAACACATTTCCATCACTGAGCAAGTTTCCTGGGGGCAGGCTGGCATTGGGATCAGCTGCTCACTGCAAGGGGTTGAGCAGCCAATCTGCATATTTAATGCCCCAATTCGGGGCCATTTAGAGCGCTCACCGGCATTTTGCCGGTAGCGGATTGGCTTCCCGCTGTGCGCAGAGACCGCCAGCTTAATTGAGACAGCCTCTCTATGGCAGTGTGGAGGGCCATCGGCAGCAAAGGCTGTAATTGTGGCCCAAAAGTTGTTGCCGGAGAGGTTTTCCCTCCAATCGGAGGAGCCTACCTGCTTAGCCCCTCTAAAACAGATTTACTAACTTTCACCCCTCCGGGACAGTGAGCCAATTAAGAGGCTGCCTAGAGGAAAATAGCTTCCCTGGTCTGGCTTCCGCCATGTGTACGCTTGGGTACCCCAATTGGTCCTGACGTCAGGGTCCCGAAGCCCATGGGAAAATCCTGCCTGTTTCTCGCATGAAATGAGTTTGAGTAATTTTTTCAAGATCTCAAGATAAAAGCAGGAAAATCTGTAAATACTCAGCAGGTCACGCAACATCTGTGGAGAAACAGAAGTCAACTAGTCAAACAGTGTTTCAGATCCTAACCAGTCTTTTCTGTTTCGGTTTTCATATTTCCAGCATCTGCAATATTTTGCTTTTTGGGCATCCTTAATTAATTCTTAATGGGTGTGAACTGCTAACACAATTATTGTTAATGATTGACACTCCCATGCAGAGAAGACAGTTTAGGAAGTGGAAAATTCACAATGACACTAAATGAATGCTACTGAGCTCTTCAGCAGAAAGCTTTTCTCTCCAGCTGGCTGTACTGCACCTGACGTGAAGCTAATGTGGTTGAGAAAAATGATTGGAAAAGTATTCTATTCACCATTATTTATAACCTTCACCTTGTTCAGTGCAAAAGTCACTAAGTTGAAAACTGCTTGCACATTATACAATTATGTGCAATGTTCCCTCTAAGCTGTGTGCAGGCCATTCACTAGCTGCCCCCTTTAACATACCGCTTGTGCGTGGCCACACAAAAAAAGTAAAGGTACCGGGGATTGACATAAACAGGTTGTGTAGATCAAAGAAAATTTAAAGGGATCATTGCATACTTGCTAAAATGTCAGATCCAATCCTTTAGATATTTACTGTGCTGGTGCATAAACGTTCAGTCAAACGTTCATGCCTTTCAGGCATAGTTCTCCAACAAAGTGTGGGTCAATCCACAATAAACATTATTTACATAATGCTTATTGTCATGGAGATACTTACAGCTAATTTGTCTACTGGCAATTTGCAATTCTTATTACATCCTAAAACTATACTGGAATCTTTATTGCTGGGAGTTTTATAATTTTCAATCGAGCAAAATCCAGGCTGAATAATATCTTGAAGCCAAGGTCAAGTTGATGTGAGAAAATCTGGCTTTAATCTTACCTGGAAATACTTACTAGCAGTCTGAAATGTAATTCTGTCAGCTTGGCATAGATTGTGGATTTTGAGCAATCTGGTTATTAAAATGTTTGATGCCTTGCTTTGAAATGAATTGCAATTCACAAAATATATCAATTTGTCATAATCTCAAACAGATCACCTTAAAAAGGTTACACTGATGAGTCTGTAATGATTCCTAACATTGAGTAACATCAGCAGATCAAATGGCCAATATTATGTTTGCTTCTTTGTTAATAGGTTTCTAAATAAGTACTGTTACGACCGACCACTCCAGTCAAAGCCCCCAATCAAAATATACGATTCTGATTGTGGTGGGAGAAACGCACTATTAATTCAATCCTGTCCCTTCACTGATCGCCTAACATATTTTAAACTTTCCAAATTGAAGAAAGACACAGCCAAATTGCAACATTTATTCACCCCCGAATGAGGCTTAACAAACTAGGTATCTTTAAATCAACAAATTAATTATTTAACTAGAAAAACTGAATTCTTAAACACTACTAAGATATAAACAACATTTAAAATAGAAAAAAATTGAGTCCTTGCAAATTTACGCCCCTGCCGGAGGTGAAAAAGTCCAAGGATGCTAGAGGTCCTCACAGCCGTCCGATGGGGAGAAAAAAGGTTCTTCAACAGTAGAACAGTCAGTAGTCAAGTTCTAGCGGTAGTCTAGCAGGTGATTCTTTCCTTCTCCAGCGATGACTGCAGTTGATCAACAACTCGCAACCACTTTCATTAGAATCAATCCGGCTTTAGAATTTTTTGGGGATAAAAGATTGTCACAGTCCAACTTCCCTTCCATCAGTTTAAATTAGTTGAGAGCTCTCCTTTCAGGTGCTAACACACAGCTCTCTGTCTGTGTCCTCTGTTAGAACAGGCTGTTTGCACTATAAGCCAGTTCAAAATTAAATTGTACAAAATGTATTTCTCAATGCTCAGTCCCAGTGGCTGTATCCAAGACGACGAGTATGCACCCTTTGAATCACAGTCTCTGAATGGCTGTATCCAAGGCAATGAAAATGCATTCTTTGACTCAGTCTTTCAAGCTTCATGCCTTAAAGCAGTATGGCTCTTTTTCCAGTTTTAAAGGTACACCGCATTCTTCCCTAAAAAAAAACTACAGGATCATAACACCTCCGCCCTGGCGGAATGAAACACCATTCCTGGAATGCGTTTCATTACAATGGGTAAAAAATACAAATTGAAAAACAACCCTAACACATTTCTTTCCTGCATTTACAGGCATACATTTTTCTAAAATGTTAAGACTACAGCAACAAGTTCCATCAGAACATTTCGGCTTTAAATTTTCAAAAGCTTGTCCCAATTAACCCATTTTTAAATTTCCAAGCATAGTCTTCCAATTGTTTCATGTTTTCCTTCCAAGTGTCCCTATTGTCTATCACCTCAGCCAGGTGAACTGCACAGTTAGGAGCACTGACCACTACTGGGTTTACTATTCTCTGAGAAGTTTTTCAAGTACCCCTTAACCTATGTGGCATCACTTGACACTGTAAAACCCTGTCTGGTGTAACAGAAGCTGATTTTTGTTTCTTACCCTGGGGTGTCAAAGGAATTTGACAGGTTTCCTCCAACACATTTGTCTCTTTAAGACACATTGTGTTGCTCACTCTGTCCATACAGTCCTTAAATAAGAATTTGGGTCGGAGTCTGCCTTCTTTACCACAGTGACTTTTCTAGAGCCTATGCAAGTTTGAGCCGGCCCACCAGGTTTAGACATCAAGACCCCATGCGAATTCCAGCTGTCCTGACTAGGTTCAACTGAGCTGCCCTTCCGCATGCATTGTGCCTCTGCTTCCACTTGGGCCTGTCTGTCTGGACCTAAGCGACAAGGATGTCGTTTTAAAGGAATGGTTCCCCCTATACCCACATCATGTGTGGCTAAGGTTGTACATTCTGGCTTATCCCTACAAACTTTTTGAAACGTTGTGAAAACCCTGGTTAGGACTTCATGATGTTTTGCCTCTAAGTGTAAAGGCCTATTGTTCAATTTTCCTAGCCATTCTGCATTCGCTAATTGGATAGTTGGAGGTTCAATCTTAGAATTTCCTAGGCCTACTTCTGCCTCATCCTCATATCCTTTTCCTTCTCAACAGTCCCGATTACCTGACATACCTGTACTGGCTTATCCTCCTCCCTGCGGTAATATTGTTTGAAGATATTTATGTAACACAACTGGTTCTTCTTCTGATGATCAGGGGTCAATCAAGTAATCTACCTTACCCATTCTATTGATCACTCTATACACACCAAAGCTCCTTAGACAGCACCTTCCAAACCCGCGACCTCTACCACCTCGAAGGACAAGAGCAGCAGATGCATGGGAACATCACCACCTGCAAGTTCCCCTCCAAGTCACACACCATCCTGACTTGGAACTATATTGCCGTTCCTTCACTGTTGCTGGGTCAAAATCCTGGAACTCCCTTCCTAACAGCACTGTGTGTGTACCTATCTCACACGGACTGCAGCAATTCAAGAAGGCAGCTCACCACCATCTTCTCAAGGGCAATTAGGGATGGGCAATAAATGCTGGCATAGCCAATGATGCCCACATCTCATGAATGAATAAAAAAAATGGGTCACTGAACTGTGCTTTTAATGGTTCTACCTATGATGGTAACAACACTAATACCTCATCCCCTGGTTTTATGGTAGGTTGCAGTTTTCCCACCATTTTACAGGTGTGGCATGCCCTATAAAATTGTCTCACATCCTTTGTAAGACCTGGCCAGTAATAATGTTTGCTTATGTGTCATTTAGTCTTCCGAATTCCCCTATGTGCTGCAAAGGGAATGTCGTGTGCTAACCTTAATAATCCTTGTCGATATTTAGGTGGTACCTCTATCTGTTCAACAACTGTCCAGTCCTCATCTGCAGGCCTATGAGGCGGTCTCTATTTCCTCCTCAAAACCCCGTTTGCCAAATGATAGCCTTCCAGAACGCCTTTCGTCTCAGCTTCTGACAGAGCCATCTGTGCTATTCGGTATATCTCTGGATCAGCTTGCTGTGCTGCAATGATAGACGATCTGTTAAATATCTCATTTGGATTATCTAAATCCCCAAATAAGGTTTCAGATGCCTGGCTATCTATTTGTGGTGCCCCTTTTACCTCCGACAATGGATCCTGTTTAGCCATTGCTTGGGTAACTACACAGGCAGGAAATATTCCCAGTACTTTTTCCTGTAATTGCTCCGTTTCCTTAATTTCACTTGGTTCCTCTGTAACTATAGGAGAAACTAATACTTTTGATCCAGCCAAATCGTTTCCTAGGAGTAGATCAATTCCCTTTACTGGTAAACTGTGGATAACACGTACTGTAACTATCCCAGATATTAAGTCACTCTCTAGGCGTACTTTATACAAAGGTACGGGTATACACACCACACCAATTCCCTTAACTAAAACTTTAGCGTTCAAGGCGCTCTCTGGTGGAAACCTTATATCTTTCCCCAGCAAGAGTGTTTGAGTTCGTCCTGTGTCCCTAAGTATAATGATAGGTTTTCCTGCTTCACTTACAGGATACGGAGTTACTCTCCCCTTTGACAAAAATTCATTATAACTCTCAGGTATTTTATTCTTAACCTCTGCACTCCTTTTAGTTTTAGTATCTGGTTTCACATTCACAGTTGTCATTAAAGCTATAGTCTGGCCTGCTATACTCTCAGTCAGAGTCTTTTCCTCTGCACTAACTTTGCATACCCCAACAAGTCCTATTGGTTTACCACGCAATTTCCAGCACTCTGAACAAAGATGATCCGTTTTGTTGCAATTATAACACTTTGGCTTGCGAACCTCACTTCTACCCTCAGCACCTTCCTTTCTAACCTGAGGAGGTGATCCTGGGGCATTCCCAGCTGTTCCTTCTTGTCCCCGGCTACTTGCCTTCCTTTCACTCTCTCACTTTCTATCCTTCTTGGGTTTATGGGGGTGACGGACAAAATAGCTTGGCTTATTCACAAGCTCAAAATCATCAGCAATCTCTGCTGCTTGCCTAGCTTTCAAAACCTTCAGGTTATCTATATGTGTTCTCACTACCGAAGGAATGGAGTTTTTAAACTCTTCCAAGAGAATCAATTCTTGAAGATTCTCATATGTGGTTTCGATCTTTAATGCCCATATCCAACGGTCAAAATTCATTTGCTTCACCTTCTCAAATTCTAAATATGTCTGCCCAGCCAATCTCTGTAAGTTCCTAAACTTCTGACGGTAGGCTTCAGGGGCTTACTCATACGCAGCGAGAACAACTTTTTTTGCCATCTCATAATCTGCAGAAGCCTCTTCAGAAAACATGGCATAAGCTTCATGAGCTCTGCCTACCAGCCTGCCCTGAATAAGCAATGTCCAGCTTTCTTTCGGCCATTTCATCTGTTTGGCTACTTTTTCAAAAAATATGAAAAATGCTTCTACATCCTTTTCCTTGAACTTAGGAAGAGCCTGTATAAATTTCAACAACTTCTCGCTGGGTCCTGATCTAAATTCAGATTCATCCTAACCCGTTTGTCTTAGTTACATCTCTTTTAATTTAAATTCACTCTCTTCTCTTTTACTTCCTCTCCGAAATGCTCTCTCTTTCTCCTTTTCCTCTTTTTCCAATTCAAGTTTTCTTAATGCCATTGCTTTTTCTTTTTCCTGTTGAAGCTCCAGTTTTTTCATTTCTAACAGAATCCTAGCCAATTCCATTGCATTATTCTTGGACCTACTACCCTCTTGATTCATCTTCTTTATCATCATCATCTTCTTCTTTTACTAATTCCAGATGTTCGGCCATTATGTCAATTATCTCTAATTTTTGGCACCTGATTTCAATTCCAACCCCAATTATGCTGCCAATTCTTTTAATTTGTTCTTAGTTAAAGTAATCAAGTCTCTAAGGGAAACATTCTGCTTTCCCAAAAACTCTAATGCCATAACAATGGTATAGATTGTACCTTATTATACAAGAGACCTGGTTGTTTTAATTTCTTTGTAATTGATGTTAGATTTAGATCCCGACAATTGAGTTTCCAATTGAGATGATCCCAGACTCGGGCACAATTAATATGATGCAAAACACAGGACCCCAATTTAAATATGTTATCCCAGAGATAGGTAATTGCTATGATTCCAAATGAGTCCTCTAAATTAGTTTGATTCTGATCCCAAACGCGAGCCACCAAATTAAATATGACTCAACTGCGAGTGAGTCCCTAATTAAGAATATGATTAATATGTGATTCAAATCCTGGACAAGCCCCCAATTAATATGTTATGACCAACCGCTCCACTCAAAGCCCCCAATCAAAATATACAAATCTGATTGTGGTGGGAGAAACGCACTATTAATTCAATCCCGTCCCTCCACTGATCGCCTAACATATTATTTTAAACTTTCCATATTAAAGAAAGACCCAGCCACATTGTACCATTTGTTAACCCCCAAATGAGGCTAACCAAACCAGGTGTCTTTAGATCAACAAATTAACTATTTAATTAGAAAAACTAAATTCTTAAACACTACTAAGATATAAACAACATTGAAAATAGAAAAAGTTATAGAGTCCTTGCAAATTTACACTTCTCCCGGAGGTGAAAAAGTCCAAGGTTGCCTGAAGTCCTCACAGCTGTCTGATGGGGAGAAAAAAGGTTCTTCAACAGTAGAACAGTCAGTAGCCTAATTCCAGCGGTAAGTGATTCCTTCCTTCCTTCTCCAGCAATGACTGCAGTAGATCAACAACCCGTAACCACTTTCATAAGAATCAATCTGGCTTTAGAATTTTTGAGGGATAAAAGATTGTCACAATCCAACTTCCCTTCCTTCAGTTTAAATTAGCTGAGAGTTCTCCTTTCAGGTGCTAGCACACAGCTGTCTGTGTCCTCTGTTAGAACAGGCTGTTTGCACTATAAGCCGGTTCAAAATTAAATTGTAACTCTCGATACTCAATCCGAGTGGCTGTATCCAAGGCAACAAGAATGCATTCTTTGAGACGGTCTTTTGAACTTGCTGCCTTAAAGCAGTACAGCTCTTTTTCCAGCCTTAAAGGTACACCGCATTCTTTCCCCAAAAAAACTACAGGATCATCACAGTACAAATGAATAAATGAGTAATAGTGCAGATCAGGTTATCAATTAGTGCTAACATTAGTTCTCAAGCATCCGGCTAGCTTCTAATTTTGCAGTCAGCTTAAAATATAAATGGGTCAAATTTTATAACTTCCTGCAAGGACATTATTTATCCTGTTCAGGTGTAGATCATCTGGCTTGTACAGGTCCCACCTTCCACAGAACTGGTCCAAATGCCCCAATGACCTAGACTTTGGTGTACAGGGCACAATTTCAAAGTTTGCAGATGATATGAAACTTGGAAGCATTGTGAACTGTGAGGAGGATAGTGGAGAACTTCAAAAGGACATAGGCAAATTGGTGGAATGGACAGACAGGTGGCAGATAAAGTTCAATGCAGAGAAATGTGAAGTGATTCATTTTGGTAGGAAGAACATGGAGAGACAATATCGAATAAAGGGTACAATTCTAATGGGGATGCAAGAGCAGAGGGACCTGGGTGTCTATGTGCATAAGTCATTGAAGGTGGCAGGACACGTTGAGAAAGTGGTTAATAAAGCATCCAGTATCTTGGGCTTTATTAATTGGTGCATAGAGTACAAGAGCAAGGAAGTTATGTCAAACTTGTATAATACACTAGTTCGGCCTCAGCAACAGTATTGCATCCAGTTCTGGGCTCCACACTTTAGGAAAGAAGTGAGGGCATTGGAGAGAATACAGAAAAGATTCACGAGAATCATTCCAGGGATGAGCAATTTCAGTTATGAAGATAGATAGATAGATTGGAGAAGTTAGGACTGTTTTCCTTGAAGAGAAGGCTGAGAGGTGATTTGATAGAGGTATTCAAAATCAAGAGGGGTCTGGACAGAGTAGATAGAGAGAAACTGTTCCCACTCATGAAAGGATTGAGAACGAGGGCCCAGATCTAAAGTATTTGGTAAGAGAAGCAAAAGTGATGTGAGGAGAAACTTTTTCACGCAGAGAGTGGTTAAGGTCTGGAATGCACTGCCTGAGAAAGTGGTGGAAACAGGTTCAAATGAAGCAGTCAAGAGGGAGACAGTTAGATGAAAAGGAAGAATGTGCAGGGTTACAGGGAGAAGGTGGGGGAATGGAACTGAGGGAATTGCTCCTTCAGAGAGCCAGTGCAGACACGATGGGTCGAATGGCCTCCTTCTGCATGGTAACGATTCTGTGATGATCACATCTACGCACATCTTACTCTGTCAGGCTACGCCCACAACTCTCTGGTCATGCGTGATGTGACAACACTTCCTCTGATGACCTCCACTTACAGCTTCTTAAAGTGGTGCCACAACACATTTAACTTCAAGTATTTCAAATCCTCCACAATTAGTATCTTCCTTTTCCCTGCATAGTTCCTATTTATTCTAACAATTCCACATTTCATTTCTTCCTTTACCACATTGATTTACTGTATTTCTTAATTTTTTGTTTTCTTCTTTTGACATCATATCCACCAAATAGTCCCAACCCTCGATCATCTAAACTTCAATCAACACGGCCTTTATCTCCAATAATGCCCTCCGTTCCTCCTCTCAGCTCCACACACATTAACTTTTTTCTCCATGCTAAGGATTTTAAATCTAACATACAAAATTCCTCTGGCATTTCAGCCAAATATTAACAAGGAGCTGGGCAGGGTGTGAGGAAGACAAAATCTTCTGGCAAAGCCCTAAACGTGAAGATCCTAATGACATCTCACCCAGCAGCCAGCCAACTGGACAGCCTGGATGGTGGCAGAATGGAGCTCCAACAGCTGGAGGCTGCAGCTGCTGAGAACTGATTGTCAGCTCCAGGAGGGCTGGGAGAAGGCTGGAGATCAGGACTCGGGGAGGCTGAAGGCTTCCTTGAAGAGCTTGGGGGAGTGCTAAAAGAGCCACTTACTAGGGGAGCTGGCAATCTCTGCCTTGAATCAACTGCTGAAATCCCACAGGTCTGCCATCCCCCTCAATGATTATTAAATTAATTTGATGTGTTGATGATGTCATCAAGCCGTGACTTAAGTATGTTAATTAGGACTTGTCTGTCTTTTGTGGCAGCCACGTACTTGGCCTGGTTTTTGTGCTTTAAAATTTAAAGGTGCAGGAATGGGGTCGGGTTTTCCAATCCTGATATTTTACTCCCTCCGGCCTGTTGGAGGTGGGGGGAGGGGGCAGGGGTGGTGTTAAAATTAAAACCTTGGAACTTTAATAAAACAACTAACTCTCATCTCTCATGCCATATATACAGCTAAAGCTCTACGTACCTTATACAAAATGTTTATCCATTATTTAAAGTAAAATGATTATTTAGCTTATTGATGTTGTAATGACCTCTGCTACCAATTACTTTATATTAATATTAATCTCTTGAATTCTGTCTCTGCTCCATATCATAAAGAATTAGTCCATCATGTATTTCTTATTCTTTATTTAATGTTCTTCCTTTCAGAATCTACTCTGATCTTTGACAGTACCATAAATATGCCACATAATGTGTTCCCCGGGGATACAAAATGATTACAGATCTTAAATAAATTCTGAGGTGCATTCTGCCTGCAGTGTAGAGGAACAGAATTAAGTACATTTCTATTTTGAAGCAATTCATCTTACGCGACTGCCCTGTAATTTATGCATTTCCTAAATAGCGCTACAACTATGAAGGTTAGTCCATCAGTTGAGTCATAACTGATTTTCGTGTCACAGAATAAAAGCTTGCCATTTTACCATGCTCTCATAACAAGTCTCTGCAAAGATATTCATTTAGAAACGATTCTTTCTTGTTTCATCAAGTAAGGACAATAATAAAATCATACCAATCAAAGTGATTAAAAACATTTTTGAAAGAACTGCATTATAACATATCAGAGGGCATTGCTGAAAATAGAGATATGCTGTCTTGCACTCATCAGGACAATCGCAAGAATAACCAATGTCAGGGTTTTTGGGATTGTCCTGATGAGTGCAAGATGAAAAGCTTTGACAACATGTCTCTATTTTCAGCAATACTCAAGTTCTGTACTACTAAACGACCGTATCAGAGGACCCAAATTTCCATCGGCCCTGTTGTGTTGCTGGAAGTGAGGCATGGCTTTTATCCATCATGAGGTCATGGTGTGGACCCCGCCTTAAAGGGCATTGTCAGTTTACATAAATGAGACACATTCAGGCTATGTAAATCTAACCTGGAATGTTTCAGATGAGGTGGGTTGGAGGGAACAGAGGTAGATCCCATAAGTGCCATGACAGGAAAAGTGTCGGGGAATGGAGCTGGGAGAGGTGGAGCATTGGTACAGCAGCGAGATACAAAATTTATTACTGGAAACCGAAAAAGCAGGCAACTGAGGTGACAACGGTGGCCACCAGATCAAAGAAATGAGCATCAAACCTCAGTGAGTCAGATCTGGATGTTCTCCTTAAGGCATTATGGAGGAGGAGGGATAGATGGTTTAGGGTCAGGGAGCAGACACTCAACAAAAATACAGCACTCATTCTGTCTAGGGAGGGGTTTGTGCCAGTGAATTCCACATCCTTGAACCCCTTGAACCTCCCTTTGCAGTTAAGGGAGATGTTTACTTACTACATCAGAGCAGCTAATATAAGTTACCTGCTTCTCCTGATCCTTTTTTTGCAGTATTTTTATATGTGTTGTACTCATTCCTTCATTACTTTCAAGGTACCCTAGTACAAATTCCTTTCCTTTCTTCAATCTTCTTCAATCAGTTCCTTTCTTCAATCTTGTGTCACCTGCTACATATAAATATACCTTCCCTCACAGCGTGACTTGCACGAGCAGCCTCCTAAACTCACCACACTTGCTGGCCTGGATTTTAAGAGTACGCCGCCGAGAGTGGTGGCGGATGAAAAACTGGGCACGCCGTAGAGCTGCCATGATCTCCCATGCGATGGCTCATTTAATCATGTGGAGGGGGCAGGCTCTCCGATGCCGGCAATGGCGCCAGCTGCCTGTGCGCAGGTGTGGCACCATTTTTAAAGGGCAGCCCCTGCTGGTAAATTTTTAAAGAAATACCCCCCACCCACTGTTGTAATAAAAATTCTAATGCCCCTTTGCCACTCCCCAATACCAATGATATTAAGTATTTGCCCTTCTCCCACTTATCTTTGAAATCTGACCTTCCCCCACAAGACTGCACACAGTTTAAAATTCACCCCTTCCCACCATCCTCGACACTCATTACAATTACTTGACACCATTTCCCCCCCCACCCACCCTGTACTAAAAGTCTTAACTGCCCACCGTCCCCACAAGTGTCACGCCTGCTTTCCCCAGATGGGGAAGTGAAGGTACCAGAGTGCCGGACACTGCTCCGAAGGTTGCGGCGGGCCCATAAGATTCAAGGTAAGTTTATTTAAACGTAGTAATTTTATTAATTTAAATATTTAAATGCAGGTCCCGTCGCCCAGCAGTGGGAGTTGGAGGGGGCACGGAGCCTCACCGCCGCTGAGAGGATTGGGCCCGGCCGTCCCTGCATTGGGCTTCATGGCAGGCCTCTGCTTCCGGCCCCTACCCCCCATCATGGAGCCCGATGTCGGGGGCCCAGTAAAATCCCGGCCATTGTTTCTTGCATTCTGCCCCTTTTATAAACTTCATGTCTGTTATAATAAAACACTTTGCCCAATCTTTGTTCCAATAACCAGGTTTTCTTCCTTTCTCTTTCACAGAAGGAGTTGGTCTATAACAGAGTTGTCCAATCTTTTCAGGCAGGGGGCCGCCTTACAATTTTTGCTCGGCCCAGAGGGTTGGCGAACAAATTTCGAAAGATAAAGGCATTATAAATTTATTTACGAATAAAAACAACAACAAATTTGCATTTTTGTGAAGAAGCTTTAAATGAGAAGACTAACTTCTTGACTTATATTCTCATCACAATATTGAAAACTGATTTAGTGAGATATCTAGCATTGTTTTTGCTTGCATAAGTAGTCAATCGCTGTCTGCACACTCGATGCAGAGTATTCTGGATAGATTTCCATCTGTCAGGAGAGGCCTTGATGTCTCTGTCCCCTCTTCCCATGCTCTCTCTGTGCGTGTCTATGTCTCTCTTTCCCCCCCTCTCCCTTTCCCATCTCTAGGACTACGGGACACAGATTGAAAGTTTTGGGCAAAAGGTGCAGGGGAATATGAGGAAGCACTTTTTTACACAGTGGGTGGTAATGACCTGAAACTCGCTGCCCACTAGGGTGGTGGAAGCGGAGACGATCAATGAGGCCAAGAGGAAGTTGGATGGCCTCCTGAGAGAAATCGACTTACAGGGCTCAATCATCAGTAAAGTGATGGAAGTTGTCATCAACAGTGCCATCAAGCGGCACTTGCTTAGCAATAACCTGCTCAGTGACGCTCAGTTTAGGTTCCGCCAGGACCACTCAGCTCCTGAACTCATTACAGCCTTGGTTCAAACATGGACATAAGAGCTGAACTCAAGAGGTGATGTGAGAGTGACTGCCCTTGACATCAAGGCAGCATTTGACCGAGTACGGCATCAAGGAGCCCTAGCAAAACTTAGTTCAATAGGAATCAGGGGGAAAACTGTCCGCTGGTTGGAGTCATACCTAGCGCAAAGGAAGATGGTTGTGGTTGTTGGAGGTCAATCATCTGAGCTCCAGGACATCACTGCAGGAGTTCCTCAGGATAGTGTCCTAGGCCCAACCATCTTCAGCTGCTTAATCAATGACCTTCCTTCAATCATAAGGTCAGAAGTGGGGATGTTCGCTGATGATTGCACAATGTTCAGCACCACTCGTGACTCCTCAGATACTGAAGCAGTCTGTGTAGAAATGCAGCAAGATCTGGACAATATCCAGGCTTGGGCTGATAAGTGGCAAGTAACATTCGGGCCACACAAGTGCCAGGCAATGACCATCTCCAACAAGAGAGAATCGAACCACCTCCCCTTGACATTCAACGGCATTACCATCGCTGAATCCCCTACTATCAACATCCTTGGGGCTACCATTGACCAGAAACTGAACTGGAGTAGCCATATAAATACCGTGGCTACAAGAGCAGGTCAGAGGCTTGGAATCCTGAGGCAAGTAACTCACCTCCTGACTCCCCAAACCTGTCCACCATCTACAAGGCACAAGTCAGGAGTGTGATGGAATACTCTCCACTTGCCTGGATGGGTGCAGCTCCAACAACACTCAAGACGCTCAGCCAGGACAAAGCAGCCTGCTTGATTGGCACCCCATCTACAAACATTCACTCCCTCCACCATCGACGCACAGTGGCAGCAGTGTGTACCATCTACAAGATGCACTGCAGCAATGCACCAAGGCTCCTTAGACAGCACCTTCCAAACCCGCGACCTCTACCAACTAGAAGGACAAGGGCAAATGCATGGGAACACCACCACCTGCATGTTCCCCTCCAAGTCACACACCATCCTGACTTGGAACTATATCGCCGTTCCTTCACTATCGCTGGGTCAAAATCCTGGAACTCCCTTCCGAACGGCACTGTGGGTGTACCTACCCCAAATGGACTGCAGCGGTTCAAGAAGGCAGCTCACCACCACCTTCTCAAGGGCAATTAGGGATGGGCAATAAATGCTGTCCTAGCCAACGATGCCCACGTCCCTTGAATGAATAAAAAAAAATGTGGGAGAGACTCAAGAACATTTACAGCATGGCCTTTGTAGGAGACACACAGGCTAGTACGGAGTGTATATAGTTGTTATGAAATAAATATTAACGTTTAAATTCTACAGTCCAAGAGCCTTTCTGGTAGACTCAATATGGTGGCAAGCATAGAGAACTCAAACATAACAGGGTGAACAGCCATGGGAACATATACCCTGAAGAAAAAATTTGAAGCCAGAAGAGAGAATTTTAAACAAGTAGCTGAAAAAAGAGAAAAAATACATACCTTAGAAGGTGGAGAGAAGTCCCATAGAAAGGAAGCGTGGCTGCCTGCAAAGCAATCGATCGGGTGAGTCATAGTGGCGACGATCAAGAAATCCTGGTAAAATTAGGGCGGCACAGTGGCGCAGTGGTTAGCACCGCAGCCTCACAGCTCCAGCAAACCGGGTTCAATTCTGGGTACTGCCTGTGTGGAGTTTGCAAGTTCTCCCTGTGTCTGCATGGGTTTCCTCCGGGTGCTCCGGTTTCCTCCCACATGCCAAAGACTTGCAGGTTGATAGGTTAATTGGCCATTATAAATTGCCCCTAGTATAGGTAGGTGGTAGGGAAATATAGGGACAGGTGGGGATGTGGTAGGAATATGGAATTAGTGTAGGATTAGTATAAATGGGTGGTTGATGGTCGGCACAGACTTGGTGGGCCGAAGGGCCTGTTTCAGTGCTGTATCTCTAAACTAAACTAAACAAAAAGCCTTTGAAGAGCTGAAAGAAATTTCAAAAGCCATTGGGAGGAAAACAAAAACGGGGAAAACTCCAATCCCTCACTCGGGCTGAATGCAAGGGTGAAGACTGGGAATACCCCGAAAACAGTGCGATCTGCTGAAAAGCATGGGAAACTCCCGAAATCAGCAGAGACTACTCCATTATTATGCAAATTCGCACCATCAGAACTCTTAATGGGAAGAAAACTTTGAATACAAGTACCAATTCTACCCAAGAAATTACTTCCAGGTTTGCAAAGCAAGGATTATCAGAGAGTACAAGCCAAAGAAAAGTCATATCGAAATGAACAGACCCATAATTATAACAAAATATACAATACAAGAAACCTACCTAAGTTGTCAGAAGGGAAAAAGGCATGGATATGAGATCAAAATAGAGGAGTAATTCTCCAGAAAGAGGATAATCAACAGCGATCTTATCTACTATGAACTCCTGAAGGTACTCTACAGAGAAATAGAAGGAATCTTATTCCTTTACTGCAAAGACGTTAACCAGTCATACATTTAGACGGCACAGATGATGAACCAAAGATTCAAAAAGCATTGAATACTACAAACCTCAATGAAGACTGTCCAAGTCAAGACACAGGAGATCAGAGAAAGACTGTCATTCTTCCACATCTGACGACAATAAGATCAGGGAGAGTTGTGAAGCCTCCTGATAGGTTGAATCTATGAAGTCAAAGACTTGGAGGGAGATGGGTAGTATTTAAATTAAAAAGTGAATGTATGTAAATAAATATTGGGATAAAGACTTGGGGGGAGAAGTATAGGGTATGAAGGGGTTAATCTTGAGAGCCTGAAAGGATTATGGCCCACCATGATGATGTAAGAGATCATGTGAGAGAGACTCAAGAACAGTTACAGTATGACTTTTGTAGGAGACACACAAGCTAGTGTGGAGTGTATATAGTTGTTATGCGATAAATATTAATGTTTAAATTCGACAGTCTAAGAACCTTTCTGGTAGACTCAATACGGTGGCAAGTATACAGAACCCAAACATATAAATTAATCAGGACGGGAGAGGACAGGACAGGAATCCCACTCACCTCCCAATTGAGGCCAATTCAAGTATTTAAAAAACTCGCTAAAAACTTGTTGGATGGGGATGGTGTAAATTTTGAAGGGGGCGTAGGTTTCAGGAGGTGTCTGTTGCACATCTGCTGAAGGGAGGCGGATGCAAAGTAAGAAGTCAGTCATGGCTGCCCCAGGGCATCACCCCAGCCCTATAAGAGCATCAACGGGCAAAGCGGCACTCGGCATTTGGTAAGGAGGTACCCTTGACACCGCACAGGTGGCGGGGAGAGTGGAGACTCAGATGAATTGAATCATCACTCCCTGGCATCACAGAGTCAGAAGAGCAGGGGACAAGGATGTCAAGGACAATTAGGCAAACACCAGTCCAAAACAAAGGCTGCAGCTGGCGATAGGAGCATGATTCTCAGATTCTGGGCCCAGTGGTGCTGAAGGGCAACATCCTTCACAGGAAAGGCAGAACCTTGAGCAGCAGGAGGGCACAGGAGAAGAAAGGGGGCAGGAAGGCAACAGAGGCCATACCCTCAACACAGGATCTACTGCTGAAGACAAAGATACCTGGAGATGACCGAGAACCAGTGCCACAGGAGACTGCGACTCTCCAGGCAGATGGTCACAGACATCTGTGGCTTCATCATCAAAGACCTCGCACCTCGCATCACTGGTCGCCATGCCCTGCCAGCAGCCATCAAAGTCACTGTGGCTTTGAACATCTTCACTTTTGGCTTCTTCCAAGGATCAGCTATGGACTTTAGTGGCATCTAGCAAGCAGCTGCACACCACTGCATCTTGCGGGTCACTGATACTGTCTTTACCGGAGCTTGACTGAACATTCATTTCACGACAGACGTGGCCTCGCAGGGACAGAGGGTATTGGGTTAGGCCCTCATTGCTGGATTCCCCTAGGTGCAGGTAATCATCGATTGCAACCATGTGGCCATATGTTTGGTTCCTTCCAGGCTTGGGCAGGTGATATTTTCCCATTCATTGTTTCCTAAGGGAGAATCTGCATTCCAACAGAGCTGAATACACTAAATTTTCTCTTTCCAGAGAGTATCAGGCAGAGAGTGCATGTGGTTTCACAAGGTGCAGTGTGCCAGTGACTGCACCACCTTTGTGGGTGCCACCTGTTCTCATTGAGATGTACTGCAACTGAAAGGGATTCCACTCCTTCAACATCTAACTGGCGTGTCACCATACACAGCAAATGATGCAGATTAATGCTCAGTATCCTGGCTGTAGCCAAAGCACCTTCATTCTGTGGCAGCCTACAGTACCATTTGCATTTGAGTCACTATGACAAACCGGAGGGTGGCTGCTGGGTGACAAGGGCTAATTGCTGACTATATGGCTAATGGCTCCAGTGCACATGGGCTGCATGTATATAACAAAAGTTATAGAACAAAGACAAAGAACAAAGATAATTACAGCACAGGAACAGGCCCTTCGGCCCTCCAAGCCTGCGCCGATCCAGATCCTCTCTCTAAACATGTCGCCTATTTTCTAAGCTTCTGTATCTCTTTTCTTCCTGCCCATTCATGTATCTGTCTAGATACATCTTAAAAGACTCCATCGTGCCCGCATCTACCACCTCCGCTGGCAATGCGTTCCAGGTGCCCACCACCCTCTGCGTAAAGAACTTTCCACGCATATCCCCCCTAAACTTTTCCCCTTTCACTTTGAACTCGTGTCCTCTAGTAATTGAAACCCCCACTCTGGGAAAAAGCTTCTTGCTATCCACCCTGTCTATACCTCTCATGATTTTGTACACCTCAATCAGGTCCCCCCTCAACCTCCGTCTTTCTAATGAAAATAATCCTAATCTACTCAACCTCTCTTCATAGCTAGCGCCCTCCATACCAGGCAACATCCTGGTGAACCTCCTCTGCACCCTTTCCAAAGCATCCACATCCTTTTGATAATGTGGCGACCAGAACTGTACGCAGTATTCCAAATGTGGCCGAACCAAAGTCCTATACAACTGTAACATGACCTGCCAACTCTTGTACTCAATGCCCCGTCCGATGAAGGAAAGCATGCCGTATGCCTTCTTGACCACTCTATTTACCTGCGTTGCCACCTTCAGGGAACAGTGGAACTGAACACCCAAATCTCTCTGGACATCAATTTTCCCCAGGACTTTTCCATTTACTGTATAGTTCACTCTTGAATTGGATCTTCCAAAATGCATCACCTCGCATTTGCCCTGATTGAACTCCATCTGCCATTTCTCTGCCCAACTCTCCAATCTATCTATATTCTGCTGTATTCTCTGACAGTCCCCTTCACTATCTGCTACTCCACCAATCTTAGTGTCGTCTGCAAATTTGCTAATCAGTCCACCTATACTTTCCTCCAAATCATTAATGTATATCACAAACAACAGTGGTCCCAGCACGGATCCCTGTGGAACTCCACTGGTCACACGTCTCCATTTTGAGAAACTCCCTTCTACTGCTACTCTCTGTCTCCTGTTGCCCAGCCAGTTCTTTATCCATCTAGCTAGTACACCTTGGACCCCAAGCGCCTTCACTTTCTCCATCAGCCTGCCATGGGGAACCTTATCAAACACCTTACTGAAGTCCATGTATATGACATCGACAGCCCTTCCGTCATCAATCAACTTTGTCACTTCCTCAAAGAATTCTATTAAGATGGTTAGACATGACCTTCCCTGCACAAAACCATGTTGCCTATCACTGATGAGCCCATTTTCTTCCAAATGGGAATAGATCCTATCCCTCAGTATCTTCTCCAGCAGCTTCCCTACCACTGACGTCAGGCTCACCGGTCTATAATTACCTGGATTATCCTGTGATAAAGCAGATCATTGGGATGCTTAAGCAATACTTTCACTGCTTGGACCACTCTGTAGGAGCCCTGCAGTACTCACCAAAGTATGATAGCAACCTTGGAGGAATAGCAATCAGTGAGGATGATACCAATCGACTGCAACAGGACATAGATAAGCTCGTAGAATGGGCAAACAGTAGCAGATGGAATTTAATGCAGAGAAGTGTGAGCAGATGCATTTTGGCAGAAGGGCTAGGGAGAGGCAATATAGACTTAATGGTGCAGTTCGAAAGAGTGTGAAAGATAGAGGAACCTGGAGGTTCATTTACATAGATTTTTGAAGGTCGCAGGACGTATTGCGAGAGTAATCAGCAAACCATATGGGCTTCAGAAATAGAGATATTGAGTACAAAAGCTGAGAAGTTATGCTGAACCTTTATAAAGATCTGGTTTGGCCACAACTAGGGCATTGTGTCCAGTTCTAGTCACCACACTTTAAGAAGGATATGAGGGTCCTTCAGAGGGTGCGGAGGAGATTTATCAAAATGGCTCCAGGGATGAGGGATTTTAGCTACAAGGTGACATTGGAGAAGCTGGGGCTGTTCTCCTTGGAGCAAAGGAGATTGAGGGGAGATTTGATAAAGGAGTACAAGATTATGACTGGTTTAGATAATGTAGACAAATAAAACCAGTTTACATTAGGTGATAGTGCAAGGACTAGGGGACAGAGATTTAGGATTTTGGGCAAAAGATGCAGGGGGCATCTGAAGAAGAACTTTTTAACGCAGTGAGTGGTAATGCCTGGAACTCACTGCCTAAGAGGGTGGTGGAAGTGGAGACGATGAATGATTTCAAAATGAAATTGCATGGGCACTTGAGGGAAATAAACTTGCAGGGCTATGGGGATAGAGTGGGGGACTAGGACTGACTGGATTGCTCTACAAAGAGCTGGCATGGACCTGATGGACTGAATGGCCTATTTCTGTGCTACAATGACTCTATGGACAGGATTTTCCCCTTGGGCTTCAGGACCCCGCCGTCAAGCACAAATGGGGGTCAAATGTGTGCGGAACAGTCAGCTGGCTGTGATTTTCCCCCAATTAGCCAATTAATGGCCAGAAGGAGGGCTCACCGTCCAATTAAAGGACAGCAGTGGGCTCTCGAAGCTTGAGGGCCAATAGGAGGCCTTGCAGCATTGAAGGAACAGTAGGATGCCTTTGCAGGTAAGTGAGGAAGAGGGTGCCAAAGATGGAGGTGCCCTATCTCCAACTTTTTAAAATTTAAAATAAAAAAGCCCTTAGCAGCCAGGTCACTATTGTAGAGGGAGAACATTTCCACAGGGCAGCCTGTGGCTGCAGCTGCAGCTGGAGCCAGGCAGGCAGAAAGAGCTGCTAAGTCTGCCTGGAGTGACGACTCCCTGGTCTGCTGCTGGGAGGCCATCTGCACACAGCTGCACTGTTCCCTGACACCTCTGGGGTCCTGGAGGCCGAGTAGAAATTTTCAGTTAGCCTCTGACAAAAAACCTTAATAGGCCATTAATTAATTGAATTGATTACCCTCTACTTGCGGGTGGGTAGCCCTACTACCCACCCCTCCAGCACTCTCCCCCCACACACACCCCGCCCCCCCCGCCCCTCCCCATCCCGCCTCCATGCAAATGGTCTGGGAGTGTGATGGAGCTGACGAACCGGCACGCCGGCTGGAAGAGCAAAATTGCATGTACATCCCCTTCCGTAGCCGCCCCCATCAGGGTCTAAAAATTCAGCCCTGTAACTCTATGACTTTATTAGTGTGTGTCTAGATTCTTCATGTCTGCTGCATACTGCACAACCTCACAATCATGAGGGCACAATCTTTGCCACCAGAGGTATGGAAATGAGCTGTGGAGGATGAAAAAGAAGAGATGGGGTGGAGCTGGAAGAGGAGGAGGAAGAAGGGGAGGAAGAGGAGGAGGAGAAAAAGAAAGAAGATGAGGAAGCGAGGAGGCAACCCTTCCTGTCCAGGCTGCCGTGATCGACACATTTGACTGTGATACCAGTAAATGCAACCTTCCCTACCAATTTCCTATTCACCAATAGTCCCATGCCTCACCTTCCCTCTGTTAGTAACCATCTCAGCATCTACTTGGTCATAACACAAAAATAAAACCCACCGCAATATAAACATTCCAAACCAACTTTATCAAACAAACCATCCAGTATTCCAAACAAATGTAAACTAATTACCCCTGTGCATTTCTTTACTGCCTGTCTTGTGTGTGCCTTTGCCTGTCCTAGTGCTCCTATGCAGTGTTATCCCAGTGGCTGCAGAATGGCTAATGGAAAGCTGCTGACTTTCAGTGGGAGACACCACAGATGACCTTGCAGGATGACCTCAAGCAGCTCTGACCCTCGAACACCTGGCTTCAGACTTCAGCATCTCGGCATGGGGGACAGTGGTCTGGGCTGGTTGGTTAACAGCAAGGGCACTGGTGAAGTGACAGTAGTGAAAGGATGACATGTCTTCCTGAGAGAGGACTGCAGGTTCTTGTACCACAGACCCACTGCCACTTTCCCAGGGGACTACCTCAGCAATCTTAACAACGTGCTTGAAAACAGATTGCTGGACGGTTGTGACACCCTGTAAGACCCTTTGAACACAGCTATGATGGCAGCAGTCTGAGCTTGTGTGGCAGCAGGCTGAACTTGCATGACTTCAGTCTGAGCTTTCACTGCAGCACCAGACATTGGATGATTTCCAATTGTGCTGCAATAGAAGCTGAGACATTGGCCATCAGACTCTGCAACATGGCTACTCCGCATGTGTGCTGATGGAGTTGACCACCACTTCCACACTGGAAAGGATGGGCTTCAAGCTCTGCGCAAAGCCCTGTGTCAAGCTGCTGCCCAACTCCTTCAGGCTCCTTGACATTGACAGCAGGATTCTGTCAGGCCTGTCAGTGCACCAAGCATTTCAGTGTGCATATCCATAAGCCTGTGAAATCCTGATCTGAATCTTCTGCAGCTGAACTCGTGGTTGACCTTGCCTTCCAGTGAGCTGGCACCTGTGTGACCCTTTCCTCCTGCCCTGGTTGCAGGCCATTCATGCCCAGTGACTCACCACATGCAGATCCTGCCTCAATGCTACACTCTAAAGTTCTTGCGGTGCCAATATCTAAGCTGGCGGCTACAAGTCTGAGATCGAGTGATGGTGTTTCATCATCATCAACAATCTCTTCTTTCTCTTGCCCTTCATGGTCCTGCACCATTGCCAGACCAGGCTGCAATTCTTGGGGATTTGAGAGGAGAAATGTAGAAGAATAGGGTTGTGGTTACTGATTTAAAATAAATAAATACATTTCTTTTGCCCCTATCCCACCCGCCTAATATCAGTTAAATTAATTAGTTGCCCTTCCTCCCCAAAACACTTAACTTCACAATCTGATCTTCCCCTGCAAACTGCACAAACTGTAAACTATAACCCTTTCCACCATCCCCTACACCCATGGTGTTCATTTGACTCAGTCCACCCCACCCCCGCACTGAGAAAATTACTTCCTCCCCCCTCCCCACCAGTGTTGTGCCTTGTTTCCCTGGACGGGGATCCAAAGGCACGGCAGCTCCAGCCGCCGGGGTGAAGATCGCGACTGGACATTAGGAAGCAATGGGAGAGTCATTAATTCAGGTAATTTAATTTATTTAAATATTTAAATGGTGGTCCCGTCGCAAAGTGATGGGGGTGGGGGGGGGTGTTGTGGGGAGGGGTCCGCCATGAGGCCACACTGCTGCTGGCAATATCGGGCCGGGCCCTGCCGGCATCGAGGTCCATGGTGGGCCTCATCTGGGATCACCTTCATGCCCCTCCCCGCCACGGATCCCAACGTCGAGGCCTCTATAGAATCCAGCCCACTGTCGCTGGGTCAAAATCCTGGAACTCCCTTCCTAACAGCACTGTGGGTGCACCTACCTCACATGGCATCCAGCGGTTCAAGAAGGCAGCTCACCACCACCTTCTCAAGGGCAATTAGGGATGGGCAATAAACGCTGGCCTGGCCAGCGATGCCCACATCCCCTGAATGAATGAAAAGAAACTTATGGAGAATGTAGATAAAAAGGCACAAGGACAACATGGGAGAGGATAATGGAAGAACTAGCAGTGAAAGGGAGAGAATCAGTGAGATTCTGTAAGTCATTTTATTTCTTTTCAGTATTATTAGCAGCACCATATTCCAGATACTCAAGTTGAGTTTTCACTAAGGCATCAAAGGAATGATACCCTTTCATGATAGGACAGGGAAAAAATGACTCTAAAATTAGTGATATGGCTCATCAGAAATAACTCATAATTCTGCAATCCTGGATGATGAAGAATAATAATTACTATCTATAAAGCTGCTTCTTTTCATTGATGTGAAATATCTCAAGATTATTGGGAATTAAAAAAAATACACATTTTAGTATACATCATGGTCTTCGTTTAAAATAACTGTACAAGAACTGATTCTCAATGGGGGAGACTAATACTTTTTGACATGCTGTGATAACCAGATTTGATCAATGGAGGACAGTTCTCAAATATCACAACTTCAAAAAGAAAATGAACAGCCCTTCAAAAGTTCTGGTTAGGTTTACAGTCAAACCAAACATGAAAGACTTGAATCCTTGCAGTCTACAACTGCTTGCTTTTCCACCGAATCATTCATCTTTTTCAAATAAAAATAATGCAGACAATTAACTTCACTCTTTTAGAAAGTCAAATCTTTCAGATTTGAAAATGAATTAGAGATGCAGAAGAAAGTATAAATACAATATTAGCATGAAAACAAATCACCCTATTTTCATTGTATTATTAAAGGCCATCAAATGAACTTTACAAAGATACTGCAAAAGCTGAAATTATATTCTATTTTTTATTTGTTCCAGGAATGTGGGCGTCGCTGGCTAGGCCAGCATTTATTGCCCATCCCTAATTGCCCATGAGAAAGTGGTGGTGAGCTGCCTTCTTGAACCACTACAGTCCATGTGGTGTAGGTACACCTACAGTGCTGTTAGGAAGGGAGTTCCAGGATTTTGACCCAGAAACAGTGAAGGAACAGCTATATAATTCCAAGTCAGGATGATGTGTGACTTAGAGGGGAACTTGCAGGTGGTGGTGTTCCCATGCTTCTGCTGCCCTTGTCCTTCCAGGTGGTAGAGGTCACGGGTTTGGAAGGTGCTGTCTAAAGAGTCTTGGTGTGTTGCTGCAGTACATCTTGTAAGTGCTGCCACTGTGCGTTGGTGGTGGAAGGAGTGAATGTTTGTGGATGGGGTGCAATCAAGCGGGCTGTTTTGTCGTGGATGATGTCGAACTTCTTGAGTGTTGTTGGAACTGCACCCATCCAGGCAAGTGGAAAGTATTCCATCACACTCCTGACTTGTGCCTTGTAGATGGTGGATGGGCTTTGGGGAGTCAGGAAGTGACTTACTCGCCATAGGAATCCTAGCCTCTGACCTGCTCTTGTAGCCATAGAATTTATATGGCTACTCCAGTTCAGTTTCTGGTCAATGGTAATCCCCAGGATGTTGATCAAGGGGGATTCAATAATCGTAATGCCATTGAATGTCAAGGGGAGATGGTTTGATTCTCTCTTGTTGGAGATAGTCATTGCCTGGCACTTGTGTGGCCCGAATATTACTTGCCACTTATCAGCCCAAGCCTGGATATTGTCCAGGTCTTGCAGCATTTCTACACAGACTGCTTCAGTATCTGAGGAGTCGCAAATGGTGCTGAACCATTCTGAAAGTCCGAAAGTATTCAAACTGGATCATAGCTAGTTTGAAGGGTAGTGCCATTAAACATCTTGCCAATAAGCAAGAAGTTGCCATTATTTCATATCATTGGTCATACCTACTTCTGTCAATTTAGAAATAATAAAATAAAATAATAGAAAGCACCAATAAAATGACAGTATCAAGATTGGGTTTTTGACAGGAAGTTCCTGGAAGTGCTTTCCTTTAAAATTAAATTTTAATTTTAATACATCTGAGTGAAATGTTCAGAAGGCATCTGATAGGTGAATTTTGCGGGCAGTAAAGTAGAAAAGTGTGTCAAGATGCTTTGTAGGGGCACAATAAAAAAAAATCAATGCTGAGTTCAAAAAGGAGATATTAGAATGAGTAATTAGAAGTTTGGTAAAGAAAAATGGGTTATAAGGAAGTTCTAAAATTAAGACAGGGACAGAGAGGCAGATGATGTGAAACCTGGATCGGTAGCATCTGTGGTTTGGTGCTATGAGTGCTGATTGGTGCCAAAATGACATCCACGGCACACATACACACTTTTGGGGTGAGTCACACTGAACACCATATTGGTGAGGGCTTTAGCATGCGCACAGTGAACAGCTGCTGGAAGTATGCAGAGAAGGCAAGTTGTGATGTCAATCAGTGTACAATCTCCCACCATTGGGAACATCCATCCTGCATCTACCCTGTCAAGTCCTGTTAGAATTTTATAGGTTTCTATGCGATCTCCCCTCACTCTTCTGAACTCCAGCGAATATAATCCTAACCAATTCAATCTCTCCTCATACGTCAGTCCAGCCATCCCATGAATCAGTCTGGTAAACCTTTGTTGCACTCCCTCTATAGCAAGAACATCCTTCCTCAGATAAGGAGACCAAAACTGCACACAATATTCCAGATGTGGCCTCACCAAGGCCCTGCACAATTGCAGCAAGACATCCCTGCTCCTGTACTTAAAACCTCTCGCTATGAAGGCCAACATACCATTTGCCTTTTTTACCGCCTGTTGCACCTGCATGCTTACCTTCAGTGACATATTCAGTCTCGTTGCATATTCCCCTCTCTCAGTTTATAGTCGTTCAGATAATAATCTGCCTTCCTGTTTTTGCTACCAAAGTGGATAACCTCACATTTATCCACATTATACTGCATCTGCCATGCATTTGCCCACTCAATTAACTTGTCCAAATCACCCTGAAGCCTCTCTGCATCCTTCTCACAACTCACCCTCCCACCCAGTTTTGTGTTATCTGCAAATATGGAGATATTACATTTAGTTCCCTCATCTAAATCATTAATATATATTGTGAATAGCTGGGGTCCTAGCACCAATCCCTGCGGTACCCCACTAGTCACTGCCCGCCATTCGGAAAAAGACCCGTTTATTCCTACACTTTGTTTCCTGTCTGCCAACCAATTTTCTATCCATCGCAATACACTACCCCCAATCCAATGCGCTTTAATTTTACACGCTAATCTCTTATGTGGGACTTTGTCGAAAGCCTTTTGAAAGTCCAAATAAACCACATCCACTGGCTCCCCCTCCACTAGAGGCTTCAACTCTACTAGTAACATCCTCGAAGAATTCGAGTAGATTTGTAAATTTTTAGATTTTATCATTTAAGCCACCATAGTAAACCAAAAGGTGGCTACTGGGCGGCATAGGCTATCTCCTGACCACATGCCCTTTGACTTTGGTGCGCAATCCATGCACACATGTGCGGCATGCATACAATGAAAGCCATGCTGCCACATGAAATGTGATAGAGCAGATAACTGGCATGCCTCTGTTACCTGCACTGTTCTGGAGGACCCCTGCAGTATTCAGCAGAGCAGGTGCCAAGATGTATTGTAGTCTGTTGTATGATTCACAATCTTGCCAGCTCTTGCCGCCAGCCCCTCAAGAACAGGAGAATGAGGAGGAGGAGGAAGATGGAGGTAGAGGAGGAAAAGGAAGAGGAGCAATCTAGACAGCCCCTTACTGGCTGGGCTAACCGTGAAAAAATTATCTGACTGCAATAACAATAATCCCAACCCCAATTTCAAATTCACCAACAAACCCACACCTTACCTTCCCACTGTCACTGACCATCACAGCATCCATTTGGCCACAATATAAAACTGAAAGCCATCACAAAATAAACATTCCAAACCAAATTTATAAATCAAATCATTCATATTGTGTACAAAATTCAACTAATCACCATTGCACATTCTCTTATTGCCTGTCTCCTGTGTGCCTTTGCCCCTCCTAATGCTCCTGCACAGTGCTACCACAGTGGCTGCTGCGTGGCTGGTGGGAGGTTGTTGATTTTCAGTGGAGGGGAGTGCAGATGACCTCCTGAGAGAGGAGAGCAGGTGCGTACTCCATGGACCCACTTTCCCAGGACTGCATCTCAGCAATATAATAAAAGCAAAATACTGCGGATGCTAGAAATCTAAAATAAAAAACAGAAAGTTCTGATGAAAGGTCACAGACTTGAAACATCAACGCTGTTTCTCTTTCCACAGATGCTGCCAGACCTGCTGTGTATTTATAGCACTTGCTGTTTTTACAGCACCTCAGCAATCTTAGTAATCTGTTGGAGGACAGATAACTAGACTGCTGTGTCACCCTGAAATTCCCTTTGCTTGCTATAATTCACAGCCTTGATGGCAGTAGTCTGAGCTGGCAGTAAACTGACCCTGCATGATTCAGTCTGATCTTCCACTGCAGCAGTCAGAGTTTTGGTGGAAGCTGCTGGTGCTGCAATGTAAGATGAGACATCAGCTGTCAGATGCTGCATCATGGTTGGGTCCAAGGATGCGCTGATGCAGTTTGCCACCACTTCCACACTGGAAAGGATGCGCTTTAAATTCTGTGCAAAGTCCTGTGCTAGGTCAGAGATGAACTCCTCCATGGTCCTTGACATTCACTGCAGACTTTCTGATAGGCCTGCCAATGCACCAAGCATTTTCTTGCATAACCATCCATTGTCTTCTGTTAGCTGCCCCATCAAAGTGCTGGTCTGAGTTCTCTGCAGCTGAACTTGTGTGCGGTCTCACTGACCTCCTTGTCCCCTGCTTTGGCTGCAAGTCACTCTTTCCTGGTGCCTCAAATCATGCAGATCCAACCACTATCCTATCCTCTAATAATGTGCAATGTCAATATCTGAGCTGCTGGCAGCTGGAGTGAAATCAAATGATGGTGCTGTGCCTTCAATATCATTGTCTTCTTGCTCTTTCTTCACTGTCCTGCCAGGCACTTCTTGGTATCTGCAAGGAGAAAGGCACAAAAGTCAGGTTATAATGCTGGAGGAGGTGAGGGATGTGTGGGGGGTGGGGGAGCGGGGGGCTTGCAGTAAGAGGTGCATCCTTACATCAGTTGCAGCTTGTAAATCAAAAGGGATCATGGGATGAGAGGTGGGATGAGATGTGAAAAAAAAGTTTAGGTATGAGTATACCATCATCTTCAGTGATTTCAGCACCTCCTCTGCCCATGGCCTCAGCAATAGGTATCTCAATAATGGCCAACACTGACTGCTCCATGAAGGTCAGAATATTCAGGCCTGTCCCCCACTGGTTAGTTCCTGCTCACTCCATTAGTGCTCCACCTTAATCTGCATAATAGAGGGAAGTATTGTCAGTGAGTGTTATGCAATGTGTTTGGGTGATGTGGCTATCATGGTTGAATAGCTAGCAGTGTGTGCAAGCTGTGGGAAGTGGGTGTGAGGCTTTCTGTATTACTAAGTCTTTAAGGGTGCATGGAGCACATGGATTGCGCATATGATTTGAGTCCTGGTTGATAGAGATTGTTGGCAAGTGAGTGATGGCTGTCTGGTGAATTGAGTGGCTCAGCCCAGTAGTGTAGTTGGTGGGATATGACATTTGAAGATGCATTCATTGGTCTTTACCACTTGTGAGATCCTTGAACTTCTTGCAGCACTGCATCCAGGTCTGCGAGGCATGACTCCTGGTTTTGACCTCCACGGCTATCTGCTCCTTCTTAGCGTGTGTCTGGAGGGTCTCCTTGCACGTCCTCCACCAAGGCCTCCATTGCAGCATCTATAAACCTTGGAGCCTGCTCTCTCCCATGTCGTGCCATTCTTCTGTTTTTCCCAGGTCAGAACTCACGTGTCTTCCAGTGCCTACTTCAGCCACATTGCATTTCCCCATTAAGAGGTGAGGTCTAGCTTTAAGTGGTGAAGTCTAGCTTTAACTGATGCTAGTTACACACAATATTGACCCCGTGCTCAAGTGTCTAGCCAATCAGTTAGCACTGGCTGGACGCTGAAATCATAGAGTCATAGAGTCGTACAGTATAGAAACAGGCCCTTCGGCCCACTGCGTCCATGCCGACCATAATGCCTATCTATACTAATCCCATCTGTCCGCATTAATTCCATATCCCTCTATGCCTTGCTCATTCAAGTACCTGTCCAGATGCCTCTTAAATGTTGTTACTGTTCCTGCCTCCACCACCTCCTCAGGCAGCTCATTCCAAATACCCACTATTCTTTGTGTGAAAAATTTACCCCTTTGATCCCCTTTAAACCTCCTCCCTCTCATCTTAAATCTATGCCCTCCAGTTCAGTCACCCCTACCATGGGAAACAGACTCTGGCTATCTACCCTATCTATGCCTCTCATAATTTTATATACCTCTATCATGTCCCCTTTCGGCCTCCTTCGCTCCAGGGAAAACAGACCCAGCCTATCCAATCTCTCTTTATAACTCAAGCCCTCCAAACCAGGCAACATCCTTGTGAATCTTTTCTGCACCCTCTCCAGCTTAATCACATCTCTCCTGTAGTGTGGCGACCAGAACTGCACACAGTACTCCAAATGCGGCCTAACCAACGTCATGTACAACTGTAACATGACGTCCCAACTCTTGTACTCAATGCTTCAGCCAATGAAGGCAAGCATGCCATATGCCTTCTTCACCACCCTGTCTATCTGTGTTGCCACTTTCAGGGAACCATGTATTTGCACCCCAAAGACTCTCTGCTCAACAACACTCCCCAGGGCCCTGCCATTCACTGTATATGTCCTGCCCTGGTTTAACTTCCCAAAATGCATCACTTCACACTTGTCTGCGTTAAATTCCATTTGCCAATCCCTTGCCCACTTTCCCAGTTGATCTATATCCTTAGACAACCTTCTTCACTGTCCACTATACCACCAATTTTGGTGTCATCTGCAAAATTACTAATCATGCCCCTTACATTCACATCCACGTCATTCATGTATATGACAAACAACAGAGGACCCAGCACTGATTCCTGCGGCACACCACTGGTCACCGGCCTCCAATCTGAAAAACAACCCTCCACTACCACCCTCTGCCTCCTATCACCAAGCCAATTTTGTATCCAATTTGCTAGCTCACCCTGGATACCATGTGTTTGAGCCTTCTGAACCAGCCTACCATGTGGACCTTGTCAAAGGCCTTGCTAAAGTCCATGTAGATAACGTCCATCGCCCTGCCCTCGCCAATCCTCTTGGTCACCTCCTCGAAAAACTCAAATTCGTGAGACATGATTTCCCACGCACAAAGCCATGCTGACTATCCCTAATCAGACCGTGCCTTTCCAGATGCATATAAATCCTGTCTCTCAGAATCCCTTCCAGTAACTTTCCCACCACTGATGTAAGGCTCACCGGCCTGTAGTTCCCTGGCTTATCCCTGCTGCCCTTCTTAAATAAAGGCACAACATTAGCTATCCTCCAGTCTTCCGGTACCTCACCCGTGGCTAACGATGATACAAAAATCTCTGCCAGGGCCCCAGCAATCTCCTCCCTTGCTTCCCATAGCATCCTAGGATACACCTGGTCAGGTCCTGGGGATTTATCCACCTTAATGCGCTTCAAAACCTCCAACACCTCCTCCTTTGTAATGTTGATATGCTTCAGGATATCGGTGTTCCCTCCCTTGAACTCACTAGCTTCCATGACCTTCTTCACGGTAAATACGGACGAGAAATATTCATTTAAGACCTCGCCCATTTCCTGTGGCTCCACACATATATTGCCACACTGATCCTTAAGGGGACCTACTCTCTCCCTAGCTACCCTTTTACTCTTAATATACTTACAGAATCTTTTAGGGTTCTCCTTTATCTTATCTGCCAGGGCAATCTCATGGCCCCTTTTCGCCCTCCTAATTTCCTTCTTAAGTGTAGTCCTACATCCCCTATACTCTTCGAGGGACTCGCTCAATCCCAGCTGCCTATACCTGACATATGCCTCCTTATTTATCCTGACCAGACGCTCAATATCCCTCGTCAACCAAGGTTCCTTAAACTTGCCAGTCTTGCCTTTCCATCTAACAGTAACATTCCGGCCCTGAACTCTTCCTATCTCACTTTCAAAAGCCTCCCACTTGCCAGACATCCCTTTACCTGTAAACAGCCTCTCCCATTCAAATTTTGAGAGTTCCTGTTTGATGCCATCGAAATTAGCCTTCCCCCAATTTAGGACTTCAACCTGAGGACCAGTCCTATCCTTTTCCATAACTATCTTGAAGCTAATAGAGTTATGGTCAATGGTCCCAAAGTGCTCCCCCACTGACACATCAACCACCTGCCCATCCTCATTTCCTAAGAGGAGGTCGAGTGTAACCCCTTCTTTAGTCGGGCTATCCACATACTGCTTCAGAAAACTATCCAGGACACACTTCTTCCCCATCTGATCCCTCAGCACTAAGGCAGTCCCAGTCAATATTAGGGAAGTTAAAATCACCTACTATTACAACCCTATAATTCCTACACCTATCTGTGATTTCCCTACATATATGCTCCTCTGACTACTGGGGGGCCTATAGTATAATCCCATCAAAATGATAACCCCTTTCTTATTTCTAAGTTCTACCCATATGGCCTCGCTGGACATTCCTCTCTAAGTACTGCCGTGATGTCCTCCCTAATCAATAGTGCAACTCCCCCTCCTCTCTTACCTCCACCTCTGTCACGCCGGAAAGATCGGTACCCCGGAACATTGAGCTGCCAGTCCTGCCCATCCCTCAACCACGTTTCCGTAATCGCAATAATATCACAATCCCATGTACCGATCCATGCTCTGATTCATTTGCCTTACCTTTAAGGTTTCTTGCATTAAAGTAAATGCAGTTTAGACCTTCCATGCTCCCTGTCCTGCCCCTGCCGGCCTGCTTACTGGACTTGCTTGCTTTAACCTCTATATTTCCCTCAACTATTGCATGTGAGAGACTACTACTTTGGGTCCCACCCCCCTGCAAGACTCGTTTAAACCCTCCCGAGTAGTGCAAGCAAACCACCCCGCAAGGATATTGGTCCCCGTCCAGTTTAGATGCAACCCATCCTTCTTGTACTGGTCACCTCTGCACCAGAAGAGATCCCAATGATCCAAGTAGCTGAAGCCATCCCGCCTACACCAGCTCTTCAGCCACGCATTCATTTGCCTAATCCTCCTATTCCTACCCTCACTAGCACGTGGCACAGGGAGTAATCCTGAGATTATAACCCTAGAGGTCCTGCTTTTTAACCTTCTGCCGAACTCCCCATATTCACTTTGCAGGACCTCATCTCTTTTCCTGCCTATGTCGTTCGTACCAATATGGATCACGACCTCTTGCTGCTCACCCTCCCCTTTCAGAATGTCCTGCAGCTGCTCTGAGACATCCTTGACCCTAGCACCAGGGAGGCAACGTACCATCCTGTAGTGTCGTTTGCAGCCACAGAAATGCCTATCTGCACCCCTTGCGATAGAATCCCCTGTCACTATAGTTCTTCCAACCCTTTTCCTCCCCTGCTGTGCAGCAGAGCCCTCCGTGGTACCACGAACTTGGCTGTTGCTGCTTTCCCCTGGGAGGTCATCCCCCCCAACAGTATCCAAAGCGGTATATCTGTTTGAGAGGGAGATGGCCACAGGGGACTCCTGCACTATCTGCCTGTGCCTACTATTCCGTCTGGTGGTCACCCATCTCTTTTCTGCCTGTGCAGCCATTACCTGCAGTGTGACCACCTCACTAAACGTGCTATCCACGAAGTCCTCAGCATCGCGGATGCTCCATAGTGAATCCACCCGCAGCTCCAGCTCCGTAATGCAGGTAGCCAGTAGCTGCAGCTGGATACACTTCCTGCACACATGGCCGTCAGGGACACTGGAAGCATCCCTGATTTCCCACATAGCGTAGGAGGAGCATATCACGGGGCTGAGCTCTCCTGCCATGACTTACCCTTAGGTTAATTAGTTAGTCCCTGAATTAAACAATACTAATTATACTAGGGGCCTTGTTCTACCCACTTCAATCTAAAATTCTTTAAAAAAAAACACTTTAGTAGTACTCACCTTATCTCCAGAGGTTTTATTTTCAACAAAAAAAAACTTACCCCTTATTTTTTAAGATATTCTAACAGCTGCTATTTAAAACAGCAGGCGACATGGGGCTGAATTTTATTTGGGTACCACACTCCACGCCCTTTGAACTTGATGAGGTGCCCGCATTCAGCAGCTGCTGCAGAGCCCCAGTGATATTTAGTGCAGGGGCTGATTTAAATAGTGGGGGTGGAGCACCCGCCCCACGATGACGTGTCGGGGCGGCCTCTGCATTCCGGGCAATGGCGTTCGGCCTCACCGCATAGGTGCCGGCGACATTTTTAAAGGGCTTTCAGCGCTTATAATTACTGAAAATTTTTAAACAGGCAGCAGTATCAAATTTTGAAAAACAATAAGAAATATGTGGATGGCCCTTCCCCAACACCCCAATGGTCATTTCAATGTCCAAAATGACCAACACATGCCTTTTCCCCTGCCCGAGCTTTACCCCCTAAATGTATAACATTTGGCCTATAACACCTTCCCACCATCCCCACATCCAATAAAAATCGATTTCCCCACTCCTCCACCCCTTCCGCCCTGAAATTTTTATTACTCCCCTCTCCGCACCAGTCTCGCCTCGTAACTCCGTGCGGAGTTCTGAAGGTGCGCAAAGGCCAAACGGAGGCCGTAAAATTGGCGTGGGAAGGCAGGTAAGTTCATTTGAATATCATTACTATCAATTTAAATATGCAGATGAAGGGCCCCAGCGGGGGTACCGCATTGAGGTCAGAAGATTGGACAGAATATAAAAAACAGCAAAGAATGATTAAAAGATCAATAAGGAGGGTAAAATTAGAGTATGAGAGAAAGCTAGCTAGAAATATAAAACAGATAGTAAGAGTTTCTATAGGTATTTCAAAAAGAAAAGAGTTAACGAAGTGAGTGCATCTGTCTTCACTATAGAGAATACAAGTAACATCCCAGAAATAGCTGTAAATCAGGAAATGGATGGGAGGGAGGAACTCAAGAAAATTACAATCACCAGGGAAGTATTACTGAGCAAATTGTTGGAGCTGCGGGCTGACAAGTCCCCAGGTCCTGATGGACTTCATCCTAGGGTCTTAAAAGAAGTGTCTAGTCAGCTAGCTGATGCGTTGGTTTTAATTTTCCAAAAATTCCCTATGTTCGAGGAAGGTTGCATTAGATTGGAAAATAGCAAATGTAACTCCTTTATTCAAAAAGGGAGGGAGACAAAAAGCAGAAAACTACAGGCCCAGTTAGCTTAACATCTGTCATAGGGAAAATATTAGAAGCTATTATTAAAGAAGTTATAACAGGGCATTTTGAAAAATTTCAGGTAATCAGGCAGAGTCAACATGGTTTTGTGAAAGAGAAATCATATTTAACCAATTTATTGGAGTTCTTTGAAGAAGTAACATGTGCTGTGGATAAAGTGGAACCGGAGGATGTAGATTTCCAGAAGGCATTTGATAAGGTGCCACATCAAAGGTTATTGCAGAAAATAAAAGCTCATGGTGTAGGGGGGCAACATATTGGCATGGATAGAAGATTAACTAACTAACAGGAAACAGACGGTAGGCATAAATGGGTGATTTTCTGATTGGCAAGATGTAACGAGTGTTGTGCCACAGGGATCTGTGCTGGGGCCTCAACTTTTTACAATTTATATAAATGGTTTGGATGAAGGGACCAATGGAATGGTTGCTAAATTTGTTGATGACACAAAGATAGGTAGGATAGTAACTTGTGAATAGGACATAAGGGGACTACAAAGGGATATAGATAGATTAAGTGAGTGGGCAAAGATCTGGCAAATGGAGTATAATGTGGGAAAATGTGAAATTGTCAATTTTGGCAGTAAGAATAAAAAAGAAGCATATTATCTAAATGGTGAGAGATTGTAGAGCTCTGAGATGCAGAGGAATCTGTGTGTCCTAGTGGATGAATCACAAACGGTTAGTCTGCAGGTACAACAAGTAATTAGGAAAGCTAATGGAAAGTTATTGTTTGTTGTGAGGGGATTTGAATACAAAAGTAGGGAGATTATGCTTTAGTTATACAAGACATCTGGAGTGCTGTGTACAGTATTGGTCTCCTTACTTAAGGAAGGATGTAAATGTATTGGAAGCAATTCAGAGAAGGTTTACTAGACGAATACCTGGAATGGGCAAGTTGGACAGGCTAGCCTTGCATCCGCTGGAGTTTAGAAGAGTAAGAGGTGACTTGATTGAAACATGTAAGATCCAGGGGGGCCTTGACAGTGTGGATGTGGAAAGGGTGTTTCCTCTTGTCAGAGAATCTAGAACCAAGGGTCACTGTTTAAAAATAAGGGGGCGCCCATTTAAGACAGAGATGAGGAGAATTATTTTTCTCTCAGAGGGTTGTGAATCTTTGGAACTCTCTTCCTCCAGAGGCGGTGGAAGCAGAGTCTTTAAATATTTTTAAGGCAGAGGTAGATAGCTTCTTGAAACGCAAGGAGGTGAAAGGTTATCGCGGTTGGCGAAAATGTGGAGTTGAGGTTACAATAAGATCAGCTATAATCTTATTGAATGGCGGTGCAGGCTCAGGGGCCGAGTGGCCTACCTCTGCTCTTAATTTGTATGTTCGTATGTTGTTTCTTGGGGGACTTCTGAGGTGAACATATTGTGACAGAAGAGAAGCAATGGCGAGAGATGCTCTGCTATGATCAAATAGGTAAGAGCGTAACCAAGCGAGCGCAGCCCCACTGAGTTGGATAACAAAGAATGGTTTTGTCAACTGTGTTGAAGGCTGCACAGGTTAAGGAGGATGAAGAGGGATAATGTATCGGCATTGCTTCATCTCACTTTTTCTCGCCACCTGGGAGTGCTGGTTTTCACTGAGAACACTGCCTCCATAGATGATAGAACTATAGAAAAATAGCCTCATGGAATTGCTTCTGCACACTTAATGTGTGCAGCTTTAGAATCCTGCCTTACTTCATTCTTAATAAACTTTTACAGGTCTCTAACTAATTATATTTTTCTGCTTTTTCACTTTGACCTTTTTTACTTCTCTGGAGGAAGCATGAAAAAGAAAGTCTTGCATCATATCGCACCTTGAATAACATCAGGACATCCCAAGGCACTTTACAGCCAATGAAGTATGGTCACTGTTGTGATATAGGAAACACAGCAGCCAATTTGTGCACAGCAAGCTCCCATAAACAGCAATTTAGTAATCATCAGATATTAGGGATGTTCATCGAGGGATAAATATTGGCCAGGACACCAGGGAGTTCTGCTCACCTTTGAAATAGTGCCACAGTATCATTGACAGCCATCTGAGGAAGTAGACAATACCTTGATTTAGTATTTCACCTGGAACACAGCTCAACGCTGCCTCAGTACTACACTAGAGTGTCAGCCTAGATTTAGTGTTCAAGTCTCTGGAGTGGAAGTTGAACATACAACCTTCTAACTCAGAGACAAGAGTGCTACCAACTGAGTCACGGTTGCCACTGAATGATTACAGTACTGTTAAGCATGAAGAAAAAAGATGTAGACGTTTTCTCCTGAGATTCCACCATTTTCATAGATGGCTGGCTACTCTTTCTCTATAATGAGCAAAGAGTGGAATGCTAGGACCAGGATTGTTTTGGTAGAGGGGCAGAGTGGCCAATAGACTGAAGCACTGTCCTTTCATCTTTGAAGACTGAGTGTGTATTCAGATGAGATTGAAGGGTTTCAAACCAGTGCTTTAAATCCCTGCAAAACCTTTCTAAGTGAGTGCATGCACACATCATGAATCTGGCTGTGAAACCTAACTTACACTAAGCAGCAACCTTACTTAGAGATGTCTAAACCTGCTGTGCAAGGTCGAAGATCCATTTAATGCAGTAGAGGGTGTTCTTCCAACATTTAGGTTACATCATAGTGACAGAGTGTAGGAAGCTTTACTGACATTTGCTCCATTCTGTAGCTGAATTAGAAATCCTTGAAGCTAACAGGTGACATATTCCATTCTACAACACTGATATACCTCATCTTAACAAGCAGAATTGATTTACTGTCAGATTGATTTGTTTGATATCACTCTTACTTCTGGGTTAGAAGATTGTGGGTTCAAGCCTCTGACCAAGAGTATAAGCTCACAATCTGAGTTGACACTCCTGAACAGTATTGAGGAAGTACTGGATATTTGAAGGTGCTGCCCTTTGGATGAAATTCTTTGCTAAGGCCCTATTCACATATTCCAATAATTCAGGCGAATGTTGAAGATCCCATGGCATCATAACAAAGGAGCACAGGGAGCACGTCCAGTCTCCTTATCAATATTCCTTGTTCATTCAATACCATAAAATCTAGTTTACTGATTATTCCTCTCATTTATTGCTTGAGGGAATCTTTCTGTGTGCGAAATCGCTGTCAAGTTAGCCCACAGACTAGTTAGTTATAAATGAATAACTTTGGGATGAGATAAACTATTACATGAACAAAAGTTTTTTTTTAAAGCCATTATCTAGAAAAAGATAAATATGTTTGGGTGCAGAATGCGCATTTGTCTGCTTCAGCAGACAATGCAACATCAGGGCGACAATAAGCTATTACTCGAGTTTCTGTTTAACCAGCAACAGCTTTGCATCAATTCTCATACATAGGATATTAAATATTAATTTGTACGTACCACTGAGGACTATTAAAGCAGCCATGCAGACTGACAATTACCTTAATTAATATTCCACAGAATTTATTTGTGTAACCGAGCCAGGAAAGAATGTATTTCTTCTCACATTTTATTTTAACCAGTAAAACCACTCCAACATAACTAAGGCCCTACCAAATTCACTGGCCATGAAATCTCAGGTCCTCCATGAAATCAGCCATTTTGCGAACTTACGCATTTTATTCAGTGACACAAGGCTCACCTCGCTGATTGCTGGGCATGTTGTGAACATCGTGCATTTTAGTGATTGACACAAGGCTCATCTCACTGATCGGTAGATGAGGGAGGGCTTCCGGTGCAGTTTTGAGAGAAGCAGTCTCAAGTATTAGCAGACAAGTGAGAATGCCAGAATGAGCAAAATCAAAAACGGCCACAGCCATTACTCAGCACATTGAGTGAAAGAATTTGGAAGTCCAATTCTGCATGCCTATGGTGGAATATTGTTTTGTACAAGCTGTAACGTTTCGTTAGATCACACATGGCGGACGACGGTTCAGCATCACTTAGAGTCCGAAAGCCATTGCAACAGAAAGAGAGCATCCGATACCACACTGCTGGAAACCGAGCAAGCAAAAAAACAAGCAACAATTTCATCTCTTCTTAAGAAGTCGATAGTGAGCTCAGAAAATGGTCAGTTGGTTACAAGGGAACTTGTGAATCCTTTTGCATTGGAAAACTTGATCACCCAAAGCTGTGGGCATTCATTCAACACAATGTGCAAAATGGTGGTTGCTTGCCAAGTGCAAATAAACTACGACAGGACTACCTACTGAAGGTTTTTGCTACATATTGTGTCATGGTCCTGTAGTTTTTATTTGGAATAAGTGGTTTGCCTTTAATGTTTGCCAGGGATCAGTTGCTTTAAGAACCAGCAAGCCTCAGGAGTTATAGGAAGGTGCATTTTCATTGCCTTAGAAACAGCCATTTGGAGTCTGTGATTAAAAGGGTGCATTCTCGATACCATGGAAACAGCCACTGGGAGTGAGCCTGATGTGATACATTTGTTTCAATTCAGTTTGAACTGGCTTATAGTGAGACAGTTTGTTCTAACAGACACAGAGGACACAGCTGTGGTGTCAGAGCCTGGAAAAAGAGCTCTCAACCATTTAAACTGAAGGAATAGGAATTTAGTCTGTTTAATTATTATCTCTCAAAATTCTAAAAAGTCAAGCCAAGACAGAAATCTCTGGTAATTTAAATTACCAGAAAGGGAAGGGAAGTTTGACTGTGACAATCTTTTATCCCTCAAAAACTCTAAAGTCAGCTTGATTCTGTTGAAAGTGTTTGCAAGTCGTTAATTGTTGAAATTTGCTGGAGAAGGAGAGCAACATCCTGTGAGGACTCGAGCAACATCCTGTGAAGACTTCAAGCAACATCCTGTGAGGACTTCAAGCAACATCCTGTGAGGACCTCGAGCAACATTGGACTGTTAATTTGCAAGGACTCTAATTTTTTCTATTTTAAATGTTGTTTATATCTTCATAGTGTTAAAGAATTTAGTTCTTCTAATTAAAAAGTTAATTTGTTGGTTTAAAGACACCTGGTTTGGTTAGCCTCATTCGGGGGTTAATAGATGGTACATTTTGGCTGGGTCTCTCTTTAATTTGGAAAGTTTTAAATGACATGTTAGCCGATCTGTGGAATGACAGGATTGAATTAATAGTGCGTTGGTCCCACCACAATCAGAATCGTATATTTTGATTGGGGGCTCTGACAGGAGCGGTCGGTTGTAACAATTGTGAGGAGATGACATCTCAGATTAACGCATGAGAGTCATTTGCAAGACAACTATGTACTGCTTGTTTTGTTTGATTTTTATGTTTGGTAAGGCCGAAGATGTAGGACTGAATTTTACGCCATGTCTCCGTAATCCTGACTATATCATGCCCGTTTACAGCTATTTGCGCGATTAATTCATCCACTTTATTGCGAATGCTCCGCGCGTTAAGGCACAAAGGCTTAAGGTTTGTCTTTTGAACATTACTTGTCTTCTTCCCACTATTTTGCACTGTGGCCCTGTTTGATTCTGGCCCTTGATTTCTCTGCCTATTACTTTTCTTATTCCCCTTACTGTCTTTTGTTCATGTCTTTGATCCCCCCTCCTCTGACTCCTTGCAAAGGTTCCCATCCCCCTGCCATTTTAGATGAAACCCTCCCCAACAACTCTAGCAAATACTCCCCCTAGTACATCAGTCCCGGTCCTGCCCAGGTGTAACCCGTCCAGTTTGTACTCGTTCCACCTCCCCCAGAACCAGTCCCAATACCCTAGGAACCTAAAACCCTTACCCTCACACCATCTCTTCAGCCACGTATTCATCTGATATATCCTGCTATTTCTACTCTGACTGGCACGTGGCACTGGTAGTAATTCTGAGATCACTACCTTTGAGGTCCTACTTTTCAACTTACTTCCTAGCTCCCTATATTCTGCTTTTAGGTCCTCATCCTTTTTTTTACCTATGTCGTTTGCACCAATGTGTACCACGACCACTGGCTGTTCACCCTCCCCCTTCAGAATGTCCTGTAACCGCTCTGAGACATCCTTGACCCTAGCACCTGGGAGGCAACATATCATCCTGGAGTCTCTTTTGCAGCCGCAGAAACGCCTATCTATTCCCCTCACAATTCAATCCCCTATAACTATTGCATTCCCACACTTTTTACTTCTCTCCAGTGCAGTAGAGCCAACCGTGGTGCAACGAATTGGGCTGTTGTTGCTATCCCCTGAGAGGCCATTCCCCTTAACAGTATCCAAAGCAGTATACCTGTTTTGCAGGGGAATAGCCACAGGAGATTCCTGAACTGCCTGCCTAGTCCTCTTGCTCTGCCTGGTGGTCACCCATTCCCCTCCTGCCTGTGGGGTCTGAGCCTGCGGTGTGACCACTTCTCTATATATGCTATCCACGAAACTCTCCGCCTCATGGATGCTCCACAGTGTCCCCAGCTGCCGCTCCAGCTCCGAAACTCGGGCTTCCAGGAGCTGCAGCTGGACACACTTTTACTTTTATTTATTTTATTTTTATTTTATTTAGAGATACAGCACTGAAACAGGCCCTTCGGCCCACCGAGTCTGTGCCGACCAACAACCTCCCATTTATACTAATCCTACATTAACCCCATATTCTCTACCACATCCCCACCATTCTCCTACCACCTACCTACACTAGGGGCAATTTACAATGGCCAGTTTACCTATCAACCTGCAAGTCTTTGGCTGTGGGAGGAAACCGGAGCACCTGGCGGAAACCCACGCAGACACAGGGAGAATTTACAAACTCCACACAGGCAGTACCCACTTACTGCACA
The DNA here is from genome assembly GCF_036365525.1 of Heterodontus francisci. NCBI lineage: Eukaryota > Metazoa > Chordata > Chondrichthyes > Heterodontiformes > Heterodontidae > Heterodontus > Heterodontus francisci. Next base: position 97,715,016 of record NC_090375.1, read on the forward strand.
CATGCTGGTCCCGGGCACTGGAAATGTTCCCGGCTTCCGACATGGAGCATGAGGAGCACACCACGGCTTTGAGATCTCCTGCCATGACTTAACCCTTTAAATTAAATTAAACCTTCTGGAAGATCTTAATGTCCAATAATATCAGTTACTCTAGGGCCCTTCATCCCTAGTTCTCGCTACTACAGAACTCCCTAAAAATAAACACTACTTACTATAGTTGAAATAAACTTTAAACTTTTAAACTTTTCTCAGCTGATACTTATCCAGCTATTTAGAGCTATTCCCTAACAGCAGTGACTCACCAACCAATCACCTTGCAGCTCTTCTGTGACGTCACTGTTAGCCTTTTTTTTTTCAAAACTCTGGCGCGCTGGAAGAGGGCCGACTGCTCCGCTCCTGAAGGTGAGACTGGGCCTCGATCCTCGGGTTTGATTTATAGGCTCCACTCTCAGCGTTCTCCCCACAGGTCAGCTCCGCTCCTCTCCTCTCCGCTCCCAGAAGGTAAGAGAAAGTATGTTACTTGGATGGAGGGACATTGGTTGAATTTCAATGCACAAATGAGGAGTAGTAGGTGGAGGAGGCAAAAGAGGATGTTGAACCAGTACAATAGAATTGAGACATATCTTTGCAGCTATCTGCAGGGGATAGAGGGAGCAAACAAGGCACAAAGCTCTCTCATGTGAGTGGCGTCATTCAGGCTTTGAGCTTTAAGTTATAAAAGTAGGTCACAGCCAGATTAGTCTGCCTGGGTGATTTCCTAGAATGAACAGTGATAACAGGCTTCATCCAAATTGGACTCACCCTACAGGCTGATCTCATGCAGATTTCAGCCCATACCCTTGGAAGGTGTAATTCTGAGGGAACACGGTAAGGATTCTGTGAGTCAACTTTCTCTCAAGGAGACGACACAAGTTTCATCCAGACCTCTTAATGAAAGAAAGCCTTACATTCATATACTGCCTTTCATGACCTCAAGATGTCACAAGGCACTTTAAAGCCAATGAAGTACTTTTGAAGTGTGGTCACTATTGTAATGTTGGAAATGCGGCAGCCAATTTGAAAACAGCAAGGACTCACAAACAGAAATGTGATAATGACCAGATAATCTGTTTCAGTGATGCTAGTTAAGGAATAAATATTGGCCAGGACACTGGGGAGAATAATCCTGCTCTTCTTTGAAGTAGTGGCAGTGAGTCTTTTACGTCCATCTGACAGGGCAGACAGGGCCTCGGTTTGATGTCTCATCAGAAAAATAGCAATTCTGACAGAGCAGCCCTCATAAGAACATAGAAACAGAAGTAGGTTGTTCAGCCTTATGAATCTGTTCAGCTATTCAATAAGATCATGGCTGATCAGTATCCTAACTCCATTTACCCACCTTAGCTCCATATCCCTTAAACTCTTAGCTAACAACAATCGATCACTCTCATATTTAAATATGAATTATACTTGAACTAGCATCTATTGTTTTTTGTGCGAGAGTTCAGATGTTTACAACCCTTCATGTGAAGAGATGTTGATTAACTTTACTCCTGAATGATCTGGCTCAGATTTTAAGTTTACATTCCCTTGTTGGGGGTTGGATTATAAGAGTAAGGAAGTCTTGCTGCATTTACATAGGGCTTTGTTGATACCTCACTTGGAGTACTATGTACAATTTTGGTCTCCTTACTTAATGTAGAATATACTTACCTCAGAGAACAAAGGTTCAGTAGATTGATTCTTGGGATGAGAAGGTTATCCCATAAAAAGAGACTGAGTAGAATGGGATCTCATTTTCTAGAGTAGTCTCATTGAAACATATAAAATACTTAGAGGGTTTGACAGGGTAGATGTTGAGAGGCTATTTCCCCTGGCTGGAAAGTCTAGAACTAGGGGTCATAGTCTCAGGATAAGGGGAAAGCCACTTAGAATTGAGATGAGGGTTTACTGAGATGGTTGTGAATCCTTGGACTTTTCTACTCCATATGGCTATGGATGCTTAGTCATTATGTATATTGAAGAATGAGAACAATAGATTTTTGGACATTATAAGGGAATCGAGGGATATGGGGATAGGGCGGGAAAGTGAAGTTAAAGTAGAATATCAGCCATGATAATATAGAATGGTGAAGCAGACTTGAGGGGATGTATGGCCTACACCTGCTCCTACCTGTTATGTTCTTATGGTCTTGTCCTAGACTCTTCCACCAATGGAAAAACTTTTGCTCTATCTATCCTATCAATTCTTCTCAAAATCATAAAAACTTAAATCAAATCATCCATTTGCCGTCCATATTTGAGTGAATACAAACTTAGTTTATGTAATCTCCTCATAATTTACCCCTTGGAGCCCTAGAAACATTCTGGTGAATCGTTAATGCTCTCCTTCCAAGGCTAATATATCTTTTCTGAGGTGCAGTATTCAGAACTTTACATGGTAGTCAAGATTTGTTTTTTTAGCTGGAACAAAAGCTCCATCCCCTTAATATTCTAGCCTTCTAGTTATAAAGGTTAAGATTCCATTAGCATTTTTGATTATTTTTGTACCTGACCACTATATTTTAGTGATTTATGTATATGGACCTCTAAACCTATTTGGATGTTGACTGTTCCTAACTTTTCACCATTTAAAAAAATATGTGAATCTATCCCATTTTGCTCAGAATGGATGACCTCACAGTTATGTATCTTGAAATCCATCTGTGACAGTTATGCCCATTACCTCAGTACTGCACTGGAGTATTCGCCTAGATTTTGTGCTCAAGCCTCTGGAGGGGGACTTGAACACATGACCTTCTGATTCACAAGTGCTACTGACAGTGAAACAGCTAAAACAAAGATTGAAATCTTCTCAAAAAGTTGGAAGGTGCTGGCAACCACTGTATCAGACCATTTGTTTCCAGCTGTTACAGGAACATCGATTTTCTGCTCATGCAATCTGCAAACAAGGCTTTGCAAAACAGTTGGATCATGTGAAAATATTTGGGGTACTGTAAGACTTAACTTTCTACCCCTTGGCATGTTTGAACCTACTGTTCTAACACGAGAATTATGAGAAATAATGAGACAACACTCTAAACCCAAATTAAACACTAACGTCTTTACTAGGTTTGGTTGAAATACCAGTTAATAATACAATACACCCAGTAGCAACACCTGTTAGCAATACAATACACCTGTTAGTCACAAATACAAGGAGTTATACAATCACCCAGCAAGTGGCCACATCCTGTTGGTCGTTCTCTTCAGCAAATGACCAAGTTACTTGGCTTAAGCACCGCATCATTCTTTGTAACAATTTTTATATCTTTCTTTCCAAGGAAGGGAGGATGTTTCATTGACAAGATTGCACTGTCCTATCAAAATATACCTTAAGAGATTCTTTGACTTGTCACCCACCTTTTTTACTTGCTCTTCCTAACAGTCCCCAAACCCAGTCCTTTATTCTTTAATTTGTCTCAAGGTAGTGATTTTAGAGTAATAGAGTCATAGAGTTATACAGCACAGAAACAGGCCCTTCGGCCCATCGTGTCTGTGCCGGCCATCAGGCACCTATCTATTCTAATCCCATTTTCCAGTACTTGGCTCATAGCCTTGTATGCTATGGCATTTCAAGTGCACATCTAAATACTTCTTAAATGTTGTGAGGGTTCCTGCCTCTACCACCCCTTCAGGTAGTGTGTTCCAGATTCCAACCACCCTCTGGGTGAAAATAAATTTCCTCAAATCCCCTCTAAACCTTGTGCCCCTTACCTTAAATCTATGCCCTCTGGTTATTGATCCCTCTGCTAAGGTCCATTTTCTATGAACCTTAAAAAAGTGGATCTATCAGTGATGCTTTGATGATTCCAAAGTGCACTACGTGTCATTTACACTTTCAAAATGTGTCCCCTTGCTTCAAGTGGACCATTAAAACAGTCTGAGGATAAAGTACAAAGGGGATTTGCAGAATTCCGTTGTCTGTTGGTCATGATATCATTTCCAGGCACAAGACAAATTGTACCTATGTTTTAACTTAGACAAAAAAACAGTAGAATCTATATGTTACTTTTCAGGGCTCTGTTTCTGACATGGACCCACCCAAATGGCAAACGGGACAGCAGAGTTGGGGCTAAAGCAATGAAGTCTGAATATTTTAACCTCTGCTTTTCATTAAAAGCTCCATACCATGACCAGACCCTGATAAAGTTAACAGTTATATATGCAGCACTAGATATACTCCCAACCACATTTATTGTGATGTCATCACTAAACTCAGCTCAGGAACAAACAGTTTTGCACTAAACATTATAGCCTCACTATTGGACTGGAACACTTAATCTAGGCGGATACCTCAGTGCAGTACTGAGGGAATGCCACAATGCCAGAGGTGTCATCTTTCAGATGAGACATTAAATTGAGGCCCTATTCAGGTGAACATAAAAGATTTCATTACTATGTTTGTGTGTTCGAGTTGGGTGGAATGCACCTCCAGTGTATTCACCTGACCTGCATCTAGGCTGGGGAAGGTGTGGGAAGGCAAATTTGTGATGTTTTGTGATTTAAGCCAGATTGATCAAATTGGAAATTTGGTTTTTTTTTTAAGGTACAGATTGAATGATACAAGTAAAGTCATTTGAGAAGAAGGTCAGGTGCATTTTCTCATTCACACGAAATGCATTATCTATCATCTTTGTGCTATATTGGATGACAGGTCTGAATTGAAAAACTTTTGGACTGTTTAAGCACTGGAGGATTCGCTCACATTCTTGGTCCTGGTTGAAGACCTGAACTCCTTGGACACACTGGAATTTTCTATCATTCATCTACAACATTGCATTGTGTTTTACAACATTGCATCATGAAGGTTTATAAAATACGGTTTCACCTAAAAGTCCCCTCAAGTATCAAAAGCTGTAAAAAGAAAGTTCCCAAAAGGGCATTTTCACATTGTGGATTATGTTCGTATTCAACCTCCTTCCTCATTTCGTTCACAACATGTTTCAAGTAAGCATGGGACACTTGACTGTGAAGTATCCAGAACAGACTTTATTGATATACAACACTGTGATCAGCCTAACTTTTCAATTTCTGCATCTTTCCAGCTCTCTAAAGAATTTTGATAACCATGTTCCTTTATGTAACTATTTTGCATACATCAAAGGCACATGTCACAGATAAGACCTTGTGATGTATCTATTCCTCAATCTTTTGAAGACAGATTATTCATGTAAATAGATGTCGTTGTTTACTCCAAAGCTACTTCCCTTAAGCAAGAATTCCTGACGTAACTGTTCTTAACCTCTTTGAAGAACAGACTTTATTAACCATTATCTTTCTGTATTATAGTTAATGGATCCCTCTATGTGTGTTTATTAGCCTAGCCACTAGAGAGACAGGTAGGGCGAGCACACAACTTTACTGGGAGTGCAAACTCCCCATGGTCTATACTGGAACTGAAAGGAATTCCACACCTTCAGCATCCAGCTGGTGTTTGACTATAGGCAGAGAATCATGCAGGTCAATGCCTGGTATCTTGGCAGCAGTCATGTTGACTTGATGTTAACAGCCACTGAAATATGATGATCTGCACAATGTTGACATTGAGTCCTTTCACCTTGTCAGTTCATCCCTCACAGGTCCTTCAAATGTCAGTCAGGAGCTGGTCCCGGAAGAGGATGAGGACTCATCAGAGGAGGCCATGCACTCTGAGGAAGCACTGTCACATGACTCATGTGGGGACATACAGGTAATGTTACTGGACTAGTAATTCAGAGGTATGGACTAATGCTGAGCCTTCACCTGCAGAGGTACAGTTGGGGAAGAGTCTTTGGTAGAATCCTCATGGACTCCAAAGCCCAGAGGACATCAGACACAAGCATCTGAGCAGTCAGAGCAGGGTAATGAGCAGCCGGCCTCTAGATCTGCTAAAGCTACAGGGGTTGCACCAGGTGGGGGTAATAGAAAAAGTCAGAGAAAGACTTTTCCGCCATCATCGAAAACATCTTCCCCTCCCCTCCCCTTTCAGCATTCTGAAGCGACTGTTCCCTCGGCGCCACCCTGCTCCAATCCTCATTCACCCCCAAAACCCCTCCCTTTCCTATGGCATCTTTCCATGCAAGCACAAGAGATGCAAAACCTGCCCTTTTACCTTGTCCCTTCTCAGGGTCCAAGGCCCCAAACAATTCTTCCAAGTGAAACAGTGATTTACTTGCACTTCTTTCAATTTACTATACTGTATTCGCTGCTCACAATATGGTCTCCTGTACACTGGGGAGATCAAATGGAGATTGGGTGACAGCTTTGCAGAATACTGCCATTCAATCCACAAGCATGACCCTGAGCTTCCTGTTGCCTGTCACTTCAATTCTCTACCTTATTCCCTCTCTGACCTTTCTGTCCTTGGTCTGTTACAGAGTTCCAATGAAGCTCAACACAAGCTTGAGGAACAGCACCTCATCTTTCGACTGGGCACTTTACAGCCTCTGGACCAGGCATTGAGTTCAACAATTTTAGATCATAATCTCTGCCACCATTTTGTGTTTTTGATGGCTTGTTTTTATTTTCTTTTTTCTTTATAATCACTTTACTTTGCATTCAGATGGCTACTATCCTGCCAGTCACACAACTACACAAATATTCCGATGAAGGGTCACTGACCCGAAACGTTAACTCTGTTTTTCTTTCCACAGATGCTGCCAGACCTGCTGAGTGATTCCAGCATTTCTTGTTTTTATTTCAGATTTCCAGCATCCGCAGTATTTTGCTTTTATTACACAAATATTTTGTTTCTTTACTTGTCGCATTACCAGTCCCTTTGGCTTTGTATCATGAAACCTTTGGCCATTTAATCTCTCTTGCCCTCCATCCTATCACAGACCTTCCCTTTTGTTCTTCTTCCTACCCTTCCCCTTTCATTTGCTCAAAATTTATTACATTACAAACTTTTCTTAGTTCTGATGTAAGGTCACAGACCTGAAACATTGGGCTGAATTTTATGCAGCCAGCAGGGTTCCCAACGCCAGGCCATAAAGGCAAGGGGTTCCCGTCGCTTTAAGGAAGGGGATACCGCCTCCAAGAGCTGCCTGCCAATCAGAAGGCTGGCAGCTCAGCAGGCCCAGCAGCGCCACTGGGAGTGGTGGCCACTGGTGGTATTGCAGTAGCCCCAGGACCAAGAGCAGCGCTGGAGCCCCAAAGAGGAGGTAAGTGGGGTGGGCTCTCCATGGGGCAGCCTTTGCCACCAGGGGCCTTCCGTGGGCCACAGATTGCCAAAGCAGGAGAGCCCCCCCCCCCCACTACCACCAGCCCACAAGGAGGCCACCTGGTGTTACTGTGTGGCCTCTGCATGTAGCAGTTGTGGTAAAATGCCAGTGGCAGAATGAGGCCCTTAAATGGCCGATAAATGGCCACTTAAGGGCCTCAATTGGCCTCTGGGTGGGAAGGCCATCATTGGCCATCCCCACCCCTGAATAAATTAAATGGTGCGGGGAAGGTGACGGGCCCGCTATCCCATGACCCCTCGCCTTCACAATTTTATGGGTCCCCACACAACTCTGCCTGTCCCTTGTCAGCTGATGAAATTCAGCCTGTTGACTCTGTTTCTCTGTCCACAGATACTGCCAGCATTTTCTGTTTTTATTTCAGAGAAAGACTTTGTAGTTTGACAAGTGAAGTCACTTTGGTGCTTAAAAGTTTGTTAAATTGTTATTTTTGTTGTCAGTGTTTATGCACCATAAGATTTATTTCAAATCTACATTGTCCAGTCATCCCCATTTTTGCCTGTCATCTGCCAAGTGGCATTCAGCCTTGAGGAAAATAGTAATGACAACAGTACAGGATGAGCAATGGGTGTCAGTGTGAGGGATGGATTGTGGACAATGGGACTACTCTGTGCTGGGGCTCAGAATGAGAAAAGTGGGTTCGGAATTGTTGTGCCAGGTGACTGCACTGCCTCAGATCAGCTGAATCGTGCCTGGAATAATCCACATTAGGCTCTTCCTCCTCCTTCTGCTCCTGTTGTTGCTCCTCTGAAGTCCCCAACTTCCTCATCCTGCAACGCTAGTTCTTTCTGCTGTGCTATGTTTTGCAAGGTGCAGCAGACCACCACTACACTGGAAACCCTTGCTGGTACGTACCGAAGGATGGCCCCAGATCTCTCCAGGCAACTGAGTCGCATGTTAATCATTCCTGTGGTTTGCTCAAAGACCGCTCTTGTGTTCATATGACTTTGGTTGTTCCATTCCTGTACATCAGTTGTCAGGTTCCTTACAGGTTTCAGCAGCCACGTCCTCAGAGGGTGCCGCTGCTGACTCTGCTTTGAGGTGTGAAGATCTGTGGCAGACTTGACTGGTGCAGAATGAAGGCATCATGGCAGCTTCCAGGATGGTGAGTGCCTGGAACTTGCTGCCAGGGGAGGTGGTGGAAGCAGATCCGATAGCGACGTTTAAGAGACATCTTGACATGAATAGGAAGGGAATAGAGGGATATGGGCCCCGGAGGTGCAGAAGGTGTTAGTTTAGGCAGGCATCAAGATCGGCGCAGGCTTGGAGGGCCGAATGGCCTGTTCCTGTGCTGTACTGTTCTTTGTTCTTTGTGTGATGGTTTTTCGATGGTTACATATTGGCTGAACATTAATGGAGTGGAATAAAAGCAGAAAGTGCTGGAAATACTCAGCAGGTCTGGCAGCATCTGTGGAAAGAGAAGCAGAGTTAATGCTTCAGGTCTGTGACCTTTCATCAGAATTGGCAAAGGTTAGAAAAGAATTAGGTTTTAAGCAAGTGAAGGGGGTCAGGGGGGTTGGTGGGGAAGAGAACAAAAGGGAAGATGTGTGATAGGGCAGAGTGCAGGAGAGATTAAATAACAAAGCTGTCCTGGGACAAAGGCAAAGAGCGTGTTAATGCCTGTGGTGAAAAACAATGCATTAGTGCAGAGAGAGTGTTAATAGTGGAATAATGAGAAGCTCTGTCTACATGAAAAACACAGGGTTAAAAAATAAAATAATAAAAAGATTAAAATATAAAAAAGGCCAGTCATGCTTTGAGAATGCCGAATTGAAAGATCAGGTGCTGCTCCTGGAGTTTGCGTTGATGTTCACTGGAACACTGGAGCAGGTCAAAGACAGAAGTATGGCCATGGGAGCAGTGGGGGCTGTTGAAATGGCAAGTGACCAGAAGCACGGGGTCATGCTTTCGGACTGAGCAGAGGTGTTCTGCAATCTGCGTTTGGTCTCCCCGATATAGAGGTGACCGCATTGTGAGCAGTGAATACAGTATACTAAATTGAAGGAAGTACTAGTAAATTGCTATTAATGGAGCGGAATTGCATTCAGTTGATGAAGACTGCTGGGTGATCTGAGGCTGCCTTGATTGCCATGTGTGTGCAGCCTATGATTCCCTGCACCTGTGGGAATCCAACCAGAGCAGCAAATCTGAGGCCCCTCTTATTCTGACTGGCCTCATCAGTAGCAAAGTGCAGGTAAGTGGTGGCCCTGGCAAACATGGTTTTGTTCACCTGGGAGATACTCTTGCGTGCATAAGATTGTAAAATCCTTCACCAAAAGATCCCTGGAAGGAGCCAGAGATGGAGAAATTCAGGGTGACCTTGAAGGCCACTGGCAATGAATGCCTGGTCCACTGGGAAGGAGGTCTTGATCCAGAAGGCTGCAAATGTCAGCAACGACCTGATTTGAAAGTCTGAGTCTCTGATAGTACTGTTGCTCAGTCACATCCAGAAAGCTGATTTTCTGTCTGCATATCCTGTATATCCTGTGTTGGATTATTGGCTTATGTAAGCTGGAGCTCTATATGCAATTCTTCAATGTTTCCCAGGTCAGAGTGACTTCCTGCATGACTGCCAGCACCTGATCCAGCTACAATGCACAATCCCTTTAAACAGTGTCGGCTAGCTTTAAGTGGTGCTAGCCATTCATGATATTGGCCAACTGCTGATGTGCCCAGCTAACCGACAGCATGGTTAATGCTGGCTGAATGCTGACATCATTGAAATGAGGCAGCAGAACAAAGTTGGTTTGCTGCCTGCATTGCAATCATTGGGTTTGGTTTATTCGCACATCGAGATCCCCATGTCTGTTTTCTGGAGTTATCCAGTTTAGGTCCCTTCGACTCTAAAAGCAGAAGACAAGTTATGCTTTCTTTTCATGATACTTCAAAGCCATCATGTTTATCTAGTAAAGTTTTTTGCTCCACAATAAGAAGAATTTTGACTGGTAACCCTTAAATACCCAAGATGTCCAACCTATTACTATGGGACTTCCTACATATTCTTTGGCCTCCTTATCTCGAGAGACAATGGGTAAGCGCCTGGAGGTGGTCAGTGGTGTGTGGAGCAGCGCCTGGAGTGGCTATAAAGGCCAATTCTAGAGTGACAGGCTCTTTCACAGGTGCTGCAGAAAAATTTGTTTCTCGGGGCTGTTTCACAGTTGGCTCTCCCCTTGCGCTTCTGTCTTTTTTCCTGCCAATTGCTAAGTCTCTTCGACTCGCCACACTTTAGCCCCGCTTTTATGGCTGCCCGCCACCTCTGGCGAATGCTGGCAACTGACGCCCATGACTTGTGATCAATGTCACAGGACTTTATGTCGCATTTGCAGACGTCTTTAAAGCAGAGACATGGACGGCCGGTGGGTCTGATACCTGTGGCGAGCTCGCTGTACAATGTGTCTTTGGGGATCCTGCCATCTTCCATGCGGCTCACATGGCCAAGCCATCTCAAGCGCCGCTGACTCAGTAGTGTGTATAAGCTGGGGATGTTGGCCGCCTCGAGGACTTCTGTGTTGGAGATACGGTCCTGCCACCCGATGCCAAGTATTCTCCGGAGGCAGCGAAGATGGAATGAATTGAGACGTTGCTCTTGGCTGACATACATTGTCCAGGCCTCGCTGCCATACAGCAAGGTACTGAGGACACAGGCTTGATACACTCGGATTTTTGTGTTCCGTGTCAGTGCGCCATTTTCCCACACTCTCTTGGCCAGTCTGGACATAGCAGTGGAAGCCTTTCCCATGCGCTTGTTGATTTCTGCATCTAGAGACAGGTTACTGGTGATAGTTGAGCCTTGGTAGGTGAACTCTTGAACCACTTCCAGAGCGTGGTCGCCAATATTGATGGATGGAGCATTTCGGACGTCCTGTCCCATGATGTTCGTTTTCTTGAGGCTGATGGTTAGGCCAAATTCGTTGCAGGCAGCCACAAACCTGTCGATGAGACTCTGCAGACACTTTTCAGTGTGAGATGTTAAAGCAGCATCGTCAGCAAAGAGGAGTTCCCTGATGAGGACTTTCCGTACTTTGGACTTCGCTCTTCGACGGGCAAAGTTGAACAACCTGCCCCCTGATCTTGTGTGGAGGAAAATTCCTTCTTCAGAAGACTTGAACGCATGTGAGAGCAGCAGGGAGAAGAAAATCCCAAAAAGTGTGGGTGCGAGAACACAGCCCTGTTTCACACCACTCAGGATGGGAAAGGGCTCTGATGAGGCGCCGCTATGTTGAATTGTGCCTTTCATATTGTCATGGAATGAGGTGATGATACTTAGTAGCTTTGGTGGACATCCAATCTTATCTAGTAGTCTGAAGAGACCACGTCTGCTGACGAGGTCAAAGGCTTTGGTAAGATCAATGAAAGCAATGTAGAGGGGCATCTGTTGTTCGCGGCATTTCTCCTGTATCTGACGAAGGCAGAACAGCATGTCAACGGTCGATCTCTCTGCACGAAAGCCACACTGTGCCTCAGGGTATATGCGCTCGGCCAGCTTCTTGAGCCTGTTTAAAGCGACTCGAGCAAAGACTTTCCCCACTATGCTGAGCAGGGAGATTCCATGGTATTACTTCTACATTTATTGTACTCTCAATATATCATTGTGTCTTATGTTTTGGTTTATTATTCAGCCTGCAAATAAATCACTCCCATGTGCCGATCCCACAGTGCGCAAAACTGACAAATCTCAGCCCACTGTGTAAGTGAATTTAACTGAGAAACAAACGGACGTGCAGCTTTTAAGTAAATATTACAACCTCCTCAGTAAGAACCAAGCAAGCAGGTTCTTGGCTCCAGGAAAAAACATTCACAGATAGTGTTAGCAGTAGCGCTGAGTATGCTGCAGTGTTACACAACTGAAAGAAAATAAATGCGTCTTGATAGCCCACGCAATTAACATATTTATTTTAGGTATTAAATGCTTGAGCTACTGGAACAAAAATATTACTTTTTCATGCAGTTGTTTAATGCTGCAGGGTAACTCTGACACTGGGTGGCATTAAAACATATATACAGAGAAAACAAACTACAAGTTTTATGTTAAATAACAAATATCTGTAGAGTCAATCATGCCTGTGACTTTAAAAAAAATGAAGATGTATAATGCTGTCTGCATGGTTTGGTGTGCTGGTGTGGAGAGATTAATCTCCATGGAGTGAATAGTTGCAGCAGTGTCCTTGCAATTTCTCATATGGTGAATTGCTATCAGTTGGGTCATTTGTTACTTGGTGAGGTGGCTCCACAGAACAAAGGGATAAACTGTTGTGTGAAGCAGGCAAGAACTTCATTTTAATATCGAAAGGGAAGGAGGGAAGATCTCTGGTCCATTTAGTAGCCATTGGGCATGCTAAAGACCATGGGGTTGAATTTCCACGAGGTTTCTTTCGATCTTGTGCTACAACCTTGTCAGAAGATTTGAGCAAACCTTGGTAGAATAACAAGCCATATTTTTCTGTCAAGATAATGGTGAGGTGAATGGCACTTGCCACTATTTATCCGTAAACGGTGGAGCACTTCAGAGGAGGAGCAGATGTGCAGTTAAATGCCAACATCCAAAAATTGCTGTCTGGGCTGTGCTCCTCTGCCATCAACATTGGGAAAATAGCATTCCACCGCCTGACTCAGCTTTGAAATGTATAGAATGGTGTGAATTTGCTGTATTTACGCAGTAGTTACGAACAAAACTCACCACAGGAAGTTAAATCTTGTCACTTCAAACATAAGTACCCTTTGAATGACAATTTAATTACTGTTATTTAACCTCTCTTGAATTAGAAATTAACTATTACAAGTGTGGATTCTCATTCCTTCAGAAATTAATTGTTTTTGGAGAATTGAATCATAAATATTGTGGGTCTGGCAGCATCTGTGGAGAGAGAAGCAGGATAAACGCTTCAGGTCAGTGACCCTTCTTCAGAACTAGTAAATATTAGAAATGTAAAAGGTTATAAGCAAGTAAAGCGGGGGTGGGGCAAGCGATAACAAAGGAGAAGGTGTAGATAGGACAAGGTCACAGAATAGCTGACCAGAAGGACATGGAGCAAAGATATGTTAATGGTGTGTTGAAAGACAAAGCATTAGTACAGAAAGGGTGTTGCACCTGACTTGACATTGACAAGTCACCCACTTGAATTTATACTTCCTTCTTAGTCCTTGTGCTGTTTATTTCCCAATCCTTTACTTTGATTGGTTAAGGAAATGCACAGTTGCTTGCGCTGTTCATTCAGATCTCAGAAGCCCTGTTTCCCTCATTGCACTTGTTATCAACTTGTATTTTTAACTACTTGCCACACAAAAAATTTAAAAACCTAAATGTGCCAGGGCATGTCAGACGGTCAGATGTTTTTCCATGCCCTGCCACAGCAAAACCTAACCCAACGTCAATATCATGGTCTCCATGGATCTTTCACCAAAGTTGCAGCAAGCAATCAGGACCTCTCTGGCAAGCCCAGGAAACCTAGGGGGAAGGGTGGCTGCGAGTGGCCCTTTCAGGTTGGAAGACGTTTAAAAGACTCACAAGTAAGTGTTATTTAGAAATTTCTCAGGCATTTTTGGATTCATTTTTGTCTCTTGCCTGCTAAACTCAGCATTTTGGAATCTTTGTACTAGTCGTCAATCATTTTTCTTTTATTCCAGTTCTCTTTCCTGGCACAGAAGAATTTACCACTGGGAATCCTTCAAGCTGACCCTTTCAGAAGAGGAAGATATAAGGAATATTTTAAGCACATCAGGCTGCCTGACTGATGTTCTGTGCCTCGAGGTGCCTGAGGTTTTTCGCTTACCTCAGCAGTGTCCACCTCTTCTAGTGAGTCTGCTGAGGCTTCAGAGCTGAGTGGGCCGGCAGCATCAAGAGCCCACCCTGTGTCTTTAATTGAAAAGCAGGCCCACAGATGGCCAGCATGCAGGAAGATCACAGAGCTGTTCCCACTGGCGGCAGGTGCGGGCTTGGGTCCCACTTTTCACCCCGGTGTCGGCGTTCCAAAGCATGTGGTAAAATTCAGCCCTTTGTTTCCTTCTCTTTGCAGTTTTCGGTTTTACTTTCGTTGTTCTTTTGTTTTTGTTTTCGGACAGCAGCTGGTTATCATTCTGCCATTTACACCTATTCCAGACATTTCTTTTGGTTCTTTACTTGCCCCATTACCACCCTCTTTGGCCCTGCACCACCAACTCTTTTGTCTTTTAATCTCTCCTGTCTTCCATCCTATCACTGACCATCCCTTTTGTTCCTTTTCCAACCTCCCCCCTTTCACTCACTCAGTCATTACATTCCAACTTTTTCCAGTTCTGATCAAAGGTCACAGACCTGAAATGTTATCTCTGTTTCTCTCTCCACAGATGCCTGACTTGCTGAGTATTTCCTGCATTTTCCGTTTTCAGCTCACAATCTACCTCATCTGCAGGGTTTTCGGATTTAGAGCTCACAGATCTGCATACAAAAGAGTGTTGTTCTCTGACAATGATCATTATCTACAGTCACCTGGGACAGCCCAAAATGGCCTGCAAGCTCTGCATTATGTGTGGCTGTACTTTCCTAATATATGGCTTAGTTAAAGTACTAAGTGCATAGCAACACCGGTTCAATTGCAGCAGGGCCAACAGTGACAGAGGTCGTCTGCACAATGGAAGTTTCTCTTATGAATGCTGACACTGCTGCTATGGACTTTGGCCTCTCATGGGCAGAAGGTTCTGTTGTCTGGCTTTAATATATTGAGGGAAGGGATAGGCAGGAGAGGCTGGTTGTCAATTTCAATATGTTACTGCCCAATTAGAGTGATATTGAGGTAGGCTTTGCAGATTAACTTTGGCTCCCTGGGTTTGCTGGAACTTGCCAGTATAAGCAAAGCAAACAAGACTGTCCCGGCAGACCCATTGTGTCAACTTGCTCCTGCCCCACTGAACTTATTTCTTCCTATCTTGACTCTATCTTTTCTCCTCTGGTCCAGTCTTTTCCCACCTACATCCGTAACTCTTCTGACTCTTCATTTTGACAATTTCCAGTTTCCTGGCCCCAACTGCCTCCTCTTCACTATGGATGTCCAATCTCTCTACACCTCCATCCCCTACCAGGACGGTTTGAGGGCTCTCCGCTTCTTCCTTGAACAGAGGCCCAACCAGTCCCCATCCACCACCATCCTCCTCCGCCTGGCTGAACTTGTTCTCACATTGAACAACTTCTCCTTCAACTCCACTCACTTCCTTCAAGTAAAAGGTGTTGCTATGGGTACCCGCCTGTCTTTTTGTGGGATATGTCGAACATTCCTTGCTCCAGTCCTACTCAGGCCCCCTCCCCCAACTCTTTTTCCGGTACATTGATGACTGTATCGGTGCAGTTTCCTGCTCCTGCCCCGAACTGGAATACTTTCTCAACTTTGCTTCTAATTTCCACCCTTCTCTCACCTTTACATGGTCCATCTCCGACAATTCCCTTCCCTTCCTAGACTTCTCTATCTTCATCTCTGGTGATAGGTTGTCTACTAATATCCATTATAAGCCCACTGACTCCCACAGCTACCTCGACTACACTTCTTCACACCCTACCTCCTGTAAGGACTCCATTCCATTCTCCCAGTTTCTCCGTCTCCGACACATCTGCTCTGATGATGCTACCTTCCATGACAGCGCTTCTGATATGTCTTCCTTTTTCCTCAACCGAGGATTCCCCCCCACTGTGGTTGACAGGGCCCTCAACCATGTCCGGCCCATTTCCCGCACCTCTACCCTCACCCCTTCCCCTCCCTCCCAGATCCGCGACAGGGTTCCCTTGTCCTCACTTTCCACCCCATCAGCCTCCATATCCTAAGGATCATCCTCCGCCATTTCCACCACCTCCAGCGTGATGCCACTACCAAACGCATCTTCCCCTCCCTTCCCCTGTCAGTTCCCTCCGTGACACCCTGGTCCACTCCTCCATTACCCCCACCACCTCTTCCCCGTCCCATGGCACCTTCCCCTGCAATCGCAGGAGGTGTAATACCTGCCCATTTACCTCCTCTCTCCTCACTATCCCTGGCCCCAAACACTACTTTCAATTGAAGCAGCGATTTACTTGTACTTCTTTCAATTTAGTATACTGTATTATCTGCTCACAATGTGGTCTCCTCTACATTGGGGAGACCAAACTCAGACTGGGTGAACGCTTTGCGGAACACCTCCGCTCAGTCTACAAGCCGGACCCCGAGCTTCCGGTTGTTTGCCATTTCAACACTCCCCCCTGCTCTCATGCTCACATCTCTGTCCTGGGATTGCTGCAGTGTTCCAGTGAACATCAATGCAAGCTCGAGGAACAGCATCTCATTTACCGATTAGGCACACTGCAGCCTGCCGGACTGAACATTGAGTTCAATAATTTCAGAGCATGACGGGCTCCATTTTACTTTTATTTTCAGTTATTTTTTTCTTTTTCCTTTTTTTAATATATTTTTTTGGGTTTATTTTATTTTATTTCATCTTAGTTTGTTCAGTTTGCTTACCCACTTTTTTTCATGTTTGTACTTGCAGCTGATCAATTTTCAGTCTGTTAACACCCTATCTGTACTAATGCTTTGTCTTTCAACACACCATGAACATATTGTTTGCCTTTGCTCCACGACCTTCTGGTCAGCTATTCTGTGACCTTGTCCTATTTACACCTTCTCCTTTGTTATCTCTTGCCCCACCCCCGCTTTACTTGCTTATAACCTTTTACATTTCTAATATTTGCTAGTTCAGAAGAAGGGTCACTGACCTGAAACGTTAACTCTGCTTCTCTCTCCACAGATGCTGCCAGACCTGCTGAGTATTTCCAGCATGTCTTGTTTTTACTTCAGAAGACAGTGGCAATTGAGGGGCCTGAAGCCATGACAATATGTCAATAAGTACTCAGTACTCACAGTTTCTTTCTTTCTTGGTTGAGTGAAAGGGGTTATTCACAGTATTAAAGCTGAGAGATTAGCCTATACACTTTGGAGGTGACCTTACACACTTTGGAGGTTCGAAGGTCTATTCTGCACTTCGGAACTCTAATCTATTGTATCAGCATGGGTGCCACTTATACTGTGTTACTGTGGACCACAGATGAGGACAAAGATGACCACCAGCAGCAGCAGCTCACAGACCTGCAGCTCCATAAGAGAGGGGATCAGCATCAGCAGAGAGTTGCAGTTCGCAGGAGCCCATACCCAGCATATAGGGTCTACAGGTAGAGGATAAGTTTCGTAGACATGTCAGAACACCAGTGTCTGAGGAGGCTCAGGATGTCATGAGAGATGGTGGCAGATGTTTGCAGCCTGCTGCAACAAGACTTGCTGCCAGCTCAACCTGGTGCCCATGCTTTACTAGTGGCTGTCAAAATCACCACTCCCTTCAACTCTTTTGTCTTTGGATCCTTCCAGAGCTCTGCCAGAGACATCTGCATGATGTTGAGTTCAGAAGGCAGTAAGGTGCATAATAGAAAGATGAGTTGCTATTACTCAAGGTGTCGTGAGCATCATTGGACCATTGCAGTAGGCTGAGGACAAAGATGTCAGCAAGTGAGCAAGGTGGAGAATTAAAATGACAGGCCATCAGAAGCTCGGGATCATGCCTGTTGCCTGAACAGAGGTGTTCCGCAAAGCGATCACCCAATCTGAAGTTGATCTCTCCGATGCAGAGCAGACCACATTGTGAGCAGCGAATACAGTATACTAAATTCAAAGAACTTCACCTAAATCGCTGTTTCACCTGGAAGGAGTGTTTGGGCCTTGGATGGTGAAGAGAGAGGAGATAAACGGGCAGGTGTTGCATCTGCTGTGCTTGCATGGAAAGGTGCAATGTGTAGGGAGGGGATGTTAGGAGTGATAGAGAAGTGGACCTGGGTGTCACAGAGGGAACTGTTCCTATGGAATGCTGGAAAGGGAGAGGAGGGGAAGATGTATTTTGTAGTGGTATCACATTGGAGGTGGCGGAAATTGTGGAGGAGGATCCCTTGAATGTGAAGGCTGGTGGGCTGGAAGGTGAGGAGAAGGGGAACTCAGTTGAGGTTCTGGGAGGGAGGGGAAGGGGTGAGAGGTGTGGGAAATGGGTCTGACACAGTCGAGGGCCCTGTCAACCACAGTGGGGGGGGGGGTCCTCAATTGAGGAACATAGAAGACATATCAGAAGAGCTGTTGTGGAAAGTTGCATCATTAGAACAGATGCAACAGAGACGGAGAAATTGGGAGAATGGAATAGAATCCTTATAGGAAGCAGGGTCTGAGTAAGTGTAGTCAAGGTAGAAGTTTGTGGGCTTATAGCGAATATTTGTTGATAGCCTATCCCCAGAAATGGAGACAGAGAAGTCCAGGAAAGGAAAGGAAGAGTTGAAGATGGACGATGTGAAGGTGAGAGAAGGGTAGAAATTGGAAGCAAAGTTGATGAAGTTTTCCAGTTTGGGGCAGGAGCAGGAAACAGCACCAATACAGTCATCAATGTACTTGAGGAAAAGGTTAGGGAGGGGGCCTGAGTAGGACTGGAACAAAGAATGTTCCACATATCCCACAAAAAGGCAGGCTTAGCTAGGACCCATGTGGGTACCCATAGCAACACCTTTTATTTGGAGGAAATGAGAATCACAGAATCACAGACCTGCTGCAGTGCAGAAGGAGGCCCTTCGGCCTATCATGTCCACACCTGCTCTCCGTAAGAGCAATTCACTTAGTGCCACTTCCCCGCCTTCTCCCTGTAACCCTGCACATTCTTCCTTTTCATATAATAGTCTAATTCCCTTTTGAATGCTTCAATTGAACCTGCCTCCATCACACTCTCCGGCAGCGCATTCCAGACCTTAACCATTCCCTGCGTGAAAAAGTTTTTCCTCATGTCACTTTTGCTTCTCTTCCCCATTACTTAAAATCTGTGCCCTCTCATTCTCGATCCTTTCATGAGTGGGGACAGTTTTTCCCTATTTACTCTTTCCAGACCCTTCATGATTTTGAATACCTCTATCAAATCACCTCTCAGCCATCTCTTCTCCAAGGAAAACAGTCCTAACTTCTCCAATCTATCTTCATAACTGAAGTTCCTCATCACTGGAAACATTCTTGTGAATCTTTTCTGCACTCTCTCCAATATCCTCACATCTTTCCTAAAGTGCGGTGCCCAGAACTGGACACAATACTTCAGCTGAGGCCGAACTAGTCTTATACAAGCTCAACACAACTTCCTTGCTCTTGTACTCTGTGCCTCTATTAATAAATCCCAGGATACTGGATGCTTTACTAACTGCTCTCTCAACCTGTCCTGCCACCTTCAACGATTTATGCACATATACACCCAGGCCCTTCTGCTCTTGCACCTCCCGCTCTAGAATTAGGGGAGATGGTGGCATAGTGGTATTGTCACTGAACTAATAACCCACAAACACAGGTATCTCTCTGGAGACATGAATTCGAATCCCACCACAGCAGAAGGTGGAATTTGAATTCAATTAACAAATCTGGAATTAAAAGTTAGTCTAATGATGGCCATGAAACCATTGTCGATTGTTGTAAAAACCCATCTGGTTCACGAATGCCCTTTAGGGAAGGAAATGTGCAGTCCTACAAAATCTGGCCAACATGTGACTCATGACCCACAGCAATATGGTTGACTCTGAAATGGCTTAGCAAGCCACTCATTTGTATCCAACCGCTACGAAGTCAATAAAACAGAATGAAGGCGGACCTGGGCACTGGACATGAAAACAGCAAACCCAGCCCGGTTGACCCTGCAAAGTCCTCTTTACTAACTTCTGGGGGCTTGTGCCAAAGTTGGAACAGCTGTTCCCACAGACTAGTCAAGCAACAGTCTGACATAGTCATACTCATGGAATGACCCAGACACTGCCATCACCATCCCCAGGTATGTCCTGTCCCACCGGCAGGACAGAACCAGCAGAGATGGAGACACAGTGGTATACAGTCAGGAGGGAGTTGCCCTGGGAATCTTCAACATCGACTCCAGACCCCATGAAGTCTTATGGTATCAGGTGAAGCACAGGTGAGGAAACCTCCTGCTGATTACCACCTACTGCCCTCCCTCAGCTGATGAATCAGTACTCCTCCATGTTGATCACCACTTGGAGGAAGCACTGAGGGTGGCAAGGGTGCAGAATGTACTCTGGGTAGGGGACTTCAATGTCCACCACCAAGTGTGGCTCAGTAGCACCACTGCTGGCTGAGTCTGAAAGGACATAGGACCAGGTATGCGGCAGGTAGCGAGGAAAAACATACTTGACCTCATCCTCACCAATCTGCCTGCCGCAGATGTATCAGTTGTTGAAAGTATTGGTAGGAATGACCACAGCACAGTCCTTGTGGAGACCAAGTCATGCCTTCACATTGAGGATACCCTCCATCGTGTTGTGTGGCACTACCACTGTGCTGAATGGGATAGATTTCGAGCAGACTTGCTGGTTGATAGGTTAATTGGCCATTATAAATTGTCCCCAGTATAGGTAGGTGGTAGGGAAATATGGGGACAGGTGGGGATGTGGTAGGAATATGGAATTAGTGTAGGATTAGTATAAATGGGTGGTTGATGGTCGGCACAGACTCGGTGGGCTGAAGGGCCTGTTTCAGTGCTGTATCTCTAAACTAAACTAAACTAAACAGATCTAGCAAGCAAAACTGGGCATCCATGAGGTGCTGTGGGCCATCAGCAGCAGCAGAATTGTACTCAACCACAATCTGTAACTTCATGGCACAGCATATTGCCCACTCTACCGTTACCATCAAGCCAGGAAACCAACCCTGCTTCAATGAAGAGTGCAGGAGGGCATGCCAGGAGCAGCACCAGGCATACCTCAAAATGAGGTCAACATGGTGAAACTACAACACAGGACTACTTGTGTGCCAAACTGCGTAAGCAGCATGCGACAGACAGAGCTAAGCGATCCCATAACCAATGAATCAGATCTAAGCTCTGCAGTCCTGCCACATCCAGCCATGAATAGTGGTGGACAATTAAACAACTAACTGGAGCAGGTGGCTCCACAAATATCCCCATCCTCAATGATGGGGGAACCCAGCACATCAGTGCGAAAGATAAGGCTGAAGCATTTGCAACAATCTTCAGCCAGAAGTGCCGATTTGATGATCCATCTCAGCCTCCTCCTGAAGTCCCCAGCATCACAGGTGCCAGACTTCAGCCAATTCAATTCATTCCATGTGATATCAAGAAGACACTGGAGACTGAAAAGGCAATGGGCCCTGACAATGTTCCGGCAATAGTACTGAAGACCTGTGCTCCAGAATTTGCTGCGGCCCGAGCCAAGCTGTTCCAGTACAGTTACAACACTGGCATCTACCAGGCAATGTGGAAAATTGCCCAGTTATATCCTGTACACAAAATGCAGGACGTGTCCAACCTGGCCAATTACTGCCCCATCAGCAAGGTAATAGAAGGTGTCATTGACAGTGCTATCAAGCGACACTTGCTTCATAATAACCTGTTCAGTGATGCTCAGTTTGGGTTCCGCCAGGGCCACTCAGCTCATGACCTCATTACAGCCTTGCAACAAAAGAGCTGAACTGTAGAGGTGAGGTGAGAATGACTGCCCTTGACATCAAAGCAGCATTTGATCGTGTATGGCATCAACGGGCCCTATCAAAACTGAGGTCAATGGGAATCAGGACTGCAGGAGTTCCTCAGGGTAGTGTCCTAGGCCCAACCATCTTCAGCTGCTTCATCAATGAACTTCCTTCAATCATAACATCAGAAGTGGGGATGTTCGCTGATGATTGCACAATATTCAGCACCATTCACGACTACTCAAATACTGAAGCAGTCCGTGTAGAAATGCAGCAAGACCTGGACAATATCCAGGCTTGGGCTGATAACTGGCAAGTAACATTGGCGCACACAAGTGCCAGGCAATGACCATCTCCAACAAGAGAGAATCTAACCATCTCCCCTTGACATTCAATGGCATAAACATCGCTGAATCCCCCACTATCAACATCCTGGGGGTTACCATCAACCAGAAACTGAACTGGAGGAGCCATATAAAGACCATGCTACAAGAGCAAGTCAGAGGCTAGGAATCCCGCAGCGAGTAACTCACCTCCTGACTCCCCAAAGCCTGTCCACCATCTACAAGGCACAAGTCAGAAGTTTGATGGAATACTCTCCACTTGCCTGGATGCGTGCAGCTCCAACAACACTCAAGAAGCTCAACACCATCCAGGATAAAGCAGCCCGCTGATTGACACCCCATCCACAAACAGTCACTCCCATCACCACCGACGCACAGTGGCAGCAGTGTGTACCATCTACAAGATGCACTGCAGCAATGCACCAAGGCTCCTTAGACAGCACCTTGCAAACTCACGACCTCTATCAACTGAAGGACAAGGGCAGCAAATGCATGGGAACACCACCACCTGCAAGTTCCCCTCCAAGTCACACACAATCCTGACTTGGAACTATATCGCCGTTCCTTCACAGTCGCTAGGTCAAAATCCTGTAATTCCCTTCCTAACAGCACTGTGGGTGTACCTACACCCCAAAGACTGCAGCAGTTCAAGAAGGCAGCTCACCACCACCTTCTCAAGGGCAATTAGGGATGGGCAGTAACTGCTGGCCTAGCCAGCGACGCCCACATTCCATGAATGAATAAAAAGAATGTACCCTTTATTTTATATCATCTATGTTTTTCCTACCAAAATAAATCACTTCACATTTCTCTGCATTGAACTTCATCTGCCATCTATCCATCCATTCCACCAATTTGTCGATGTCCTTTTGCAGTTCTGTAGTATCCTCCTCACAGTTCACAATGCTTCCAAGTTTTGTATAGTCCGCAAACTTTAAAATTGTACTGTGCACACCAAGGTCTAGGTCATTAATATATATCAGGAAAAGCAAGGGCCCCAACACTGACTCTGGGGAACTCCACCTTCCTCCAGCCCGAAAAACATCCATTAACCACTACACTTTATTTCCTGTCACTCAGCCAATTCTGTATCCATGTTGCTACCATCTCTTTTATTCTATGAGTTATAATTTTGCTCACAAGTCTGTTGTGTGGCACTGTATCAAATTCCTTTTGAAAGTTCATGTACACAACATCAACAGTATTACCCTCATCAACCCTCTCTCTTACCTCATCAAAAAACTCCAGCAAGTTAGTTAAACATGATCTTTCCATAAGAAATCCATGCTGGCTTTTCCTTAATTAACTTGCATGTGTCCATGTGACTATTAATTTTGTCCCGAATTATTTTTTCTAGAAGTTTCCCCACCACCGAAGTTAAAAAACTGGTCTGTAGTTGTTGGGCTTATCTTTACACTCTTTTTTGAACAAGGGTGTAACATTGGCAATTCTCCAGTCCTCTGGCACCACCCCTGAGTCTAAGGAAGACTGAAAATTTATGGCCAGTGCCTCCACGATTTCCACCCTCACTTTGCTCAGTATCCTTGGATCCATCTCATCTGGATCTAGGGCTTTATCCAATTTAAGTTTTGACAGCCTATCTAATACATACTCCTTATCAACTTTGAACCCTCTAGTTTCTGAATTACCTCCTCTTTCACCATTGCCTGGGTTGCATCTTCTTCCTTGGTAAAGACAAATTAAAAGTATCCCTTTGGTACCTCAGATATGCCCTCTGCCTCCGTTTGTAAATCCCCTTTATGGTCCCTAATCGGCCCCACTCCTCCTTTTACCACCCTTTTACTATTTATATGTCTATAGAAAACTTTGTGATTCCCTTTAATGTTAGCTGCCAGTATCTTTTCTCTTTGCTTATCTTATTTGTTTTTTCACTTCCCTCTGGACCTTCTATATTCAGCCTGGTTCTCAATACTATTTTCTACCTGACATCTGTCATAAGCACACCTTTTCTTCTTCATCTTGATCTCTACCTCTTTCGTCATCCAGGGAGCTCTGGATTTGTTTACCCTACCTTTCCCCTTCGAGGGAACATACCTTGACTGTGCCCAAATTATCTCTTCTTTGAAGGTAGCCCATTGTTCAGCTACCATTTCTCCTGCCAACCTTTGACTCCAATTTATTTGCCCCAGCCCCGTTCTTACCCCATTGAAGTTGGTTTTCCCCCAGTTAATTAGTCTTATTCTGGATTGTTCTTTGTCCTTTTCCATAGACAGCCTAAGCCTTATGATACAATGATCACTGTTCCCTAAATGATCTTCTACTGATACTTGATCCATTTGGCTCATCTCATCCCCAAGAATCCCCTTTCTCTTTGGACTAGAAACACAATGTTGTAGAACATTTTCCTGAACACACTCTAGGAACTCTTGCCTCTCATTGCCCTTTACACTACTACTATCCCAGTCTATGTTTGGATAATTAAAGTCCCCCATTATACCTACCTTATAATTTCTGCACCTCTCTGTAATTTCCTTGCAAATTTCTTCCTCCATGTCCTTCCCACTTGCTGGTGGCCTACAGACAACACCGAACAATGTAACTGCACCTTGTTTGTTCCTTAGCTCTAGCCAAATTGATTCTGCCCTTGACCCCTCTGGGACATTCTTTTTCTCCAGCACTGAAATGCTCTCCTTAATCAATACTGCCACCCACCCCCTTTTTTTTCCCTTTCCTATCTTTCCTGAACAACTTGTATCCAAGAATATTCAATACTCAGTCTTGCCCTTCTTTGAGCCAGGTCTCTGTTATAGCCACAACATCATATTTCCACATGTCAATCTGTGCCTGTATCTCACCAATCTTATTAACAACTCTCTGTGCATTCACATACATGCACATTATCCCTGATTCAGACTTTATTACTTTCTCCCTTACTCTGACCCCACTTAATAACTTGCTATTCTCTACTCTCATGCTATCTATCTCTCCCAGTATTCTGTGCACCTTGGTATTCCTCTCTGATATTTTCTTCTGGTTCCCAAACCCCTGCCAAGTTAGTTTAAACCCTCCCCAATAGCACTGGCATATTGCCTGCAAGGAAATTTGTCCCAGTTCTGTTCAGGTGCAACCCATCCAGCCTGTACAGGTCTCCAGAACTGGTCCCAGTGTCCCAGGAATCTAAAGCCCTCCCTCCTGCACCATGGAGCTGTATAAATCATTGGTTAGGCCACAGCTGGAGTACTGTGTACAATTCTGGGCACCACATTATAGGAAGGATGTGATTGCACTGGAGAGGGTATAGAGGAGATTCACCAGGATGGTGCCTGGGCTGAAGCATTTCAGCTATGAAGAGAGAATGGATAGGCTAGGGTTGTTTTCCTTAGAACAGGGAAGGATTTTTATTAATTGGATTCAAATTCCACCATGTACCATGGTGCGATTCAAACCCATGTACCCACAACACACGTCTGGGTTACCAGTCTAGTGACACTACCACTATGCCACTGCCTCCCCTGGTTGAAGCCAGGACCACTGGATTGTTTGCTAGCCCACAAAGGCTCACTGATACACAAACTACAATAATTGCAGCATCCTATCTATTCTACTATATTCACCATTTACTTCAGTCCTATTAGAAATTTCTCAATCTGTGAGTTGTTGATACAGATAGTTGATAAACAGAGTAAACAGGACAAACATAACAAGGACTGAAAGGCAGTAGCTACATGTAACTTTAAGCATACTGCTTAAGGCTCTTCAAAACAAGGCAGAGGTTTCGATGGAAGAGTCTGTCATTGCTGAGATCTATGACCGGAAAGTTATATAGGAACCTATGCATTTTAATCGAGGTTCCAACAGGAGGCCAGCGTAATAATTGGAGTAGTACTGGAACCAAAGGTTTCTGCAGAGTTTCAGCAAGTTGCATGTCTTTGTGATAGTTGTCAGACTGGATGTACCTTGGAGTAAAGCAGATTATGACCGCATGTGCTGCCTGCAAAAAGATTGAAAATAAAGAATGTGTTAAGTAATAATCATTGAGAAATTTTAGAACAATGTAAATTGATAAATTAGGCTGGTTTTGTACTTGAATATCTATTTACTTCAATAAATTCCTCTGTTGTGTCCATGTGAGGCAGGAGGCCCTACCTCTATTCTTAAAATAGCTGTTTTACCATAATTTTTGACAGGCTTGATGTCTTCGGTTGTCGGTGAACAGGAGACCCACTCCACCACACGTCTAGTGGCAGAGCAGGGGCCCTGGAAATTTTGTTGAATCATTTGTTTTTTTTTAAATGCACTTCCCGTCTTAGTTCATATTTTAAAATTGAGAAATACTAAGGAGCTTGTGCCCCCTTCATATTTCTTCTGCTGAGAAAATATTTGGTGCTTTCCTGGCTTTGCCACCAACAACAACAACCAATCACAACAACCACCATAACCACAACTTATATTTATATCTACACCAAGTCAAAAGTGTGAAAACTGCATGAAAGATTGAGTAATATTCTTGACCTTTCCTGGGTAAAATGGACTTTACTTGTATAATTTCTAACCTAGCACCCTGTCCACTAACTGATGAAAATATTTGTGAAGGACAGGGTAGATGCAAGAAGGATGTTCCCGATGGTGGGGGAGTCTAGAACCAGGGGTCATAGTCGAAGGACCTTTCAGGACTGAGATGAGGAGAAATTTCTTCACCCAGAGAGTGGTGAGCCTGTAGAATTCGCTACCACAGAAAGCAGTTGAGGCCAAAACATTGAATGTTTTCAAAAAGGAGTTAGATATAGCTCTTGGGTCTAAAAGGATCAAAGGGTATGGGGCGAAAGCAGGAACAGGCTACTGAGTTGGATGATCAGCCGTGATTATAATGAATGGCAGAGCAAGCTCTAAGGGCCAAATGGCCTACTCTTGCTCCTATTCTCTATGTTTCTATGAGAGTTGCTTCATACTTATATATTATGGAGGTTGCTTTAAGTTTCTGAGTTTGAAATGGTTAAAGTGTCGTCATGTGGTGATTTTACTAACAGGGGAAAGAAAAGTAAAGTATTTTAAGGTACAAACTGTACAATACTTCTTATTTTCAGCTTTTGTGGAGTTCTCCTGACAAAGTTACAGCAAGATCGAGACATATCCTGCAGGAATTTGAGGTCTCTATTTATCAGAATGACTAAAGCAAAGCCACCTCGAGCCTTGCTGAGCAAATTGTAAAGAGACAGCGTTAAAAGTTGTACAAAAATGTGAATATGAGGGGTACACACATGGAATACTCTGACATGCATAGGTACTTTTACAGTTTTTCTGCGGGTTAGATTTAAAATGCTTCTTCCTTCTTCCTAGATGCTCAAGCTATCGGGTTTGTTTACATGAAACAGTCTAAATTCATAATGCAAAATATTATCAACTCTCCCAATCTTTTTTAATTAAATCAATTTATCTCTGATTTACCACAATAAACAAAGTATTAATTCAACAGATGTGAAAATAACGGTAAGTATGAATATTTGATTTGCAAAATGAATTTGGCACTATTAAATGATTATTTTTCTCAAAATGCAAATTCTATTTGATACTGGAGCTGGCATACACATTTACACATTTACTTCAATGCATCTTCAGGCTAATTTTGCAAAATCAGGGCTGTCCTTACTTGTGATTTTCAGCTTGTCAACTTCATTACAATAAGTTGACTTCACATAGGAAACAGTCACAGGAATACAGGCCATGAGTTCTATTGGCTGCTAATCTCAGAATCAGGCCACCTATCAGCTGTTAAATGGTTACTGCTGATTCTTAAATGGGGGATACATTTTCCCATGTGAGAATATAGATGACTGAAGAAATGTGGACAAAACTGTCCATTTCACAGCTGATGCCTTGGCAGTCCTGCTGCGGAAGATGTAGTAAAGGAGTGTTGCCTGTTCTGCAGCAGAAAACCATCTTCCTGTGAAGATGAAGGTGCAAGCTTCCTGGAGGGAGTTGGCCAAGAAATTGAGTGCAGTATCCCAGGTCGGTTGTACTTGAGAGAAAATTAGGAAAGTGTTTCAGTATCTAGAGAAATGCCACTCTACGTTTATCAGCCCAACCCTGTCTAGCCATCTTTCCCTTAAGTTCAGTGGTACCACCTACCCTCAGCATCTATAGGGTCACCATTGACCAGAAGCTCAACTGGACTAGTCATATCAAAACTGTGTCACATAAATCTTTGGCATATTAGAAGTGCTTCCAGGCCATTTTTACGGCAGCTGGGTGGGATCACAGGTTTGTGACCTCATGTACTTTGCATGCTCTTTCCTAGTCTGTACAGGAGAGAAATATTTCCAATTGCTGAGTACTTTACAATAAGTGGGCACCTCCCGATCCCTCAAAGCATCTTCACACGTTGCACATGATCCTGATTTTGGACATACATCGCCATTTCTTCAGTGTTCCATTGTGGGAGGAAAATCACCACAAGGACTGTAATAGATCAATGAGGACACCCAACATCACCTTTTCAGGGCAACTAATGAAGGAAAATAAATAAATTCTTGCTATTGTGCTATCTTGGCCTGTAAGCAGAACACAGATAAGACATCCGAAGAATAAATATACATGCTTGCTCTTTATCATAGAAGGCATGGCTCCACTGGAAATCTTTCTCTCCTGCACCCTCAGGGAGAGAGCTTACAAAATAATCTTTGAGCCCACCACAAGCAAAGGCATAACCTGACTTCCAATGGGTCAGAGACTTATCTGCTTGATTCTGTCAGATTTCCTTGGACAAGTAAATTAGCTTAATCTTGAAGAATGCCCACACTAGTTTTGGAACAGCTGGCATGCCAGCTAGATGAGATGTGGTAGGAAAATGCAGTGGCATCCTGCCAGTCAACCTTCTTACATGCCAGGCTGCAAAGGGGTGGATGCAAGTAATGCCCTCATGTTAACACATCACAGGACAGGGCTTAGACCCAGTTTAACTGGATCCCACTCTTGCCCTGCCATGATAATGCTACCATTTCACTCCCATTGGTGAAGCAATTCAATACCCCTGTATCTGTGGTTGCAGTACTCTTGCATACAACAGAAGCTGGATGACAAACTTACAGTGGAGCACAGTAATATCCTGCACATAGTAGCTGCTAGTTTTGCTTGCATAAAGGACCACAGCAGAATTGACATGCCAGTTCGTTTGCAAAAGTTTTAGTGCTATTTGTGGCACTCAGGAATTTCTATTGTCTTATCTGTGTTCTGTTTACAGGCCAAGATTCACACAACCACAGGGAGAGGACCAGTTGAGCACCCATTATCAAGCAACTGAAGCAGTCTCCATAGGTGACCTTCATCTTTTACCCTGGGAATATACAGAAGGAATTGGAAGGATGCTGCTATATCATCAAGCATCCTTCATTCTCATCACACAAATGTTTAATTCTCCCACTGGTACTAGAGATGCACAGCAGCTGTATGATGCACAAAGCACTTTATGATCTCTGAAGGGATTGTAGGTTCTTCCCAAAATGACAAAGCAGAACCAAGTGGATTACGGTTTCTCAAGCATTGCATTAGATTGTGACAAGTTTCCCCTGCCTCTGCATCCATACAGCTATCACTACTCCTGAAAAATTTGAGAGTGCATTTGAGGAAGGTGCATCAGATAAACTGCTGTTCCAAAGTGAGGTGCATCTGAAAGTGGCAGGAGAGGAGCAGCAAAACACAGATCTGGCTGAAAGCCCACATGGTATATTTTCTGCACAACCAAGAGATTGGCTTCTGGCTAAGCCTATCTTTTGGCCTACTTTATGATGCAGAGGCACAAAGCATCTGTTAAATGCTTTGAGCCTGCTATGAAGAGCAGCTGGGGAAGAATGCACTACAATCAATTACCAAAGTCATTTCAGTATCGCAGATGAACTTACAGAAATGCATCATACAATGGAGTAAGCAGCATCTGCACAACAATATATACAGGTATGAACTGCCTCAGCTGAGCTGCTACTAAAACCATCATCCATGCACTTTTTTTTTCGTTCATGGGATGTGGGCATCGCTGGCTAGGTCAGCATTTATTGCCCATCCCTGTTACCTTCAGACTTGACTGTTTCAACACACCCCTGGCCAGCCTCCCATGTTCTAGGGATGTTATATATGTATAAATTGTTATACTATCTGTAAAGTGTTAGGAACTAATTAGCTAGGAACTAGTTGTTCTGTGTAAGTGTTCCAGTAGGGGGCCACATTCACAGCTGCACTGGGGCGTCATGTTATGTGTAACACAAAAACCAGTGAAATCAGGTTCCACAGCACAAAGCACGGTGCTGTAATAAACCAGACTGACTCTAGCCTTTTCCAAGATTAAATAGTGATTCTTTCCAACATCTGGGAACCAGAAACAACATAAAGACAAAACATGGTGTCAGTGGGTGTCTGTGCATAAACCTACAACATTTTTAAAAGCATCAGATTGAGAAAAGTGACCCAAATTACTGCCAGAGAGAGACAGAAAAACTGAGTGACTCATGCGAAAATGCTAAAAAAAAATCGAAATGTCAGCCGGGACAGGAATGAATGCACTGTTACAGCCCATAATGAATTGGGGAGCTGATGATGTCCCAGAGGCATTTCAGAAGTTTAAACAAAAGTGCAATTTGGCATTCAATAGTTTCCTAAAAGGCACCAGTGAAGAGAAGAGAGTCGGCTATATCCTTCTGTGGGCTGGAGATAAAGGATTACATTTATTTAACAGCTGGGACCTAAGCGAAGAGAACAGCTGAAACCCAGACAAAATTTTTGAACAATTCAGCATCCATCTCCAGCCAAAATCAAATCATCGGATATACTGATATGAATTTCAAGGCCTCAGAGAGGAACTAGGTGAGCCTATTGACAATTTTGTAGCAAGATTAAAAAATGCAGCCAGAAAATGTAAATTTAAGGACACAGATGAACAGCTGATAGATCAGCTCATTTGGGGTTCTGCACATCCTGAAGTACAGAAAGCTCTATTCGGACAGGACAAGGTCACAATGTCACAGACTGTAGACACTGCTAGAGCACATGAAGCCACGAGCAGACAGATGAAGACTCTGACTTACCATCTTGCCTTCAGTTAAGCCAAGAGACAGGCAGCAGGGTCGATGAAGTGCAACAACAACTAAAGAATGTACACCAAACAGAGAGAAAGACGTGCAGGAGCTGTGGTCGACCACATGAATTGACAGAGAGAAGGAAATGTCCTGCATATGAATCAATCTGCAGAGCTTGCGGAAAGACCAATCACTGGGAAAAGATGTGCACAACAAGGCAAGAAGGTGGTAGACGAGTCATCAGAGCCAGAGTAACAGGGCAGAAGAATAGTGAAAGAAACCAAAATATCCATACCTTGGAAGATGGCGATAGGTTGGAGAACATGATAGACATAGGAACCATAGAACTGCATGAAATGTCTGGGTATGACAGTTCCCAGAGAAAAGAGATTCACACAAACATTCAGATCAGGAAGAGGCTGAGAAATAAGCCCACAATGATAAATCTGAAGGTGAAGATTGATACTGGAGTGCAGAGTAACATCATCCCGCTCAGACTATACCAGAAGATCTTTTCTGAAAATTTGGAGAAAAATGGTTATCCAAGGGAAGGTGCTCTGAAACCAAACAACATCATGCTAACAGCAAACGGGGGAACTGAGATTCGACAGCGAGGAACAACACAAATCAGAGGGACACACAAAGGAAAAGATTTTGATTGTATGTTCTACATCACAGAAACAGATGGTCCAGCTATCCTGGGGTTGAGCAGTTGTGAAGAATGCAGATTATCTCAGTAAACCATTAGGTGAAGGAGACGTCACTGAGCATTGAAGATAGTACACCCGTTAAAAAGCCCCCTCAAATAAGAAGCAAAGAAGATCTGGTGCAAATGTACTCAGAGTGTTTTGATGAGATGGTTGGATGCTTTGAAGATTTTGAGCATCACATCACTATTGACCCAGCGATGAAGCCAGTGATTCATCCCCCACGTAAAGTACCAGTAGAAATAAAAAGAAAGCTTGAAAGAGAGCTCCGAGAAATGGAAGAAAAGAAGGTGATCTCCAGAGTCACGGAGCCTACAGATTGGGTAAATTCCATTGTGGTGAGAGAGAAGCCAAATGGACGGCTAAGAATTTGCCTAGATCCCAAATATCTTAACCAAGCAATAAAGAGGGATCACTACCCTATTCCAACATTGGAAGAAATCACACCAACACTGGCTGGGGCAAACGTTTTCAGCAAGCTTGATGCCAGAAATGACTACTGGAATGTGAAGCTAGACACAGAATCTTCACTGTTGACAACTTTCAACACACCCTTTGGTCGGTACAAATTCCTGCGTCTACCCTTTAACCCAGCGAGTTAACATCTGTAGCACTTAAAGCAGCCAGAAGCGCTACACAAAGAACAGCCAGACGTTGTGCAAATGACTACTGGCAACACCTATGCAGTCATATTCAGCTGGCCTCTGACACCAGAAACATCAGAGGAATGTATGATGGCATTAAGAAAGCTTTTGGGCCAACCACCAAGTAGATCGCCGCCCTCAAATCTAAATCAGGGGACACAATCACTGACCAACGCAAGCAAATGGACCGCTGGGTGGAGCACTAAATAGAACTGTACTCCAGAGAAAATGTTGCCACTGAGACCGCCCTCAATGCAGCCCAGTCTCTGCCAGTCATGGATGAGCTGGACGTACAGCCAACAAAATCGGAACTCAGCGATGCCATTGATTCTCGAGCCAGCGGAAAAGCCCCTGTGAAGGACGGCATTACCCCTGAAATAATCAAGCGTGCCAAGCCTGCTATACTTTCAGCACTCTACGAACTGCTTTGCGTGTGCTGGGACGAGGGAGCAGTACCACAGGACATGCGCGATGCCAATATCATCACCGTCTATAAGAACAAGGGTGACCACGGTGACTGCAACAACTACTGTGGAATCTCCCTGCTCAGCATAGTGGAAAAAGTCCTCGCTCGAGTCGCTTTAAACAGGCTCCAGAAGCTGGCTGAGCATGTCTACCCTGAGGCACAGTGGCTTTCGAGCAGAGAGATCCACCTTTGACACGCTATTCTCCCTTCGCCAGCTACAGGAGAAATGCCGCGAACAACAGATACCCCTCTACATTGCTTTCATTGATCTCACCAAAGCCTTTGACCTCAACAGCAGATGTGGTCTCTTCAGACTACTAGAAAAGGTCGGATGTCCACCAAAGCTACTAAGTATCATCACCTCATTCCATGACAATATGAAAGGCACAATTCAGCATAGCGGCACCTCATCAGAGCCCTTTCCTATCCTGAGTGGCGTGAAACAGGGCTGTGTTCTCGCATCTACACTGTTTGGGATCTTCTTCTCCCTGCTGCTCTCACATGCATTCAAGTCTTCAGAAGAAGGAATTTTCCTCCACACAAGATCAGATGGCGGGTTGTTCAACCTTGCCCATCTAAAAGCGAAGACCAAAGTATGGAAAGTCCTCATCAGGGAACTCCTCTTTGCTGACGATGCTGCGTTAACATCTCACACTGAAGAGTGACTGCAGAGAGTCATCGACAGGATTGCGGCTGCCTGCAACAAATTTGGCCTAACCATCAGCCTCAAGAAAACGAAGATCATGGGACAGGACATCAGAAATGCTCCATCCATCAATATCGACGACCACGCTCTGGAAGTGGTTCAAGAGTTCACCTACCTACCTTCATCTATCACCAGTAACTTGTCTCTCGATGCAGAAATCAACAAGCGCATGGGAAAGGCTTCCACTGTTATGTCCAGACTGGCCAGGAGAGTGTGGGAAAATGGCGCACTGACACGGAACACAAAAGTCCGAATGTATCAAGCCTGTGTCCTCAATACCTTGTTCTACGTCAGCGAGGCCTGGACAATGTATGTCAGTCAAGAGCGACGTCTCAATTCATTCCATCTTCGCTGCCTCCGGAGAATCCTTGGCATCAGGTGGCAGGACCGTATCTCCAACACAGAAGTCCTCGAGGCGGCCAACATCCACAGCATATACACCCTACTGAGCCAGCGGCACTTGAGATGGCTTGGCCATGTGAGCCACATGGAAGATGGCAGGATCCCCAAGGATACATTGTACAGCAAGCTCGTCACTAGTATCAGACCCACCGGCCGTCCATGTCTCCGCTTTAAAGATGTCTGCAAACGCGACATGAATTCCTGTGACATTGATCACAAGTCATGGGAGTCAGTTGCCAGTGATCGCCAGAGTTGGTGGGCAGCCATAAAGGCGGGGCTAAAGTGTGGCGAGTCGAAGAGACTGAGCAGTTGGCAGGAAAAAAGACAGAAGCGCAAGGGGAGAGCCAACTGTGTAACAGCCCTGACAACAAATTTTAACTGCAGGACCTGTGGAAGAGTCTGTCACTCTAGAATTGGCCTTTATAGCCACTCCAGGCGCTGCTTCACAAACCACTGACCACCTCCAGGTGCTTACCCATTGTCTCTCGAGACAAGGAGGCCAAAGAAGAAGAAGAAGAAGACCCTTTGACCTTAATGTGAGCCAGGATGTGTTCCAACAGAAAGTAGACAAGACATACAGTGGATGCAAAGGAGCAGTCGGAATAGCTGATGATATCCAGAAAAATGGTGTAGATGGAAAAGATCATGGCAACCATCCACATGAGGCCATGGAGTGAACCAGGAAAGCTGGGATTCAGCAAAATGCAGACAAATGCATTGTGAAAGTGACAGAATGCCAGTTCTTCGGAATGGTGTACACACCTGACGGAGTTAAGCTGAGCCCTGAAAGAATCTCAGCCATCTCAGGGATGGAAGCCCCAAGAGATAAGGGAGCGTTGAGAAGTTTCCTTGGTTTGATACAATACATGAGCTCCTTCATTCCGCATATGTCAGAACATGCGGCAAACCTGCAGGAGCTGATGAAAGAAGATGTAGAATAGCAGTGGTCAGAGTCATATGACAGGAGTTTCAATAAACTCAAAAAGGTAGTATGCAAGGAGACAAGTCTGTCGTACTACGTACTATTGAGTCAAGTTAGAGATCAGACCTGCAAAGACGAGCAGTTACAGATGCTATCTCAGTAAGTGATCCAGGGATGGCCTGATAGGATACAATCACACACAGCCAGCAATACGGCAGTACTGGTCTATCAGAGATGACATCTCACTACCCGGCAATGTGAAAAATTGCCCAAGTATGTCCTGTACACAAAAAAAAGCAGTACAAGTCCAACCCATAAAATTACCGCCCCATCAGTCTACTCTCAATCATCAGTAAAGTGATGGAAGGTGCCATCAACAGTGCCATCAAGCAGCACTTGCTTAGCAATAATCTGCTCAGTGATGCTCAGTTTGGGTTCCGCCAGGGCCACTCAGCTCCTGACCTCAATACAGCCTTAGTTCAAACACGGACAAAAGAGCTGAACTCAAGAAGTGAGGTGAGAGTGACTGTCCTTGACATCAAGACAGCATTTGACTGAGTATGGCATCAAGGAGCCCTAGCAAAACTGGAGTCAATGGGAATCAGGGGGAAAACTCTCCGCTGGTTGGAGTCATACCTAGCGCAAAGGAAGATGGCTGTGGTTGTTGGAGGTCAATCATCTGAGCTCCAGGACATCACTGCAGGAGTTCCTCAGGATAGTGTCCTAGGCCCAACCATCTTCAGCTGCTTCATCAATGACCTTCTTTCAATCATAAGGTCAGAACTGGGATGTTTCCTGATGATTGCACAATGTTCAGCACCATTCGCGACTCCTCAAATACTAAAGCAGTCCGTGTAGTAATGCAGCAAGACCTGGACAATATCCAGGCTTGGGCTGATAAGTGGCAAGTAACATTGGCGCCACACAAGTGCCAGGTAATGACCATCTCCAACAAGAGAGAATCTAACCATCTCCCCTTGACATTCAACAGCATTACCATCGCTGAATCCCCCATTATCAACATCCTAGGGGTTACCATTGACCAGAAAGTGAACTGGAGGAGCCTTATAAATACTGTGGCTACAAGAGCAGGTCAAAGACTAGGAATCCTGCGGCGAGTAACTCACTTCCTGACTCCCTGAAGCCTGTCCACCATCTGCAAGGCACAAGTCAGGAGTTTGATGGAATACTCTCCACTTGCCTGGATGGGTGCAGCTCCAACAACACTCAAGAATCTCGACACCATCCAGAACAAAGCAGCCCGCTTGATTGGCACTCCCTCCAGCAGTGTGTACCATCTACAAAATGCACTGCAGCAACGCACCAAGCTCCTTAGACAGCACCTTCCAAACCAGCGACCTCTACCACCTCGAAGGACAAGAGCAGCAGATGCATGGGAACACCACCACCTGCAAGTTCCCGTTCTCGTTGCACACCATCCTGACTTGGAACTATATCGCTGTTCCTTCACTGTCACTGGGTCAAAATGCTGGAATTTCCTTCCTAACAGCACTATGGGTGTACCTACCTCACATAGACTTCAGCCGTTCAAGAAGGCAGCTCACCATTACCTTCTCAAGGGCAATTATAGATGGGCAATAAATGCTGGCATAGCCAGTGACGCCCACATCCCATGAATAAATTTTAAAAAAAACTTGTCGTTATGTGTAAGTGTTCCAGTAGGGGGCCACCTTCACAGCTGCACTGGAGAGTCCTGTTATGTGTAACACAAGAACCAGCGGAATCAGGTTCCACAGCATAAAGCACGATGCTGTAATAAACCAGACTGACTCCAGCCTTTTCCAAGATTAAAGTGTGATTCTTTCCAGCATCTGGGAACCAGAAACAACATGAAGACGAAACACTCTGCTGCCTTTGTCCTAACCTGCACCAAACCAATTCATTCATCACCTCTGCGTTGACTTACATTGGCTCCGGGTTAACCAATGATTTTAAAATGCTAACCCTTGTTTTCAAATACCTCCATGGCCTTACCTCTCCCTATCTCTGTAATTTCCTTCTGCCCCAACCCTCCAAGACATCTGTGTTCCTTTAATTCTGGCCTTTTGAACATCCCTGGTTTCAATTGCTCCACATTGGTGACTGTGCCTTCAGCTGTCAAGGCCCAAGGCTCTGGAATTTCCTACCTAAAGCTCTCCACCACTCTAACTCTTCTTTCCTTCTTAAAAA
The DNA here is from genome assembly GCF_036365525.1 of Heterodontus francisci. Taxonomy (NCBI): domain Eukaryota; kingdom Metazoa; phylum Chordata; class Chondrichthyes; order Heterodontiformes; family Heterodontidae; genus Heterodontus; species Heterodontus francisci. The sequence continues at coordinate 97,752,153 of NC_090375.1, forward strand.
TTTTCCTTTTAGTTATTTGGTCATCTGCTTGAATATCTCCTTGTGTGGCTTGGTGGCAAATTTTGTTTTATAATGCTCCTGTGAATTGGCTTGGAACATTTTACTACATTAAGGGTGCAAAATAAATACAAGCTGTTGCTGTTTAACTGCAGGTGGTTCACTTACTTAATACAGGTATGACCTTCTGTCTGGTTCATCTGACAGATTTCCCCTTTAATGGCCTGGAATGGTCTTGTGGCATTGAAGCTTAATGCCATTTTTTACCTTGACAGCTATGAGAAGAGCCATGATAGTCATGGCAGTTGTTTCTCATTCATGGTGCAATAAGTGATTACACTCAGTCACTGCCTATGTAATGAAATAAAAACAGTAAAACAAGATCCTTCAAAATACCTACCTGGAATGTGGTTTGTAAAGCCAGGCATTGCTGTGAGTTAGCATACTGCCTTGATTAAATCTGTGAACATTGGGCTGAATTTTACACCACCCCAAAGAGCGGGACGGCGGTGGGGGTGTGGTATAAAATGGAGCGGGAGGCTCCGGGAGCCCTTCCTGACCCGATCCCGCCTCTGCCGCCACTTTATGCAGGGTGGCGGTGGCGGAAAATGGCCTGCCCGCCCCAGGCCAATCAAGGCCCTTAGGTGGCCACTTAACGGCCACTTAAGGGCCTTCTTCTGCCTCCACACGGATTTTACGCATGGCAAGCGGGCCTCCTAGACCCGAGAGAAGCCGCCTGACAACAGCAGGCAGCTCTCGAACATCCCGGGGGCCCCATGATCGGGAACCCTGTGCCCAACGGAGGCCTGCCCCCTCTATCCCAACCACTCCCAACATCCAAAACGCCCTCCCTTCCCCCCAACCGGCCACCCTTGCCTCACCGGGACCCGACCGATTACCCCCGGCGAGGCAACCAAAACCTATCTGTGCTCCAGGCTCCCCGTCTTCTTCTCTTCACGCTGGGTTGTAGTCCCAGCAGTAGCCATTGCTCCCGGTGGCGCTGCTGGGACTAAGAGCTGTCGGCCCACTGATTGGCTGGTGGAATCCCGCTTCACACCAATTGAAGCCCAGTGACCCGCAAAATACGGGTTGGATCCCCATGTGAGGCGGAAGTGTGTTCGCCACCAACTTTTCAGTCGTCCGCTCGGGTAAAATCCCGGCCATTGTCTCACCATGAATTGGTCCTCTTTGCCCTGTTTCTGCAGCAAAAAAGAATTCCTAACCTCCCAGTTTTATTAACAGTAAATGTTTCAAATGCCCAGATTTCCAAGCAAAATAAAAGCATTTAAAAAAAAAGCAAAATAAGGACAAGGAAATAAAACATATGCAAGAGGTTGCTGTAATGAAAACAGGACTACTACATTCAGTAAAACATAAGCAACCTTATACTTTAAGAAATCATCCAAAGCAAACCAGGCCTGCCTAGCCAAAACTTGCTCAGTTTATATGGGTAAGATGCATTGGGGGTAGTTATCTGTCTAAAAGCATGGAATCATTTTAAAATAATTTTTCCAATGTATTGAGGCTCATGCATACTTGTAGTTCCCACTAATTTTATCCTACTAAATTGCTGCAAATCAAACATTCAATTTTACAGCCCACGCTTGTAATGCCTTGCAAAATTAGCATTATGACATTAACAGAATGCATTCAATGAAAAATTCTTTTGCATTATTAATAGAGCACATATAGTTTAAAATTTGGTGGGATATGATTTTATTGCATATACGGACTGAACCATCTCTAATATAATGACTAGCATTGATGAAATATTAATAATGTTCTGGAAGTTTTCATAATATTACCTCTATTTATAATTACCAGTGGAATTTTGCATTGACTGCACTAAAACCTAATAAAAATGGTGAGCAGACCTGGCAATAAGACTAAAAATTCAATCGATTAGAACTAGAAACAATTCATTTCTCCAAAGAGAGGAGTGCTTTCCTTTTGAATGTTAGAATGTGAAAGGTATTGGGGCAATAATTCTTTTATTTATCTTCAATATCTCCAGACACAGCAGACCACTAAAAGTGTGAATCTGAATATTCACTACCTTATATATTTCATTTTAACATGCAAAATGCTTGACTCTTAAAGTTCATAATATGGTGGTGGAATATATTTCCACAACATTCTATTTATTCTAATTTTAGTAATTCTGAACTGATGATATGTATGAATAAGCTGAAAGCTTATTTTGCATTACAGTTGATTCGAAATGTTGTGGTAAGAGTAGCATTTTGAATATTGTGAATATTATTTTCACATTTTTATGGATAGAAATGTCTCACCATTGTTTTGAAAAAGATTAGTACTGCCAAACAGACTTCCAAAGTTGAATGGCGTACATGCAGTTTTTGACAATACTGTGTTCACTCACAACAGAATAATAAATCTGTGGCAAATGCCCTTTCAGCTCACTCACAAATATAATCAAACTGAAGATGTTTTTAAGTATTAAGCAAAAAATTAAAACGTTAAGAAGCTCAGCTGCCTCCTGCTGGTTTGAGTCACCTGAGAGACTGACTGACAGAAAAAAAATTGAAGCGTTTTTTTTTCTTGAAGAAGGGCTTTTAGAATCTTTTGAAATGAAAGCAGCTTAGAAATTTTAGAAGCATGTGGCCACTGAGTTCATCAAACCTGCACTGTGCCAGAACTTCACCTGAACTCATCTAATCTAATCTCATTTCCCTGCTGTCTCCCTAGCATAGACTTAAATCTTCACCGACAGGTAGCAAACTGGCAAAGTGTGTCACTTGCCTCTTATAGACACTGCTCAATTGATTACTCAGGTTCTATATTAGGTTGGTTATCTGCTCTCCCTGTTCACAGCCAAGGCCATGAAGGTGAAAATTACTTCCCCACATCCTTTTAAATTTTAAATTTAAGACATTTAACTCAATTATATTTTAAATTATATTACAATTTTGCCTTAAAAGCCATCTGTGGTAAAGGCTCCTTGTTCCAATAGCTGTGTGAAGACGTTTCTTCTACCTTCACCCTTCATTCTTTTAATGATAATTCTGATTCCCTTCCTCATTACTATTGCACAACTAATGAAGACAATCTTTCAGTGTTCACCTTAGACAATTTTAACAATTAATAAATGCAATTTCTATGGTTTTTCCTTTTTTATGGGTTATGAATGAGTTGATTGTTTTTCTGTATGATTGTAGAAACTGCAGCAAAAAGGTCATAAATGCATTGTACCTGTGTCAGTGTTAGCTCCACACTAGAGCTATTAAATGTAGTCTGATATTCTTGAAAATTACTTTGATTTTCTTTCAATTGTTCATCCAATGTCCTCTTAAATTGTATGATTGATTCAGCTTGTAGTAATGCATTCCATAATTCTAATAAACTTTTGCATGAAAAATATATTTTAACTCAACCTTTATGCATCTAGTAGTAATCATAAATGAATGCCTCCTTATTCCCGATTCACCAAACAATGGAAATAACCTTTCACTATTTACTCTCTAAAATCCTTGCAATATTTCTATGGCACATACCCTTAACTTTCTTTGCTGTACTGAATACAAGCCAAGTCTCATCTTTTGTATTATCCTAATAAATCTGTGTTTCACCTTTTTCATGGCTCCAACAGCCTTTCTAAAACTGGATGTTTAAAACAGCTTTCAGTGAATGATCCAATGGTGCATTAACCAATGCCTTGCTGAGATCTACCATTACCTCCAGGCAATATTCAATTTCCTTATAAATTAAACACAGAATCCTATTTCCCCTTTTTATGGCTTTTTCAACCTGCAATCTTGCTTTTACACATCTACTTGCACCACTATATCTTATCCAAGAACAATTACTTACACCTCTGTAATATCATGCACCTATGCCCCTGCCTCAGCTCATCTACTGCTGAAATCCTTATCCATGCATTTGCTACCTCTATACTTGACAATTCCAATACGCTCCTGGTCAGACTCCTAGCTTCCACTCTACATAAAGTTGAGCTCATCCACAATTCTGCTGCTCTGATTCTAACTCGCACCAAATTCTGTGCTCGCTAACCTGGATTGGCCCCTGTCCAGCAAAGCCTCAATTTTATTTTTATTCTTTTCATGGGATGTCGGCATCACTGGCCAGGCCAGCATTTGTTGCCATCCCTAATTGCCCTTGAGAAAGTGGTGGTGAGCTGCCTTCTTGAACCGCTGCAGTCCATCTGGTGTGGGTAGACCCACAGCACTGTTAGGTAGGGAGTTCCAGGATTTTGATTCAGGAACAGTGAAGGAACAGTGATATAGTTTCAAGTCAGGATGGTGTGTGGCTCGGAGGGAAACTTGCAGATGATGGTGTTCCCACGCATCTGTTGCCCTTGTCCTTCTAGTTGTAAGAGGTTTCAGGTTTGGAAGGTGCTGTCAAAGGAGACGTGGTGAGTTGCTGCAGTGCACCTTGTATATGCTGCGTACTGCTGCCACTGCACATCGATGGTGGAGGGAGTGAATGTTTAAGGTAGTGGATGGGGTGTGATCAAGTGGGCCACTTTGTCCTGGATGGTGTCAAGCTTCCTAAGTGTTGTTGGAACTGCACTCATCCAGGCAAGTGGAGAGTATTCCATCACACTCCTGACTTGTGCCTTGTATATAGTGGATAGGCTTTAGGGAGTCAGGAGATAGGTGACTTTCTGTAGAATTCCCAGTCCCTGACCTGATCTTGTCGCCACAGTATTTATGTGGCTGGTCCAGTTAAGTTTCTGGACCCCCCAGGGTGTTGACAGTGTGGGATTTAGTGATGGTAATGCCATTGAACGTCAAGGGGGATGATTAGATTCTCTCTTGTTTGAGATGGTCATTGCCTGGCACTTGTGTGACGTGAATGTTACTTGCTGCTTATCAACCCAAGCCTGGATGTTATCCAGGTCTTGCTGCTTGTGGACACAGACTGTTTCACTATCTGATGAGTTGTGAACGGTGCTGAGCATTGTACAATCATCAGCAAACACCTCCACTTCTGACCTTATGATGGAGGGAAGGTCATTGATGAAGCAGCTGAAGATGTTTGGGCCTAGGCGACTACCCTGAGGAACTCCTGCAGCAATGTCCTGGGGCTGAAATTATTGGCCTCCAACAAACACAACCATCTTCTTTTGTGCTAGGTATGACTCCAACCAGTGGAGAGTTTTCCCCCTAATTCCCATTAACTTCAATTTGACTAGGACTTCTTGATGCCACACTCGGTCAAATGCTAGCTTGATATTAAGGGCAATCAATCTCAACTCCCCTCTTGGGTTCAGCTCTCATTCTCATCCTTATTTTCATATCCCTTCATACCTCACCCCTCCCTACCTACAACCTTCTGAGATCTCTTGAGCACCCTCAATTTTAATTGCTCCACGGTCGGTGGGTGTGTCTTCAGCTACCTAGGCCCTAAGCTTTGGAATTTCCTCCCTAAATGTCTCTCCTACTTTAAGACACTCCTTAAAACTTGCCTCTTTTGTCCCAATATTTCCTAATGTGGCTTGGTCTCAACTTTGTTTGATCATTGCCCTTGGAATGTATTATATGTTAAAGGTGATACATAAATGAAAGTTGCTGTCTTTCCATCCACTCTATTAAGTTTCACTTTAGGGTACAAGGCCATTTTTACAAAGATACACTGCAGTACCTCAAATTTATTTCATATTTGCTATGCATATATCCAATCCTCTATGTTTTCCTGCACACTATTGCATTTTTTGTCATAGTTTACTATGACCTTGAATTTGTTATTATCATTATTGCCTCTTTGTCCATTGTTACAATTTGTGTAATCTCAACATTCTTTAAAAGTGCTCACAACAATAGCACTTCTTAATAACTGAAATTTAACTTTGTTCAGAAAGTTAATATGATGCAGTGTGCCTCAAGGCTAACAATCTAATTGGGAAACACAGGATAGAAGACAGATTGCCCACTTTCTACATCTGTCCTCTCAGCTAGCTAGAAAAATATTATCCTACAAACCATAGGGATAAGTTCATCTACCTATCACCCTTTTTTTTCAGTGTGAATGGATGGTGGGAAGATGAAAATTAAAAAAAAATCTATCCCCAAGACCCTTCCAGCTCTATTTTCACATTAGGCAGTCAGCACATCACACTCAAATTAGACAGAATCTCAGGCATTCGACTGTTCCTGTCAGAACTGTGTACAACCAGGAATTTCTACCCTCTTATGTTCACTAGATGCAGGCAACTTCTGATGGGGATAAGTTCCTATGTTAGTTATAGCTAAAGCAAACTTTCTTCATGCATAACTTTCATAGGGAACAGAAAATTAGCATTGGTGCAGTAGGGGATCACATCCAAGGTTGGACTCGTGCTGCACAGAATCTGGGAATGTCTGACATTGGATGGCAAAAGCGTTCCACTTCGAATTCACCTTAATAAACACAAAAAGATAATTTTTTTAAGTGAATCTCCCTCAGGTCTGTGATTTTGACAAATTCTAGATGAACCCTGATAGTCATAAGTTCTGTATTCCTGATATTTTACACATGGACAACATATCAGCTTGAAGCGTTAAAATTAACAGGATACAAATTTATCTTGGAGAGTATAATGAAATGGGAACTAATGAATTGGCAGCCTTTTTACACCCAGACCAACTGTATTTTTCTTAGAAATGAATGAAAGTGAAAATCATGGAGTGAAAACAGACTGGCAATTCATTATCACCTGTTTTGTGCTGCTACTCAAGACAAACTTATACCCCAACCACTTTGTTTAGAAAAAGTAATTGTCCTTACTACTCTATAATAAGATGTAGTTATGTAATGACAATTATCATGGGTCATGCACGACTCATTGGTCTACTAGTACAACATCCCTCAATAAAATGCACTTGTTACTATTTTAAAGCAATAAATGTTGAAAACCAAATTGAATTTTCAGCACTTTTTGCACGCTCATTATTCTTGAGATAGAAAAAAAATTGGGAGATCAGTAATTAAAAAATAGCACAAAAAATGACTGTGATTTGTAGCTCTGTATCATTTGGTTGGAGGTCAGAATGTTTTATTTTACAATTTATCCTCATAAAGATTTTCATTTTCTCATATGGTGGTATTATTCAGATTCAGTAAAGCCTGAAGTTTCATATCCAATTACCTTTTAATCAAAACCACAGTTGTAGATTTGCATTTTCACAGTAATAATGTCACAGGTAGCACATAATTGAATTCAGGGCCAAAAACAAATAAATTGCTCCCTGCAATTTGTTCTTTGACCTAAATTGTTATAAATTCAAGACAGTGAAATCTTAATGGATATAGATGATGTCCAAAACAACAAATATGAATCCCAGGTTCAGATTTAAATGAAGAACTATCAATAAAATGACAACAGAATTAAAATTCTCAAACATCAACATTGAAACAGTGGAAACTATTACTTTTGTTTATTAGTTATAGTATTATAGTCTGGAGGCAAACAAAGCCATCTGACTGACAAAAGAATCTATTTACTCTCCAACTGGTGCGAGAAGGCGATCAGTGGTAGGAGCATTGGATTGCAGTTGTTGGAGGCAGAAGGTCGTGTGGTGTGAACTCTTGAAATATATCGAACAGGTTTTGGCAACTCTGGCCTGTATGCAGAACGGTTGTTACAAAGAGTTAAGAGAAAAGGTTTAAAGAATTTGAGTAAGTTCAATTTTCCTTCTGTGGACCATTAACTTTAAAACAAATCTAGATAATTCATCAGCTTAAAAAAATGTTTGATTTATTCAGCCAATCCACCAGGGATATGTGGGATCTCCCAAACAGCAGCCCACCGCTGCATTAAGGAGGTGACCAATGCCTTGTTTAAGAGGGCTGGCGACTTTGTGCGCTACCGGACTGACCCTTACAGTCAATCAGAGAGGGCCATTGGCTTCGGTGCCATCGCTGGATTCCCCAAAGTGTAAGGTATAATCGATTGCTCCCTTCAGGCCATCAAGGCTCCCTGTGGCTGTCATCAACAGGAAGGGATTCTACTCAATCAATGATCAGCTGATCTGTGCCCACCAAAAGCACATCCTGCAGGTGTTGGCCCGGTTCCCCGGGAGCAGTCACAACACATATATACTTCAACAATCCCAGGTGCCACAGCTGTTCCTGTCTCCAGCGTGCCTTCATTGATGGATCCTTGAGGACAAGGGTTACCCACTCAAGACTCAGTGAGGTGCCTTCACTCCATAGCTGAGGAATATTACAGTGCCTGCCATGGGTTGACCAGAGCAACGATTGATAGGCCATTGGCTTCTTAAAGATGAGATTCCAATCCTGGACCAATCTGGTGGAGCGTTGTAGCGAGGGTTTCTCGTATCATCATTGTTTGCTGTGGTCTGCACAACCTAGCACTGCAGAAAGGGGAGGCCTTGCTTCAGGAGGATAAGATGAGCATCACTCTTCATCTGATGAGGAGGATGTGGAGCAGGGGCAGAGCAGGCAGAGCAGGATGATAAGCCCCTGCACCGGAGGAAAGAGCCATTGAGAGACATGCAAAGGAGGCAGGGGACAATCTAATTCACAAACGCTTCCTGCAACCATGATGCCCTATTAATGACTGTCTAACAAAGACTCACACCCGCTTTGGCAAGACATTGCCTTCTTCATATCGCTCACCATTGCCTAGTGCCCAGCCTCTCCACACACACTGACACATCTGAGGAGATGACCTGACTCGGTCTGCCCCTGCACTGGCAGCCCACTGAGGGCACAATTGTACAGGAGACATCTGGTAAGGAGGCAATATCTCCATAAAGGACCCACATCACAAAAAGTCATATATCTTATTGGAACCACACTATCAATCCTTAACATGTGCCAAGTTCAAACAACCGTGAGGCCCTATGTGATCTTCCTAATACACTTACAAGTGCTTCTATGAGGTGCAACCCCTGCACTTGCAGCTGGAGTGGAGGCAGGCTGTTGATCGAGCTGCTGCATGGTCTGGGATGAATTTGGCAGCTGCCCTCTGGCTGCCTGAGGCCTGGAGCATGCTGAAGGAGTCCCACACTGGTACAGGACCCCCCTCGGTTGCTGCAGCTACTGGAGGCACTGGCGTCACTAGCAGAGGGGCTGAGGAGCCACTGTTCACAGTCGGATAACCCTGAGAAGAACCCGTAGATGCAGAAGACAGCCATTCTTCCTCCCTTGCCAGGCACATTTGTACCTCCCTGGGTACCGGAGAGGGACAAGCTCCTTAAGGAGACTCCAGGCACCTCGTCCCTCTCTCGCCTTACCACTGCTGCATTGAACCCACGGTCAAGGCGATGGTCTGCAGGTCTGTGCGCACCTCCAGTATGCACTGAGTGGTGTGCTGGATCTAGTTCTCCATGAGAGACGCCAACCTCTAGATGGAGGAAGCAATGCACACAAACACCTGAGACATGGCAGCACTTATGGCCTGGATGGACTCCTCCATCGTCAGCTTGTGGCTGAGCATAGACTCTGGCAGCTCCGCCAGATATTCCGCTACCTGACATTGCAATGCCATCAGGTTCATGTGGTCAACACCAGAGGCCCATCATCAGCCTGGGGCTCAGCATGGGCCTGGCCTGCCACAGTCCTCCAAATGTCAATGGCCTCGGCTGCCAGAGCCTCCGTCAACTGCTCGGATGCTTCTGTGCTGTTTGAACCAGCTTGTGACCCTGAATCTAATCGCACACTGGCATGAAAGTCTCTGTGCTGGTGGAGGGTGAGGGGGGAATGATGTGACGCTGCACCTCTGCAGAATCCTCCTCCACCTCCTCCTCCTCAGAGGTGAATTGCAGGGCCCTGGTCTCAGGGGTTAACCGTCCTTTTGGAGTGCGGAATCCTGAATGAGAGAACACACTTAGGGGTTAGGGATTCACTTGTCTTCCCAACCATGCCTGCAGTGAATTTCCATTTGTCCAGTGATGGGCACATGAGCTAGATCCCTCCTCACTCTCTTGGCTCGCAACTCCAGCCTTGCCATCGGCAATCGCCCGGCCGTCATGCACTCCTGACAATTCGAGGGCCTCATTCTCTGCAGGCATCAGCATTCTTATGTGGAGCACTCCACCACCGGTCTTGGCCTCTCCTTAGTGTTCTGGACTGATTTCTCCTGCAGGCAAAAGGAAAAACACTGAGTTTCCACACAAAGAGCAGCACACCACTCATGCTTTTGGCATCCCTCTGGCCCATAATGGGGCTCCTGGATGTCTTCTCCAAGCATCTACTCTAAGAGACGTGGACGGGGGCAAACATCATCATCAAGTCGCTATTGCTGGCGCTCCCCAGTGCCAGCAGCCAGCTGGTCATCTCCTCCCCATGTGGCGATCCAACCCACTTTGCCAACTGCAAGTCGCAATGAGGAGATCAGTATGTAGGACACACCCTGGCGGAGCGGAGGAGGTTGTTGAGCTATTTGCAGCTCTGCACCCAGGAGCAAGGGAGTGCCTGTACAGCCACTGACCAGCGCTGCTATCTCCATCCAGGCGTCCTTGGTCAGGTGAGAGGGTCTCTTCTTGCCGTCCCTTGGGAAGAGTAGCTCCCCTCTTTCCTGTGCAGCCTGTAGGAGAATCTGCAGGGAGGCATTGCTAAACTGTGGCACCACCCGGTGTTGTCCCTCCGTCATGTCTTGTGGACCCTCCTGGCTGTCTCCTTAAAGTCACCAGTTGAGCACCTATCCTTGCTTTTGACTCAGCAGTGATCTGCCCTCTGTCCCTCCATTCAGCAGTGATCTGCCCTCTAGTCCCTCCATTCAGTGATTTGCCCTCTAGTCCCTCCATTCAGTGATTTGCCCTCTAGTCCCTCCATTCAGTGATTTGCCATCTAGTTCTTCCATTCAGTGATCTGCCCTCTGTCTCTCCACTCAGCAGTGATCCGCCCTCTGTCCCTCCATTCAGTGATCTGCCCTCTGTCCCTCCACTCAGCAGTGATCTGCCCTCTAGTCCCTCCATTCAGTGATCTGCCCTCTGTCCCTCCACTCAGCAGTGATCTGCCCTCTGTCCCTCCACTCAGCAGTGATCTGCCCTCTAGTCCCTCCATTCAGTGATCTGCCCTCTGTCCCTCCACTCAGCAGTGATCTGCCCTCTGTCCCTCCATTCAGTGATCTGTCTTCTAGTCCCTCCACTCAGCGGTGATCTGCAGTCTGTCCCTCCATTCAGTGATCTGCCCCCTGTCCCTCCATTCAGTGATCTGCCCTCTGTCCCTCCATTCAGTGAACTACCCTCTGTCCCTCCACTCAGCAGTGATCTGCCCTCTGTCCCTCCATTCAGTGATCTGCCCTCTGTCCCTCCACTCAGCAGTAATCTGCCCTCTGTCCCTCCATTCAGTGATCTGCCCTCTGCCCCTTCACTCAGCAGTGATCTGCCCTCTGTCCCTCCATTCAGTGATCTGTCCTCTAGTCCCTCCACTCAGCAGTGATCTGCCCTCTGTCCCTCCATTCAGTGATCTTCCCTCTAGTCCCTCCATTCAGCAATAATCTGCCCTCTGCCCCTCCATTCAGTGATCTGCCCTCTAGTCCCTCCATTCAGTGATCTGCCCTCTAGTCCCTCCACTCAGCAGTGATCTGCCCTCTGTCCCTCCATTCAGTGTTCTGCCCTCTGTCCCTCCATTCAGTGATCTGCCCTCTGCCCCTCCACTCAGCAGTAATCTGCCCTCTGCCCATCCACTCAGCAATAATCTGCCCTCTGTCCCTCCATTCAGTGATCTGCCCTCTGTCCCTCCATTCAGTGATCTGCCCTCTAGTCCCTCCACTCAGCAGTGATCTGCCCTCTGTCCCTCCATTCAGTGATCTGCCCTCTGCCCCTCCACTCAGCAGTAATCTGCCCTCTGTCCCTCCATTCAGTGATCTGCCCTCTGTCCCTCCATTCAGTGATCTGCCCTCTAGTCCCTCCACTCGTCAGTGATCTGCCCTCTGTCCCTCCATTCAGTGATCTGCCCTCTGTCCCTCCATTCAGTGATCTGCCCTCTGCCCCTCCACTCAGCAGTGATCTGCCCTCTAGTCCCTCCATTCAGTGATCTGCCCTCTGCCCCTCCACTCAGCAGTGATCTGCCCTCTGTCCCTCCATTCAGTGATCTGCCCTCTGTCCCTCCATTCAGTGATCTGCCCTCTGTCCCTCCATTCAGTAATCTGCCCTCTGTCCCTCCATTCAGTGATCTGCCCTCTGTCCCTCCATTCAGTGATCTGCCCTCTAGTCCCTTCACTCAGCAGTAATCTGCCCTCTGCCCCTCCACTCAGCAGTGATCTGCCCTCTGCCCCTCCACTCAGCAGTGATCTGCCCTCTGTCCCTCCATTCAGTGATCTGCCCTCTGCCCCTCCACTCAGCAGTGATCTGCCCTCTAGTCCCTCCATTCAGTGATCTGCCCTCTGCCCCTCCACTCAGCAGTGATCTGCCCTCTGTCCCTCCATTCAGTGATCTGCCCTCTGTCCCTCCATTCAGTGATCTGCCCTCTGCCCCTCCACTCAGCAGTGATCTGCCCTCTGTCCCTCCACTCAGCAGTAATCTGCCATCTATTCCCTCTGCACAGAGTGATCTGCCCTCTGTCCCTCCATTCAGTGATCTGCCCTCTAGTCCCTTCACTCAGCAGTAATCTGCCCTCTGCCCCTCCACTCAGCAGTGATCTGCCCTCTGCCCCTCCACTCAGCAGTGATCTGCCCTCTGTCCCTCCATTCAGTGATCTGCCCTCTGCCCCTCCACTCAGCAGTGATCTGCCCTCTAGTCCCTCCATTCAGTGATCTGCCCTCTGCCCCTCCACTCAGCAGTGATCTGCCCTCTGTCCCTCCATTCAGTGATCTGCCCTCTGTCCCTCCATTCAGTGATCTGCCCTCTGTCCCTCCACTCAGCAGTGATCTGCCCTCTGTCCCTCCACTCAGCAGTAATCTGCCATCTATTCCCTCTGCACAGAGTGATCTGCCCTCTGTCCCTCCATTCAGTGATCTGCCCTCTAGTCCCTTCACTCAGCAGTAATCTGCCCTCTGCCCCTCCACTCAGCAGTGATCTGCCCTCTGCCCCTCCACTCAGCAGTGATCTGCCCTCTGTCCCTCCATTCAGTGATCTGCCCTCTGCCCCTCCACTCAGCAGTGATCTGCCCTCTAGTCCCTCCATTCAGTGATCTGCCCTCTGCCCCTCCACTCAGCAGTGATCTGCCCTCTGTCCCTCCATTCAGTGATCTGCCCTCTGTCCCTCCATTCAGTGATCTGCCCTCTAGTCCCTTCACTCAGCAGTAATCTGCCCTCTGCCCCTCCACTCAGCAGTGATCTGCCCTCTGTCCCTCCATTCAGTGATCTGCCCTCTGCCCCTCCACTCAGCAGTGATCTGCCCTCTGTCCCTCCATTCAGTGTACTGCCCTCTGTCCCTCCACTCAGCAGTAATCTGCCATCTATTCCCTCTGCACAGAGTGATCTGCCCTCTGGTTGCAGGGGCTCACTTTCAGGATTGCTGCTGTACCTTTTGCAGCTCTCAAGGCAGGACTGACTGTAGGTCTAGGATTCCTTTCAAAATGACGCCAGCACCTGCCTCTGAATCAGGTGACACTGAGATCGATGCCTCGTGGTCCACCCCATGACTTCATTAGACAGGCCCCACACCTTCAGTCCGTTAATTTTCTGACACTGTGATCACAGTCAGCCGACCGTATTCCTTCCGTGCATCGACGGCATCCGCTTCCCGGTCTGCTGCCGAGAACCATGATGTGCAAATTAAATTCAGCCCACTACGTACCACTATCACCCCACACTCACCACCTCTCTTCCTGCACTTATTTGGGGGCATCCAAAGTTCACCTGATATGTGCCAATAAGGCCAGAGGGTGACTTTAGGATAGTCCTCAGCACACCCTACTGACAGTTATCGGGCACTATCAAATTGAAGCCCCATTAAGGCCCACCAATAAAGGAGAGAGAATCCTACATAATTTGGGTTCTGAAATGATGCTGAATAAAAATTGGTTAAAACTTGTGGAAAAAGTGGACAAAGCTATTTCAGTTTGTACATTAATATTCACAGAAATGTAATTTCAAGACCCCTGCATTAGTCAATATTTATCCTCCAACCAACATAACTGAGAAAAATTACCACAAAAATGAAATACTGCAGATGCTGGAAATCTGAAATAAAAACAGTAGGTGCTGGAAATACTCAGCAGGTCAGGCAGCATCTTTGGAGAGGGAAACAAAGTTAGTGATTCATGCTGATGACCTTTCATCAGAACTGGGCCCTTTTGGGATGGGCTTGAAGGAGGAAGGGGGCGGAATATCCAGATAGAAATTCTCAGGACGGAGGCCCGACGTCTTCATGTTGCAACTGGATATTCCAAGGGGCGGTCAGCATGGTGGGAGGACCTCACACTACAGTGTGGTGGGAAGGTAATTAACCAATTAATTAGCCACTTGACAGCAATTTTACTGGAGTTTTTAGATTTTCCAAAGAATGCAGAGTAGAAACGAGGCTTCAGAAACTCGCCAGGTATAAGGAAGCAACAAGCAAGTGGGAGGTCAGTACTAGCTTCAGTCAGCAGCCATCATGAGAGCCAGCATGGCTTGGCAGGGAGGGTAGAACAGTACAGGCATTGTCATTGGCAGTCAGGAGCTGGGGTAACAGCGCCTGCACTGTGGGGTCGTGCTGCCATCTGGGAACTGACATTTCTGTTGATTAAATAGAAAGGAAGGGTGGGGGAAGAAATCTGGATAAGAGAGCTTGAAAACTGAGAGGGGCCAGCTGTCACGGGCCTCATTCACTCAGGCTTTGGGATCTCTAGTGAGGAGGAGCAGCAGAAAGGGAGGGAGCTGCATCCACAGGCAGCGGGACAGCAACAACCTGAGGACCAATAGGAGTGTCAGTCTTAGGATGGGGTCAAAGGAGAAGGGTGAAGAGGGGCATCTGAACAGCCTACTGTGCGCAGAAGAGAGTACCCTCCAGCGAGGATGTACTGTCAGAGGCTCAGCTACCTTCATGTCCCAGCGACAGTGTTACTGAAGACTGCAGCTCTTCAGGGAGGCCGTCACAGATCCGTGATGAAGGACAAGCTGAGCCCCATTAGAGATGGTGCCCACCCAATGTCAGTGGCGCTGAAGGTCACCGTGGTACTGAAACTCTACGCATCTAGTTCATTCCAGAGGATCCACTGGAGACGTGCATGGGATCTCCCAGTCTGTGGCTCATCGATGCATCAAGGTGGCGACCGAGAAGGGCCAGCCAATACATGCAGTTTCAGACCGATCTGGACAGTTAAGCTGATTGAGCCATTGGGTTTGGGGCTATTGCTGGTTTTCCCCATGCGCAGGGTGTCATTGACTGCAAGCAAGTGGCCATTAAGGCTACCATTGATCAGCCAGCAGCCTTCAGCAACAGGGAGGGCTTCTACTTGCACAATGAACAACTGATCTGTGACTACCACAAATGAATCCTTGCAGGTGTGTGCACAGTTCTCCGTAAGCAGCCATGACGCCTACATACTGAGGTAGTCCAAGGTGCCCGACCCTTTCCATTCCTCCTCATGCCTTCAGGGATGGATACTGGGAGACAAGGGCTACCCACTGCAGATAGGGCTACTTACGTCTCTGAGAAACCCAAGCACGGATGCAGAGGAAAGAGGTTCCACATCTGTCACAGGAAAAACTGAGCGACCATCAAGCAAGCCATAGGTCTCTTGAAGATGTGATTCAGATGCCTAGATTGATCCAGTGGTGCCCTTCAATAGGGCCCAGCAAGGATCTCGAGTTTCGTGGTGGTTTGCTGTGCTTTACACAAGCTGGCACTGCATGGGGCGAGGCATTGAACAATGAGGATATAGTGGAGCGCAATGCCTTCTCTGACTATGAGGATGTGGAGGAAGCTGCTGACCAGGCACTGCATGATGAAGAATCTCAGGGACCACAGGCAAGGCGCCGTGCGATTCCATTGCCCTGTAGCATGAGGAAAGCAATGACCTCATGCAATATGATCCGTCCCATCATACCCTTTGACAGAGGCAGGGTACTGCTGAAGTCCCAGAGACATGCAAGAAATGGAAGGAGATGTTGCCACACAACATTGCACATTTATTACACAGTAAACGAGATACAAGGCATAACTCTTCAACAAACTTTACACCCGTGCACCCTGTGCATCTAAGTGCTCTTCTTAAATCTCTTACTGGTGCTACTACATGGTGCTCTTCTTGTGCTTGCAGCTGAGGTGGAGGCAGGCTGCTGACCTTGCTGTCCTGTGGGTTTGGATGACCTTTGCAGTCATCCTCTGGCTGCTTGAGGCTGGAGTGTCTCGACATATTGAGTACCTCTTGCACAGGTGCAGGAACCTTCTCTATTTGAAGTGCTTCTGTCACTGGCAATGGGGTTAAGGAGCCACTGTCAACACCAGGAGTGCCCTGAGAGGAGCCCCCAGATGCAGAAGGTAGCCGCTTCTCCTCTCTTAGAAGGCACACATGTACCTGCCTTCCCTTGTGAGTGATCTGAGGACCTGGTGGCGACTCCAGGAGACTTATCGCCCTCTAGCCTAGCCATTGCTGCACAGAGCTCACAGACGCGGCGGTGGCATGTAGGTCTGTGCGCATCTCAGGCATCCAGAGTGATCTGCTGGATATGGCTCTCCATAAGGATCACCAATCTCTCGATGGAGGAAGCCACGTGTGCACACACCAGGGACATGGTGGTAATCATGACCTGGATGGACTCCTCTACTGTCTGTGCCAGGTGCACATAGCCTCTGGAATCACCGCCAGATGTTCCCTCACCTCACGCTGTAACTTCAGTAGAACAAAGAACAAAGAACAAAGATAATTACAGCACAGGAACAGGCCCTTCGGCCCTCCAAGCCTGCGCCGATCCAGATCCTCTCTCTAAACATGTCGCCTATTTTCTAAGTACTGTATCTCTTTTCTTCCTGCCCATTCATGTATCTGTCTAGATACATCTTAAAAGACTGCATCGTGCCCGCGTCTACCACCTCCGCTGGCAACGCGTTCCAGGTGCCCACCACCCTCTGCGTAAAGAACTTTCCACGCATATCCCCCCTAAACATTTCCCCTTTCACTTTGAACTCGTGTCCTCTCGTAATTGAAACCCCCACTCTGGGAAAAAGCCTTTTGCTGTCCACCCTGTCTATACCTCTCATGATTTTGTACACCTCAATCAGGTCCCCCCTCAACCTCCGTCTTTCTAATGAAAATAATCCTAATCTACTCAACCTCTCTTCATAGCTAGCGCCCTCCATACCAGGCAACATCCTGGTGAACCTCCTCTGCACCCTCTCCAAAGCATCCACATCCTTTTGATAATGTGGCGACCAGAACTGTACGCAGTATTCCAAATGTGGCCGAACCAAAGTCCTATACAACTGTAACATGACCTGCCAACTCTTGTACTCAATGCCCCATCCGATGAAGGAAAGCATGCCGTATGCCTTCTTGACCACTCTATTTACCTGCGTTGCCACCTTCAGGGAACAGTGGACCTGAACACCCAAATCTCTCTGGACATCAATTTTCCCCAAGACTTTTCCATTTACTGTATAGTTCACTCTTGAATTGGATCTTCCAAAATGCATCACCTCGCATTTGCCCTGATTGAACTCCATCTGCCATTTCTCTGCCCAACTCTCTAATCTATCTATATTCTGCTGTATTCTCTGACAGTCCCCTTCACTATCTGCTACTCCACCAATCTTAGTGTCGTCTGCAAACTTGCTAATCAGTCCACCTATACTTTCCTCCAAATCATTAATGTATATCACAAACAACAGTGGTCCCAGCACGGATCCCTGTGGAACACCACTGGTCACACGTCTCCATTTTGAGAAACTCCCCTCTACTGCTACTCTCTGTCTCCTGTTGCCCAGCCAGTTCTTTATCCATCTAGCTAGTACACCTTGGACCCCAAGCGCCTTCACTTTCTCCATCAGCCTGCCATGGGGAACCTTATCAAACGCCTTACTGAAGTCCATGTATATGACATCGACAGCCCTTCCCTCATCAATCATCATCAGTAACTTCCACCTTACTGACGACTGCAGAGGCATGTCATTAGCCTGAGGCTCAGCATCACCCTGGACTCCCACAGTCCGTCGAGTGTCTGTGGCCTCGGCTGTCACAGCCTCCATCAGCTGCTCGGGTGCGTCTGTGCTGTACTCACCAGATTGTGATCCCAAATCTACATGCAAACAGATACCCACTGACATGAAGAGTAACTGCGCTGGTGGATGATGCTAGGAAATGATGTGACAGTGCACCCTCTGAGGTTCCCTGCTTCTCCTCAGAGGTGGACAGCTAACCCCCAGACACTGGAACACATTGTTCTTGCAGTTGACCTGCATTGAGAAAAGATAGAATAATGAATTATGCGCTTCCCAACACATCCATCCAACTACTCCTAGTGTGGAACTCCATGTGTACAGTGGTGGACACATAAGCACTATGCCTTGTATTCACCAGAGGCTCTCTTGTGCACATCCATTCGGCCATTCACTCTCTTGTGTCTGTATTCCTGTCTCACCATCAGCGATAAGCGGTCCTATGCTGCCCCACCAGTTCCAATGCCTTCTCCTCCATGGGGGTCAGGATAGCCAGGAAGGGGACCCCACCGCCAGTCTTGGTCCTTTCCTTGACATTGTGGGCTGTTTTCTGCTGCAAGCACAAATATGAACAATGTTAGTTGCCTGACAAAGACAAGCACAATGTCTGGCAACCTAGCTGTCCAAGATGGGGACACATGAATGCCTTCTGCATGGGGCCACTTTTGAGAGATGTTGCTAGAGTCAACACTGACAGATGGGTGCCATTGACCAAGATGCAGACATGCCTCTGACAGGATATGCTACTGCCTGACCCTATTGCCACCGACTAGGTGGGCATTTCCTCTCCACTAAACTCACCCTCATACATTGCTGCATGTAAGTCCCTAAGGGTAGTCAAGTGTGGAGTTCTCACCTTGACGAAACGAATAAGGTCATTTACCCACTTGTAGCACTGCAGCCAGGTTCTAGGGATGACCCCAGGCTGCTGACCTCCTCTGTGGTCTCCATCCAGGCTTGCTTGGTCAGGTGGCAAGTCTCCTCCTCCTGTCCCTATGGAAGACCATCTCCTGTCTTGCCCGAGTAGCCTGGAGGAGAGCCTGCAGGGAGGCATCGCTAAACTGTAGGGTGCCCAGGATCTTCCTTCTGCCATTGTCTCAACTGATTTCTTTCTCAGGCCTTCAATTCTTGCAGATGTTCTGGGAGTCCTGATGTTGGTGTGTGCTGGCAACACTTTAAAATGGTGTCAGCATCTACAGTTGCGTGGCTGCTTCTACCACCTTACTGCCCATCTCCGCTCCCTTTCTGGCTGCCAACCCTCATCTGCCAGATGTTAATTAGCTGGCCACCAGAAAATCGCTTGCACCAGGTAGTTCGTCACCCAAGTGAAAGCGGCTCCCACTTCCAATCCTGACGGTGAGGGGGTGGGGGTGGGGGTGGGGGAACCTTAGGCCTAGCTGCAAAATTCAATCCATTAAATCTGTTTCTCTCTCCACAGCTGCTGCCTGACCTGCTGAGTATTTCCAGCATTTTCTGTTTTATTTTATAACTAAAAAAGATTACCCACATATTGCTGTTGGTGGGACATTGGTGTCCAAATTGGCTGTTGCATTTTCCTACATTTCAACAGCACCTTATTGGCTGTAAATCATTGTGGGATGTTCTGAATCATGAAAGGTGCTTGTATAAATGCAAGTTCTTTTCTATATCTGCCTTTTAGTGTTTTTTACAATCATTTGCAGTTTGTTCTGTTGTGATGCATGGAGACATAAATATAAAATATTTCAATAAATATGAAACTTGCTACTAGGAGGTACAGAGCCAATGATTTACTTCAACAAGTCTTTGCAAGTCACAGCTTCGGTATTCAATTTGACTTGGGACTTACCATTTTCGAAAGAGTGCAGTAAATGATTATTTGAAAATATATTTTGTAGTGTCTATAATTTTAATCAGAACTTCCTAAAAGCTCAGTGTAATTGGATTTTTAAGCACAATTTCACATTAAATAAGAGCTGCAACATTCAATTAGCTTGATGCACTCTACAGTTGAATGCAAAAAAATTACTCGATCTTGACTGATAATACATGTATTGAAAATGAGATGTAGTGAATCCTACTTTAACAAACTGAGTCAACATTATAATATATTATTTTGCAATTAATTTACATTTAATTCTAATAACAACATTTCTGATTTGAATTCTCCCTAATTTATCATACCATAAAATTGGAAGTAGAACATTTATATTACAAACATTCATTAAAATTATGCAAGCATGATATAACTTGGGATAAATTATTAGGATAGAAGCTGCAATCATCACTGTATTTAAACAAAGCATTGTACTAAATTCTTTAAAAGGAAACTGCAGCTGTTCAAATCATAGAACCATAAAAGTTTACAGCACAGAGGGAGGCTATTTGGTCCTTCGTTCCTGTGTCAGCTTCATATTAAAACATTCTAAAAGTATGTTCACTGCTCTGCTCTTGCCCCATAACCCTGTATCTTGCTTTATTTTAAACATAGAATTTTCCCTTTAAAGATGCAATGGTGTCTACTTCAACCACTGCTTGTAATCAATTCCTGTCCAAGATGCTTTTCGCTGTATTGTGTTAGTTTTCTCAGAAAAATTTGCCCAAAATTGAGCTAACAGTGCGAAAAAGGAGTGAATTTTTAAGTGCAGAATTTTTGCAATCCGTTTTGCTAATTTAAAAAAAAACATTGAACAAGATGTCAACGCCAGCCACAAAACTGGCCACGGTCCCAGAATGAATTAATCGCCATTGAGAGTTTCTGCCATTGGTTGGTGCCTGTTTGTGGGCCTTTGAGGAGGCTCTTAAAATTAAGATGAGTTTTTTGGAAACAACGACACTAATAGGCACATTTTTAAAGTTTTTTTCATTTACTAAGAAACTGACTATTGTACACCAGTGTAACTGGCAAATGGTTCTGCATAGTTTTTTAAAGTCATTTTCAGCTCTGTAAAATCAGGTTACTCACAGGTGCTGGACTCAACACAGATTAACGCTTTTTTTTGTCGTAAACTCATTTTCAGCTGTACTAATAAAGCTTCACCAGGTTACCATTCTTAGATACATGAAAGATGGTTTTTAAATGCAAAAGAAAATTAAATTACATACTAAAATGCTGCTTGATTGCAATGGTTCATGGTAGATTTTTTGTTCAGTGATATGCAAATGAGTTTAAGCAGAAACTGGAGGAAAATAAAACATTTTTCAGGAATAGCACAATTTTGAGTGCAATTTGTACCCGGATCACCAATTGTGCCCAAACTGGAAACCCTTGGTCAATGTGTAACCAAAGGCTTTTACTTTTAGTTAACAATGATGCTAACTTTAAAATCTTTTCCTAAAATGAGATGGTGGTGTTTTAGATTTTAGAACCCATAGCAATGCAATAACCTTATTAGCAGCAGATAACTATTTTTACCGTAAATTAAAATATTAGGTTATTTAAATACTGATAGTAAAATAAAGTCCACCCAATTTTCAAGTTGACAGGAATGTGGAGAAATGTAAATTCATAACAGCTTTGTGGGTTTTGCAGCAAAAGTATGCTAGAGCAAAATAATCCATTATTCAACCTTAAAGGTGCATTCCACCCTAAAAATTACTCATATTTTCTCTTTTTGTAAGTGTTCAGTGTTCAAGATTGCTTGTTATAAATGTCAGTGTTGCAGTGGAAGGATGATTCTATCTACAGTTATGGCCAAATGGTTTCAGGTCAAGTAAAGCAAGTATCAAGAGTTAAGCTATTATGTTCCAGCAATGCATCTTAATTCTCACTTCAGAAGTATTCATTACTGCAGCAGCACAACTTTTTCTATTTTCCACAGCAGCCACTGTAACAGTCAGCTTGAATGAGTTTGCCACATTTAGTGCTAATTCATTCCAGATCTTGAGTAGTTTTTAAAATCTGGACTCATGCTTATTGTAACTGAATTGAAATAGGAGAGGTGATCAGCAGCAGGCTCTTGAGCTAATTTTTCTGTGACCAGCCCAGAAGCCCTGAGGTAAACTTCAGCATCTTTTCACCTCAGTCAAATTCCCTGAGCTTACTGTGCACTCAATAGTCACTGGGGCCAGTTTCTTCAGAGATTGTTCTTGATTCATTTGCTAAGGCTGCATTGTGTTTGTAGCCTAACAAATGAAAATAGTATGGCTTTACAAGACAATGGTGACTACACTTCAAAATGACTTCATTGACTGTTGGGCGTCCCAAGATTGTGAAGGTGGAATTTTGTCTTATGTTCAAGAAATTAGAATTCTGAATCTGAAAAAGCATACTAACTTAATTAAATTGCAATTAGGGTGTTCATGCATTACTTCCAAGTGGAGATAGAAAATTAATTTCTATGCTTTTTCCATGATGTCACTCAAATGCAGCATTACATACTTAATTTGAGGGCTTCTCCAACGGCGAAACTCATTAAGACAATGCATTACAACCCATTCAGACTTGCACATTTGATTTAGATGTATATGTTATGTGGAGATCAAGAAAAGTGAGATTTAAAACAACTGGTGCAGATACATCTACTAGCATGGAAGGTGAATTTACTTAGAACAGAGGATCCAGGAGGGATGGTTGGCACTGCTACAGATGAAAGCTCATCACTCTGACATTGCAGACTGCTAACACTATTCTCCTAGGAAGGCGAATAATATATGTCCCTAGGCTCAAAAGTAGAAAATCAAATAAGTTCTAGGAACATTGTTAACTACAAGCGTATAATAGACTTGAATCTATTCAATAGACTAGCTATTAAATGCTGTTAATTTGTCAGCTATCAAGGGGTCTAACCTGAAATTAATGTCACCAATTTATATTAACTGACAGTGATCTCAACTGTAAATTTATAACCTGCAGTCAGTTAATGTTGAATAATTGTGACATAATTTAACTTCTAATAACATTTTACTTATTTAATCAATTAACTCTGATGGATAATTATTTGCATTCAAAATATTTACATACTATGAACTATGATTCTAGGGTTAATAATGAATTGTTACTTCACAGACTTGTTGTCTGACATTATTTGACACAGTTGCTCGTGTGGATTCTGATAGGAAACATACGAATTAGGCGCAGGAGTAGAGCCTGCTCTGCCATTCAATAAGTCCATGGCTGAACTGATTAGTCCACATTTCTACCTATCCCCGATAACCTTCCACCCCCTTGCTTATCAAGAACTTATCTAACTCTTTCTTTAAAATATTTAAAGACTCTGCTTCCCCCACCTTTTGAGGAAGAGAATTCCAAAGACTCATGACCCTCTGAGAGAAAACATTTCTCCTCATCTCTGTCTTAAATGTGCGACCCCTTATTTTTAAACAGTGACCCCTAGTTCTAGATTCTCCCACAAGGGGAAACATCCCCTCCACATCCACCCTGTCAAGACCCCTCAGGATCTTATATGTTTCAATCAAGTCGCCTCTTACTCTTCTAAATTCCAGTGGATACAAGCCTAGCCTGTCCAATCTTTCCTCATAAGACAGCCCGTCCATTCCAGGTATTAGCCTAGTAAACCTTCCCTGTACTGCTTCCAATGAATTTATATCCTTCCCTAAATAAAGAGACCAGTACTGTACACAGTACTCCAGATGTGGTCTCACCAATGCCCTGTGTAGCTGAAGCATAACCTCCCTACTTTTGTATTCAATTCCCCTCGCGATAAGTGATAACATTCTATTAGCTTTCCTTATTACCTGCTGTACCTACATACTAACCTTTTGTGATTCATGCACCACGAGGACACCCACATCCCTCTGCATCTCAGAGTTCTGCAATCTCTCACCATTTAGATAATATGCTTCTTTTTTATTCTTCCTGCCAAATGGACAATTTCATACTTTCCCATATTAGAACAAAGAACAGTACAGCACAGGAACAGGCCATTCGACCCTGCAAGCCTGCGCCGATCTTGATGGCTATCTAGACTAAAACCTTCTGCACTTCCGGGGATCATATCCCTCTATTCCCATCCGATTCATGTATTTGTCAACATGCCTCTTAAACGTCGCTATCGTACCTCCTTCCACCACCTCCCCTGACAGCAAGTTCCAGGCACTCACCACCCTCTGTGTAAAGAACTTGCCTCGCACATCCCCTCTAAACTTTGCCCCTGGCACCTTAAACCTATGTCCCCTAGTAACTGACTCTTCCACCCTGAGAAAAAGCTTCTGACTATCCACTCTGTCCATGCCGCTCATAACTCTGTAAACCTCTATCATGTCACCCCTCCACCTCCGTCGTTCCAGTGAAAACAATCCGTGTTTATCCAACCTCTTCTCATAGCTAATGCCCTCCAGACCAGGCAACATCCTGGTAAACCTCTTCTGTACCCTCTCCAAAGCCTCCACGTCCTTCTGGTAGTGTGGCGACCAGAATTGCACGCAATATTCTAAGTGTGGCCTAACTAAAGGTCTGTACAGCTGCAGCATGACTTGCCAATTTTTATACTCTATGCCCAGACCGATGAAGGCAAGCATGTCGTATGCCTTCTTGACTACCTTATCCACCTGCGTTGCCACTTTCAGTGACCTGTGGACCTGTACGCCCATATCTCTCTGCCTGTCAATACTCCTAAGGGTTCTGCCATTTACTGTATACTTCCCACCTGTATTAGATCTTCCAAAATGCATTACCTCACATTTGTCCGGATTAAACTCCATCTGCCATTTCTCCACCCAAGTCTCCAACCGATCTATATCCTGCTGTATCCTCTGACAATCCTCATCACTAACCGCAACACCACCAACCTTTGTGTCATCCGCAAACTAACTAATCAGACCAGCTACATATTCCTCCAAATCATTTATATATACTACAAAGAGCAAATGTCCCAGCACTGATCCCTGCGGAACACCACTAGTCACATCCCTCCATTCAGAAAAGCACCCTTCCACTGCTACCCTCTGTCTTCTATGACCAAGCCAGTTCTGCATCCATCTTGCCAGCTCACCTCTGATCCCGTGTGACTTTACCTTTTGTACCGGTCTGCCATGAGGGACCTTATCAAAGGGTTTACTGAAGTCCATATAGACAACATTCACTGCCCTTCCTTCATCAATCATCTTCGTCACTTCCTCAAAAAACTCAATCAAGTTAGTGAAACCTCCCCTTCACAAAACCATGCTGCCTCTCGCTAATAAGTCCATTTGTTTCCAAATGGGAGTAAATCCTGTCCCGAAGAATCCTCTCTAATAATTTCCCTACCACTGACGTAAGGCTCACCGGCCTATAATTTCCTGGATTATCCTTGCTACCCTTCTTAAACAAAGGAACAACATTGGCTATTCTCCAGTCCTCTGGGACCTCACCTGTAGCCAATGAGGAAACAAAGATTTCTGTCAAGGCCCCAGCAATTTCTTCCCTTGCCTCCCTCTATATTCTGGGGTAGATCCCATCAGGCCCTGGGGAATTATCTACATAATTCTTTGCAAGATGCCCAACACCTCCTCCTTTTTAATAACGACATGACCGAGACGAGGATGTTGCCTGGTATGGAGGGAAGGTCTTACGAGGAAAGGCTGAGGGACTTGAGGTTGTTTTTGTTGGAGAGAAGGAGGAGGAGAGGTGACTTAATAGAGACATATAAGATAATCAGAGGGTTAGATAGGGTGGATAGTGAGAGTCTTTTTCCTCGGATGGTGATGGCAAACACGAGGGGACATAGCTTTAAGTTGAGGCGTGATAGATATAGGACAGATGTCAGAGGTAGTTTCTTTACTCAGAGAGTAGTAGGGGCGTGGAATGCCCTGCCTGCAACAGCAGTAGACTCGCCAACTTTAAGGGCATTTAAGTGGTCATTGGATAGACATATGGATGAAAATGGAATAGTTTAGGTCAGATGGTTTCACAGGTCGGCGCAACATCGAGGGCCGAAGGGCCTGTACTGCACTGTAATGTTCTAATACAGACTATCTACACTCCCTTCCCTAGACTCATCATCCACCAAGTCCTTCTCTTTGGTGAATACTGATGCAAAGTACTCATTTAGTACCTCGCCCATTCCCTCTGGCTCCACACATAGATTCCCTTCTCTGTCCTTGAGTGGGTCAACCCTTTCCCTGGTTACCCTCTTGTTCTTTATATAAGTATAAAAAGCCTTGGGATTCTCCTTAATCCTGTTTGCCAATGACTTTTCATGACCCCTTTTAGCCCTCCTGACTCCTTGCTTAAGTTCCTTCCTCTTGTCTTTATATTCCTCAAGGGCTTCGTCTGTTCCCAGCCTTCCAGCCCTTACGAATGCTTCCTTTTTCTTTTTGACTAGGCTCACAATATCTCGCGTTATCCAAGGTTCCCAAAACTTGCCAAACTTATCCTTCTTCCTCACAGGAACATTCTGGTCCTGGATTCTAATCAACTGACGTTTGAAAGACTCCCACACGTCAAATGTTGGTTTGCCCTCAAACAGCCGCCCCCAATCTAAATTCTTCAGTTCCTGCCTAACATTGTTATAATTAGCCTTCCCCCAATTTAGCACCTTCACCCGAGGACTACTCTTATCCTTATCCACAAGTACCTTAAAACTTACGGAATTATGGTCACTGTTCCCGAAATGCTCCCCTAATGAAACTTTGACCACCTGGCCAGGCTCATTCCCCAATACCAGGTCCAGTACGGCCCCATCCCTAGTTGGACTATCTACATATTGTTTCAAGAAGCCATTCTGGATGCTCCTTACAAATTCTGCCCCATCTAAGCCCCTAGCACTAAGTGAGTCCCAGTCAGTATAGGGGAAGTTAAAATCACTCACCACTACAACCCTGTTACCTTTACTTCTTTCCAAAATCTGTCTACAAATCTGCTCCTCTACCTCCCGCTGGCTGTTGGGAGGCCTGTCGTCAACCCTCAACATCGTGACTGCACCCTTCCTATTCCTGAGCTCCACCCATATTGCCTCGCTGCATGACCCCTCCGAGGTGTCCTCCCACAGTACAGCTGTGATATTCTCCTTAACAAGTAATGCAACTCCCCCACCCCTTTTAGATCCCCCTCTATCCCGCCTGAAGCTTCTAAATCCCGGAACATTTAGCTGCCAATCCTGTCCTTCCCTCAACCAAGTCTCTGTAATAGCAACAATATCATAGTTCCAAGTACTAATCCAAGTTCTAAGTTCATCTGCCTTACCTGTTATACTTCTCGCATTGAAACAAATGCACTTCAGACCACCAGTCCCACTGTGCTCAGCAACATCTCCCTGCCTGCTCTTCCTCTCAGTCTTACTGTCCTTATTTACTAGTTCCCCCTCATTTATTTCACCTGCTGTCCTACTGTTCTGGTTCCCACCCCCCTGCCACACTAGTTTAAACCCTCCCGAGTGATGCTAGCAAACCTCGCAGCCAGGATATTTGTGCCCCTCCAGTTTAGATGCAACCCGTCCTTCTTGTACAGGTCCCACCTGTCCCTGAAGAGATCCCAATGATCCAGATATCTGAAACCCTCCCTCCTACACCGGCTGTTCAGCCACGTGTTTAGCTGCACTATCTTCCTATTTCTAGCCTCACTGGCACGTGGCACAAGGAGTAATCCCGAGATTACAACCCTAGAGGTCCTGTCTTTTAACTTTTTACCTAACTCCCATTATACTCCATTTGCCAGGTCTTTGCCCACTCACTTAACCTATCTATATCCCTTTGTAGCCCCCTTATATCCTCTTCACAAGTTACTTTCCTATCGATCTTTGTGTCATCAGCAAATTTAGCAACCATACCTTCGGACCTTTTATCTAAGTCATTTATATAAACTGTAAAAAGTTGAGGCCCCAGCACAGATGTCTGTGGCACACTACTCATTACATCTTGCCAACCAGAAAATGATCCATTTATGCCTACTCTCTGTTTCCTGTTAACTAACCAATTTTCTATCCATGTCAGTATGTTACCCCCTACCATGAGCTTTTATTTTCTGCAATAACCTTTGATGTGGCACCTTATCAAATGCCTTCTGGAAATCTAAGTACAATACATCCACCGGTTCCCCTTTATCCACAGCACATGTAACTCCCTCAAAGAACTCCAATAAATTGGTTAAACATGATTTCTCTTTCACAAAACCATGTTGACTCTGCCTGATTACCTTGAATTTTTCTAAATACCCTGTTATGCTGTCTTTAATAATAGCTTCTAACATTTTCCCTAAAACAGATGTTAAACTAACTGACCTGTAGTTTCCTGCTTTCTGTCTCATAGAGTCATCGAGTTATACAGTACAGAAACAGGCCCTTCGGCCCATTGTGTCCGTGCCGACCATCAAGCACCTAACTATTCTAATCCCATTTTCCAGCGCTTGGCCCGTAGCCTTGTATGCTATGGCGTTTCAAGTGCTCATCTAAATACGTGTTGTGAGGGTTCCTGCATGTACCATCTCTTCAGGCAGTGTGTTCCAGATTCCAACCACCCTTTGTGTGAAAAAATTGTTCCTCAAATCCCATCTAATCCTCCTGCCCCTTACCTTAAATATATGTCTCTCTCCCTTTTTGAATAAAGGAGTTACATTTGTTATTTTCCAATCTAACGGAACCTTCCCCAAATTTAGGGAATTTTGAAAAATTAAAACCAACGGATCAACTATCTCACTAGCCACTTCTTTTAACACCCTAGGATGAAGTCCATCAGGACCCGAGGACTTATCAGCCCGCAGCTCCAATAATTTGTTCAGTATCACTTTCCTGTTGATTGTAATTTTCTTGAGTTCCTCCCTCCCTTCCATTTCCTGACTTACAGCTGGGATGTTACTTGTATCCTCAATAGTGAAGACCAATGCAAAATATCTGTTCAATTCATCAACTTCTCCTTATTATCCATTATTAATTCCCCAGACTCACTTTCTATAGGACCAACGCTCACTTTGTTAACTTTTTCTTTTAAAAATATCTATAGAAACTCTTATTATCTGTCTTTATATTTCTAGCTAGCTTTCTCTCGTACTCTAATTTTATCTTCCTTATCAATCTTTTAGTCCAATCTTCTGACCTTCCTCCCATCTTTGTGCAATTTAAATTCGTTCCTGGGATGTGGGCGTTGCTGGCTAGGCTAGCATTTATTGCCCATCCCTAATTGCCCTTGAGAAGGTGGTGGTGAGCTGTTTATGGAAATGTATTTAAAGAGCCCCATTGCAATATTTGTAGTTGCATTTTGAAGATTTCGCTGAACCTTGATTCTTGAGTTTGGTTTGTTTCTTTCATGTTTCTAGTCTGTGCCAACTGTTTAATGCCCCTTTTTTGGTAAGTTCATGATATTGGGCCAATTGGTTTCCCAACAGGAATCCCCCTTCATATTTGTTTAGCGGAAGAAGAGGAGAAGTAAACAGAACAGGCTGCTCTGTAGGAAGACTCCAATTAACACTAACTTTTCACCTACCCAGCAATGACTGTGTGGCACTGGCTACATATGGTCTGGGTCTGCAAAGAGCCAGATGTATAGAATTGCAAAATGTACAGCACAGGAACAGGACATTTGGCCCAATCGATCCATACTGGTGTTTATGTTCTACAACAGCCTCCATCCACCCTACTTCATCTAAACCTACCTGGAGCTGTACCCTCAACTGTAAGGAAACCCACAACTAACATACACCATGGGTTAGAAATTGGTTAGCCCCGTTTTTTAGAGTGCGGAAATCATGATTTGCAACCTGCCCTCACCAGTTCAGATCGTGGTGCACAACACTCCAATTTCATGAACGCAACCCATCTGAATAACAGAAAGGAGCATAGCAAAACTTGCAGGAGACGAAGACACCTGCATAATCCAAGTCGTACAAAGGAGATGATTCTCTGCAACATGGGGCTGGCTGCAACTGGGCCAGATGAACCCGACATCACTATGAACATGAAAGGATGGTGGTATGGTCCTGCCTTGTGCTCCTTCTCAATTCCAAGCACACCGTCATCCTGTTATCTGGCATGATGAGCCAGCTGTTGATAGTGTGATCATTGACCTCTTACTTCCCACCTTATCGCACTTCCCTCACATTAACCTTCCCTTCTGATTCCCTGCTTTCATACTCCCAAGAACTGTCACCTGCCCAGCCACAGGAGTCCCAGAGAGATGAAAGAGAACAACTGCACAACACTAATGAGGAGGCCTCATCATTTGATCTGACATTTGCAGCCGCCAAATCAGATGCTGGCACTGCACGTGCCTTGGAGGCTTCCACAGAGTTGGGATCAGCACATGGTGAGTCATTCGGGCACGGGTTGCCTGCAGTCAGGCCGGGGTAAAGGATGGTTTGTTTGCCAGTTCACTGGAGGGCAAGATTGCAGCTGAGTACTGTTGCAGAGGACTCAGATGAGGACCTCGATAGGGCAGTATGCAGGACAGTGCTGATGGACATGTGGACTGAGATGCTGGGTGCAATGCCTAGCTTGCCAGATGCCTCCTGTCATGTCAGGGAGCATGGAGCAGTTCGGCTGCAACTTGGCAGAGGGAATGTTGCAGAGCTTGCCCTCTCTGCAACCGCAGTTTCACCTTTTTTTAAATTTGCTGAATCCCCCACTATCAACATCCTAGGGGCCACCATTGACCAGAAACTGAACTGGAATAGCCATATAAATACCGTGGCTACAAGAGCAGGTCAGAGGCTGGGAATCCTGAGGCGAGTAACTCATCTCCTGACTCCCCAAAGCTGTCCACCATCTACAAGGCACAAGTCAGGAGTGTGATGGAATACTCTCCACTGTCCTGGATGGGTGCAGCTCCAACAACACTCAAGAAGCTCGACATCATCCAGGACAAAGCAGCCCGCTTGATTGGCACCCCATCTACAAACATTCTCTCCCTCTACCACCGACGCACAGTGACAGCAGTGTGTACCAACTACAAGATGCACTGCAGCAATGCACCAAGGCTCCTTAGAAAGCACCTTCCAAACCCGCGACCTCTACCAACTAGAAGGACAAGGGCAGCAAATGCATGGGAACACCACCACCTGCAAGTTCCCCTCCAAGTCACACACCATCCTGACTTGAAACTATATCGCCGTTCCTTCACTGTCGCTGGGGCAAAATCCTGGAACTCCCTTCCTAACAGCACTGTGGGAGTACCTACCCCAAGTGGACCGCAGCGGTTCAAGAAGACAGCTCACCACCACCTTCTCAAGGGCAATTAGGGATGGGCAATAAATGCTGGCCTAGCCAGCGACATCCACATCCCTGAATGAATAAAAAAAAAACTTCAAGAGAGAAAAGTCTCCTACATCGACCAAGGTTTAAGAAGAATACTGGGCCCCAATGAAAAGCAAGACCTACCTACAATCAAGGAATCTACAATGAGCTCGAAGAACTGTAAACAAGACCATCTTTAGATATTGCCTCAAACTTTTCCACTTTATTTCTTCTGCTCTTTTTTGTCTCTATCTGCATGTGTGTATCCTGTATGCACGCTAGCAAGGGCGCGTCACATATCCGTAGGGATTAACCAAATTAGAGTTTAAGCTTAATAAAGTTCAACTTTTTTTCTTTACACCTAAGAAAATCTGTTTGGCTAGATTTTTTGCCTTATAATTGGAAATTAGTGAACAACGATTCACTAAGGGGGAGCAAAAAAAAACCAGTGTGTTAAAAAATAAACCCTGCTACGGTAAGACCTGGTGAAGGCTGAGAGAGAACCCTTGACCCCTTTCTCACCTGGTCGTAACAGTTTTTAAAATAGACAGATCAACTCAAAAGGTTACTTCAAGGTACTATAAAAGGCAATTATAAATAATAAAATGGAATAGTACTTACAGGAACAAGATGTCAAGGGAACACAATTATAAACATTTTGACCAGATAAATGCTCACAACTTCAAGAGCAGGGGAATTCCAGCAAAACATTAAATGGCGATGTTAGTTAATGATACTACCATATATAGATTTCAAGAGCAGGAAAGACACACATAGAAGGGTAATACCTATATGCTAAAAAGTCAGATGATAACTTAGAAACAGTATAAACATGAGAGTTTCTGAAGCAAAAATTAGAAGTGTTGAATTCCTCATCAATACTTCTCACCCTATGGCTTACTTGGGAAATTTAAGGTAAAAGTTTACTTTAAATTTTGATGGATATTCTGATGGATATTTTGCTGTAACATTAGCAGGGTTAAACTTTTGGATTCTATTTTAGAAATAAGTTTATTTGTTACATTTCTTAGTAATATTTGATATTGTAATATACTTATCCACTTAAAAGTGTATTGCATGTTCAATTCTTTAATAAATATATAAAAGTTAATAAATAGTCTCATATAGCATTCTGTATACAACTACAAGAACCCTCTCTTCGTGTCTCTTTAAGTGGAGAGATGTGTATTGAAAATAGTTTCCTAGACCCTTATAATATCTGGGATATTTATGACTTAGCCATAATTATTTTAAAAATAGGCTATCCGAAAACTAGTCCAATTCTTTGGACCCAAATAAGTGTCTTTAAGAATTTGTCTGGTTTGAACTTAATTAAAGGAGATTCATAGGGATGTACGCTTGATTTGGCTTAATCCCTATAAGGGGTTAAAGTAGAGCATGGCTACCCGACACGAACATGACCAGACCCGACGACATGTGTTGGGTTCGGGTTAGGTCGGGTCGGGTCGGGTCTCTCTTCCAGGTCCAGCATTCTGGCCTGGCTCGGGTAGAACACAACGCTGCCTTTTGGTCAGGGAGGGAAAAGCTTCCAGATTTGAACAGCCAGGACATCAAGGCAGGAAAAGTGCATCCGGACTCCTCACTATTCTGCAGTGAGCGATTCCATCCAAGGTAGAGCACAACCTCTTTAATATAATCAACTTCATTCCGGTGGTCGGGTTGGGCGCAGGAAAAAATCAATGGACTTGGGGTGGGTCGAGCTTGGGTCAGATGTGGTTCTGTTGGGCTCGGGTCGGGTTTCAATTGCAAACTTGAGCAGGCCTTTAGGTTAACATCATAAATCACTTCAACTCCGGACTTTTAGGTGGTGGACAGACTTTGGGGAGTAAGGTTACTTGCCACAGAATTCCCAGTCTCTGACCTGATCTTGTGGCCACAGTATTTATGTGGCTGCTCCAGTTCAGTTTCTGGTCATTGGTAGCTCCCAGGATGTTGATAGTGGGGGATGATTCAGCAATGGTAATTCCATTGAATGTCAAGGAAAGATGGTTAGATTCTCTCTTTTTGGAAATCATCATTTATGTAGTGTGTATGTTACTTGCCACTTATCAGCCCAAGCCTGAATGTTGTCCAGGTCTAGCTGCATCTGAACACGGGCTACTTCATTATCTGGGGAGTCGCGAATGGTGCTAGGCATTGTGCAATCAGAAGGAAACATTCCACTTCTGACCTTATGATGGAGGGAAGGTCATTGATGAAGCAGCTGAAGATGGTTGGGCCTAGGACACTACCCTGAGGAACTCCTGCAGCATTATCCTGGGGCTGAAAAGATTGGCCTCCAACAACCACGACCATCTTCCTTTGTGCTAAATATGACTCCAAGCAGTGGAGAGTTTTCTCCTTGATTCCCATTGACTCCAGTTTTTCTAGGGCTCCTTGATGCCATACTTGGTCAAATGTTGCCCTGCTATCCAGGGCAATCACTCTCGCCTCACCTCTTGAGTTCAGGTCTTTTGTCCATATTTGGACACAGGCTGTAATAAAGTCTGGAACTGAATGGCTCTGGCGAAACACAAACTGAGCTTCCGTGAGCAGGTCATTTGCTGTTTAAGTGGTGCTTGATAGCACTGTTGACGACACCTTCCATCACTTTGCTGATGATCGAGAGTAGACTGATGGGTCGGTAATTGGTCAGATTCGATTAGTCCTGCTTTTTGTGGATAGGACATACCCTCACAATTTTCCACATTGTCAGGTAGATGCCAGTGTTCTAGCTATGCTGATAATGGTAGAGTGAGGGATATGCCAGGCCATGAGGTTACAGATTGTGTTTGAATACAATTCTGCTGCTGCTGATAGTCCACAGCACCTCATGGATGCCCAGTTTTGAGTTGCCAGATATGTTCTAAATCCATCCCACTTAGCACAGTGCCACTCCCAGTTGTGCTACAGACTCAGAGGCACTATCACTGCTGCCCCCACTACCTGTTGCACACAGGTCACCTACTCCTTTGGCCCGCTCCCGGGAGAATTCAGCAACAGCCTCTGGCAAATGCAGGAACTCAACAAAACACCTCCCAAAATACTCCACAGTACTTCCGGACAGTTTGCAACAGAAACAAAGTCCAAAAATTTAACTTACCTGCATTCAGGGTGCCTAGCCCTTTAAATAATGTTACTGTTGGTCCATCTTGCAGCTCGCACTTCTTTTTTGTTGAGTAAATAACGCATACGCTGCCTGGACAAGCGTTGCCCAAATTTGGGATCCGAGCAACACTTCAGCCAGTTAAGCTGATCAGAATGATCAAAGCCTTCCACAAAGCGCATGCAGGGGATCTTGGTAGAACATTGCACAGTACACACAGGAAGTGATGGTAACTTCGGGGACACCAATAGAGTTGTGCAATGCTCTGTAATGCTACTAATACTGATGATGCGCAAGGCAATTTCTCAGCCGATGTGCCCTGAAGTGGAAAGGAGGGACACCCTCCTCACTACTATCTCATTCTGTACATCCAATTTAACCATCAACCAGGTTTGTGTTGTATGTTTGGTTAGTTTAGCTAGGAGAGATTACTGAGTCTTCAGTAAGTTTGAACAATATCTAGTTTATTTCATATTAGAGAACCATATACAGCTTTACATAAGTATGTCTACCTCCAATGATGCCATGCTGCTTCTCCTTCAAGTCTCCCTCTCATGTGATCGCTTACATCATCATTGTGGGAGGTTTTACACACACTGTCCCAAACATTAACCCTTTCAAACCCTTATACTACATCTTCCACCCCCTCCCCCCCCACCCACGTCTTTGTCCATATATCTTTTTGTACATTCATCTTTACTTTTACATGTTACGCCATCTCCCCCGAAGTCTGTGACTTCACAGATTCAATCTGTCAGGAGGCTTCACAACTCTCCATGATCGTGTTGTTCTCAGACTTGGTAGATAAGTAGTCTTTCTCTGAACTCTTATTTTTTGACTTAGACTGCCTTCACTGAGGTTTGTATTATCAGGTGCTTTCTGAATTACAGGTTCAACATCTGGTTCATCCAAATGTATGACTGATTTGATGAATAGAAATAAGATTTCTCCTGTTTCTTCTTGTAGTACCTTCTGAAGTATGTACTAAATAAGATCTCTATTGATTATCATCTCTCTGGACGATTACTCCTCCTCTGCCTTGGTCTCGTACCCATACCCTTTCTCCTTCCATCAACTTATGTAGGTTCCTGATATGATATCTTCTGTTATAGTTATAAGCTTGTTATTTTCAATAAGACTTTTCTCTGCCTTGAGCTCTCTGATAATCCTGGACTTCTAGCCCTGGAAGTAATTTTTTGGGTAGGTTAGGAAGTTGCATTTTGAGCTTCCTTCCCATCAACAGTTTTGATGGTGCTAATCCACAGAACAATGGAGTAGATTTGTAGTTTAGGAGTGTTGTTTGAAAATCTTCGTTCTTCTATGACAATGCTTTGATAGTTCTGACTCCTCTTTCAGCTTCACCATTAGATAGAGGATATCTAGGGGAACTTGTAAGATGTATAAATCCACAGTTTTCCGCAAAGTGCGTGAAGTAGTCATTTACAAATTGTGGACCATTATCAAAAACAATCTGGTCAACAATTCCATGTGTTGCAAAGATATCTGTGAAACCTGGAATGAGTCAGTAGTCATTGTGTACAAACGTTTGACTTTGATCCACTGGAAGAAATAATCTATGGCAATCTGGTAGGATTTTTCATTAAACATGAATAGATCCATCTCCAGATGTTCCCACTGTCTGGTTGGAAATTGGATCGAGATAAGGGGTTCCCTCTGGTCTGGTCTGTGCAATGTGCATACCTGGCAATTAGCAATCATTTCTTCTATATCTCTCAACATTCCCAGCCACCACATGGACAACTGAGCCTGTGCTCTGCATTCTGTGATACCCATGGGGGCGAGGTGTATTTTCTTCAAGATGTCTGCCCAGAGAATCACCGGCCTCTTATCATATGCCAGCAATGCATCCACAATAGTAAAGTTCTTTGTATGCTCAAAGAATATTTTCATCACCGTACCACTGGGACACTGTTGTGGCCAATCTTGCATGCAATACTGGCGGATACGGATGCATTCCTCATCTTGTATCTGAGCATAACGATTTTTTGGAGCCTTTTTGAGCTTACAGGCCATTGTGATCCAGTGAACTGAGAATATGACTCAATCTCATTAATGAAGTTAACATCCTGTTGTGTAGGATGGTCAACAGTAGCCTGGACAATGTATCTTTTCACAAAGTAACATTATATTCAGTCTTAAGTCTTCCTTTTATTTATTATTTTATGGGGATGTGGGCATTGCTGGCCAGGCCAGCATTTATTGCCCATCCCTAATTGCCCATGAGAAGGTGGTGGTGAGATGCCTTCTTGAACTGTTGCAGTCCATGTGGGGTAGGTACACCCACAGTGCTGTTAGGAAGCGAGTTCCAGGATTTTGACTCAGCAACAGTGAAGGAACAGCGATAGAGTTCCAAGTCAGGATGGTGTGTGACTTGGAGGGGAACTTGCAGGTGGTGGTTTTCCCATGCATCTGCTGCCCTTGTCCTTCTAGATGATAGAGGTCGTGGGTTTGGAAGGTGCTGTCTAAGGAGCCTTGGTGAGTTGCTGCAGTGCATCTTGTTGAAAGTACACACTGCTGCCACTGTGCATCGGTGGTGGAGGGAGTGAATGTTCGTGGATGGGATGCCAATCAAGCGGGCTGCTTTGTCCTGGTTGGTGTCGAGCTTCTTAAGTGTTGTTGGAGCTGCACCCATCCAGGCAAGTGGAGAGTATTCCATCACACTCCTGACTTGTGCCTTATAGATGATGGACAGGCTTTGGGGAGTCAGGAGGTGAGTTACTCACTGTAGAATTCCCAGCCTCTGACCCGCTGGTCCTGTTCATTTTCTTGTCAAAGAAACTGGTCCTAGACCAGTAAGTAATTTCAGAAAGTCTTTTTGGAAGTGACTCCTGGATTCTTGCTGCTTAACCTCTTCCACTTTCCTGATCTATACAAGTTCTTCTATTTAAAAGAGAAAATTCTTGATTCTGTAGAACATACAGTGTTTCCAATATCCGCTTTCCCTTGTACTGGAGTGTTGCCTGTAGCTTTCTCTTGATTTTCAGTTCCCAATCCTTCCGGGACCTTGTAACTGAGTTTCTGTTGGTTGCAAGCAATGTATTGATAACCATGGTTCGTTGTCTGATAAAACTGTTACACTTTCTCCAGGGTCCAGTTTAAAGTTGGTGATATACCTGTTAACATATATATCTGCAGTCCAGAAGATATAATTAGTGTCATTGATCTCACCATGGAAGTTTTCTGATTTCTCTTCTGATGGAGATTGTTCAACTTCATTAATAGCTCTATGCTTGAAGACTTTTCTTTTAGAACATGGGAAAGTAGAGGTTTTACTTTGACACATCTTCCCAAAATTGATGACTTTCTTGCAGTGAAAGCATTCTGCTTTGTTTGCAGGGCACTGTTCACACCTGTGGGTCTTTTTGGCACCACAGTTCTGGCAGGCTTGCATGGCATCTTGAACCTTCCCTCCCAAGTGCACTTGGTTTCGGGTGCTTTTTTTACAGTCCTGTGCTTAAAGAAATGTATGGTCGCCGGAGGTTTCTTGAACCAAGGTTTTTCTTCACCTCTCAAGATTGCTCAGTTCTACTCACAAACCTCTGCTTGTCTCACCAGATGTATTGCTTTGTCTAGGGTGAGGTCTTCCTTAGACTGCAATAAATCTGAAAGGGATTCAACAGCAATACCTACTACAATTGTGTCTCATATTAATTCTGTTTTAGGTCTCCATATTTACATCTTTCAACTGTGGCACAGTGGCGCAGTGGTTAGCACCGCAGCCTCACAGCTCCAGGGACCCGGGTTCAATTCTGGGTACTGCCTGTGCGGAGTTTGCAAGTTCTCCCTGTGACCGCGTGGGTTTTCGCCGGGTGCTCCGGTTTCCTCCTACCACCAAAGACCTGCAGGTGATAGGTAAATTGACCATTGTAAATTGACCATTGTAAATTGCCCCTAGTGTAGGTAGGTGGTAGGGGAATTGAGGGGATTACTGTAGGGTTAGTATAAATGGGTGGTTCTTGGTCGGCACAGACTCGGTGAGCCGAAGTGCCTGTTTCAGTGCTGTATCTCTAAATAAAAATAGATAAAATAAAAATAATAAACTACCCTTTATAGGTCATTAATAAAAGCATCTACTGGTTCACCTAGTGTCTGGACCCTTCTATTGAATTTGGCACTTTCTGGAATCATGTTGCTCCTCAGGGTGAAATAATTATCAAAGGCTTTTAAAATGTCTTCAAATTTATCTGATGTCTCATTAATACCTTGTCTTGCAATAACATAATCTGCTATTGCTCCTATGGAATAAAATAATGTGTTGACTTGCTTTGCTTTAGACTTGCTGTCTAATTTTGAAGCAATTCTGTACCTCAAAAATCTTTTTCTCCGAAGTGGCCAATTTTGAGTTTGATTTGGTCCTTCATGTATCCAAACCTCTCTGGTAGCGTAAATTTAAGATCCACAGTTTGTCTAAGCTTTCTAGGTAGTTTACTTGCTGTTTCAAATTTTCCTTCCAGTATTGAATGTTTCCCTGTGTTTCTCAGCCTCGCATTGACTCTGACTGTGGTCACTGTCTTTCTCTTGGAAATCGCTCTGCTGGACAAGGGGCTGGATTTTGTTCCCAGTCCAATGTCAGGTTTCGTGGCAGGGGTTGGAAAATCTGAACTGCAGTGGCCTGCCCTGGAACCCATTGCCAGGATTGCCGAGTCCGATCTACTCGGCGGTGGGGAAGCTCCATGGCAGCCCCTCCACCGCTCTGCGATGGGACCCTGGTTTAAATATTTAAAATACCGATCTGCATACATTACCATGTTATCCACCGTGACCTTTCCTCAGGTCCCGATCCTCAGTGTGACATACGGCACTCACGCACCTTCGTTTTCCCATCCAGGAAAAGCTGACACCAGCGAGGAGGGGAAGGGACGGGATCACCGCTGCATTCTGAGTATAGATAAGTGGGGAGGGGGTCAAATCTGCGATTTGTGTAAGGATAAAGGGGGGGAAGGGTCAACTCTGCAATATTTTGTGGATATGCAGGGGCGGGTAGGGAAATGCAGTCAACTCTGCATTATTTAGTATGTGGGGGGGCGGGGGGAAGTGATCAACTCTGCAACATTTAGTGTGGGCGGGGGAACGCGATCAACTCTGCAATATTTTGAACTGTTTGCAGGGCTGGCAGCCTTTTAAAAATGGAGCCAGCAGCTGCTCTGGCATCAAGTGAAACCATGGACAACATCACCAATGCCTCCCCTGCCACTTGATTGGGGGAGGCAGCCACTGTCAATATGGTGGCACGATGGCATGACTTCCATGCGGGGTGGCCACCATTTTCTGCACCTGCCGTTGTTCCCGGCAGCGGGACAACAAATCCAGCCCTAGGAGTTTAGTTCTTGAATGCAGCTTTGCAGCGCTATTCCAATAATCTCCTCAGTCCCTTCACCTGGATGATCGAGTATGTGTAGCTGCTCTTTTTTTTTTCTTTTCGTGCTGCCTTGCAGTCATCACGCATAATGGTGCTGACCTGGTATCCGCCCTTTCCAGGGATTTGTTTTTCCCGATGTTGTCTGCCTAGTGTGCCGTTAATGACAATTTTCTACCTTTTTTAAGGGTTGCTTACCAGATCCCCAACCGTTGCTTGGGTCTTCGACTCAAAGCCTGTAATTGCTAGACCAGGATTTGTTTCTCTCAGGCCACCATGGCTCTGTGCTGCAGCCTGAATGCCTCTGCAAGCCAACTCCCCAACTCTCCGTGCCTGCATTTTGTCCACCGAGCAACTCTGGAGTTCCTCACAGACTCTTCTTGATGCCAATTTTTTTCAGGTCTGACTTTCCAACCTTCATTTCAAAATTTTCTGGGTGTTGTATGGCAAGAACCACCACTGTTCACTATATTGTATGTTTGGTTAGTCTAGCTAGGAGAGATTACTGAGCCTTCAATAAGTTTTAACAACTAGTTTATTACATATTATAGAACTATATACAGCTTTACATAAGTATGTCTACCTCCAATGATGCCATGCTGCTTCTCCTTCAAGTCTCTCTCTCATGTGATCTCTTACATCCTCACAATGGGAGGTATTACTCACACTGTCCCAAACATTAACCCTTTCAAATGCTTATACTATAGTTTGGAATTTTGCACCACACCATCACTTGGCTACAACTTTGGTTTCCCACGACAAATGCCAACCACTGGATTTTGTCACACAATTTTGTTAGCCAAATTGTCTTTGCAAGAGCTGAAATAGGTATTAACAATATTCTCAGCCTTTATAATTGTTACTAGCAATTTTATCCACATTTATATGGCAATGTCCTTATAATGTACCCATTTCTTGTAAGTAGCCCTTTTGATGAGTTCTCAATCCTGGTATAAAGCAGGCCATAGCAATCCCACTCTGTAAATGAAGTTGACTATGTAAAATTAGTCAGGGTAGATACATTAATACACAGGACACTTAATAACCCACAACTAATGCTTGAACAAAGCCATGATTGGAAATTCTAGCTCGGTACGTCAACAAGATTCAAGACAAGTTGGTGTTTGAAGCATTAATTTCTGAATGAGAGATTACTAATGCCACAAATTAACTTGGGACATTTTCCTCTCACCACTACATATTATGAGACTGGGGAGATCTGCTGCTATAGTTAAAGTACTGTCTACAGTCAGGCCATTCATAACTTGAAGAGGATAGACAAAGGTTAAATGATACACAACAGAACATCTTAGGGTCGACTTTAAAAGGGGTACATTCAAGGCTGGATATAATGGCCCCCCCGGAGACAGCCTAGCAGGTGGGGGGCCCATAGAATTGCGACGAGAGATGGGGAGGAAATGAGGAGGGCCCATTGCCTTCCCGTCATACCATGTTTAAGTCGGGGGCGGCAGAGCCGAAGATGGCTTTCCCGCCCAGAGGTCAATTGAGGCCCTTAAGTGGCCAATTATTAGCAACTTAAAGGCCTCTTTCCCATATGGGGAGGTCGTCCAGCGAAATGAGATGGCCTCCCTGCGGGCTTGGAGGGGTCCTCCTTCGTGGGTATTAAGGTCTCAAAGGCCCCCGCCAGCAAACACCCCACCTCCCATAATACTTAACCCGTACTCAATGTCCACCCTCCCCAATCCCCATTACCAGGGCCTGCTGGACTGACTCCAATGACTCTACCCCATTTACCTCCTACTGGTCTCCAGCACTGGGCCTGGTCCCAGGCATCTAGTGGAGCTTCTGATACAATCGAGCTGCCAGCTCTTTGATTGGCCAACAGTTCGTGGAGGCAGGATCTCCATCCTTAAAGGCCTGAGCGCCATTGAATCATACCGGGTGGTGGGGAGGGTGCTACAAAAGGCCAAGGCGGGGTTCCCCTCACCTTTTCGGCCCAGCGCCAAGAGCCCCACTGGCACAACTAAATCTAGCCCTCAGTGTGCATACAGAACGCAGCAGGAGCCATTTTAACTCCTGGGCTTCATTTAAATTTGTCAATTCTGTCTGCTGCCTGAAGACAGCAAGAATGACACAAGAGCCAGTAGGCCGCAGTGGAAATTCAGGTGGGAGGCAAATGCTGACTGGGACCCAAAAGAAAGGGCC